>NC_045555.1:3482485-3780772 GCF_009769535.1 Thamnophis elegans | reverse complement strand
CCTCCCTCAGCCCTTCTCTTCTTCTCCACCAACCTTGAAGCATGTGATTCCCCCTTTTCTGTTCAGGATTCAAGCCTTGTGGCCCTGTCCACCATTAAAACCATATTTCCAAGCAGCCTCCATGTCTCCAGTGTCTTTTTCCCCACTTGGAGCCGAACCCAGAAGGACATTTCTTTCATCAACGCAACAACTGATGCAACTACTTCTCACCTCAACTACTTAAAAATTGTTCACAATCAGCAGTCAAGCTCTCCCTCTCTCTCTCTCTCTCTCTCTCTCCCTCCTCCCTCCCTCTCTCTCTCTCTCTCACACACACACACACATACACACACACACTCATCTTACTGAGCATCACACCTGCCTAGCTAATAGAGTGTTTTATTTCGTATTTCTTTCATTTGATTGCATATGTTTTAGTCAGACGGTACTGCATTTCATTGTTCGCTGCTCAGAGAACTTTGATTATTGTATTTTTTTTTAAATGGCATAAATAAATAATGCTTGGCTGTTGACGAGGATTTCCCTTTTCAAGCTACGAGCCTTAACCCATTAGCTTCCCCTTCTCCCTCCTCCTCCTCCTCCTCCTCCTTCACGGAAGAGCTGGGAAAAAGACATTTTGGGACAGGTCTGAGCGTTCTTAATGCTGTCCTCAGGTTTCTTGTTCAGGCACGCAATGCCACTCACAAGCTCAACCCAAAAAAACCCCAGCCAAAGCAGTTATTATTATTCAAATCTGTCAGATAACAGCGGAGAATTGGTTTCGCCCCGAGGCCAGGTGATCCCTTTAGGGTTTTACATTAGCTAAAACCCTCTCCTGGCAATGTGGGAGGGAAAAGACTAGTTTATCAAAGAGCATATCACACATCAGAGACGCCACTGAAAACCACTGTGGCCCAGTAAGCCAGGGTTGGGAGAGTGGCAAAAACGGGTTTTGGCATAAAATGGGAGTTGTTGGCGCAGGAAAAAGAAGCGGGGGGGGGGGGGCAGTGAAAACACACTCCCTGATCCTCTCAGGGGGGCTGTCCTACTGTTCCAGATTAGCAATAGCAATAGCAGATTTATATACCGCTTCACAGGGCTTTCAGCCCTCTCTAAGCGGTTTACAGAGTCAGCATATCGCCCCCACAGTCTGGGTCCTCATTTCACCCACCTCGGAAGGATGGAAGGCTGAGTCAACCTTCAGCCGGTGAGATTTGAACCGCTGAACTGCCGAACTAGCAGTCAGCTGAAATAGCCTGCAGTGCTGCATTTAACCACTGCGCCACCTCGGCTCTATTAACAGATTAACAGACTTGGGAGGGACCTTGTAGGTCATCTAGTCCAACCCCCTGCTCAAGCAGGGGACCCTACACCAAGCGGCACACGGAGCTCTCTCTGTGGGCACGAAAGCCGTCCACTGCGCCTCCTGCTGGCCAGCTAATTTTCTAGTCTCTTCCGTGCATGCGGGAGAGGCGGGGCCAACTTGGTTTCCGCTACAATTTACTATAATTTTTTTTATTACTGTGCATGCGTGCACAGCACGCATAAAGTGCACACGCATGCACCCGAAGCTCATCCCTGAGCAAACCAGCAGCAAAAAAAACCTCCGGAACCCACCCCTGGTGTGCACACGTGCGCGTGGGGGTTCATGCACGCATGCGAGGAGATGGGGGCAAGGGGGTGCAATGCGCCTTTCCACACCCTGTTTTTGGTCCCAGGAGGCTTTAAGTTGACCTGCTAGGCCCAAAACGGGGCACAAGGGGTGCGGCGTATGCACAGAAGAGCACAGGGGGGACACACACATGCGCACGAGGAGCTCAGGGGCGTGGTGCAGGTATGTGCAGGGGGGGAGTTTGCATTGCATCATGGGTGCGAGCACGCACACATGTGCCATTGCGCACACGGGGGATTTTGGCACGCAAGGAGTAAAAAGCTATCTATCTATCATCTATCTATCTATCTATCTATCTATCTATCTATCTATCTATCTATCTATCTATCTATCTATCTATCTATCATCTAATCTAATTATCTATCTATCTATCCATCTATCTAATTATCTATCTATCTATCTAATCTAATTATCTATCTATCTAATCTAATTATCTATCTATCTATCCATCTATCTAATTATCTATCTATCTATTTATCTAATCTAATTATCTATCTATCTATATCTATCTATCTATCTATCTATCTATCTATTTAATCTAATCTATCTATTTATCGCTATCTCTCTCTATCTCTATCGCTATCTCTAACTCTAACTATCTCTATCATCTCTATCTCTATCATCTCTATCTCTATCTCTCATCTGGTCTGTCTATATGCATGCCCTATGTATATTTTATATGCCCTATATATATGGCTTACCAGTTTATGGTTTATATCGGTTACTGCCAGTGAATGTTACTTTGGAAATTCAATACGGTTTGGACCAAGGACTAACTTTAAAAAAAAATTAAGATAATCATCCTAGATTCGGGCTAATGCTAGCAGACCATTTTGTCACTCTGCAGATTGATGCCATGGCTGCTTGCAGGGAAGGGTGCTGCCAAAGCTGTTTTAAAATCCCTCTTGAGCCACGCCTCTTCCTCCACTTTCGGACAAGTCCATTCCATCGACTTTTGTCTCCTGCTGGATGAGTGGTTTTAAAGCACTTATTTGATGCTCACCCCCCAAAAAAAGAGGAGACATTGGACAAGAAGTGCTTACATGACTTAAACAACACAATTCTCTGAGTGCATTCCAGCCGCCCTGGTTGCAAACAGACCATCCGACCGTCTTTCTGATTAACAGGAAGTCGGTCTTGTCTACAAGCTTTCAAATTATTTGCCCCCTCGGTAAAATGCTGATCGCTAAGAAAATAAAGGGAGGCCGTGGAGAGAAACAATCGAAGGAAATAAGCTTGTTTTTAAAATTATGTCAATGTTTCCTTGTGCAGGTTTTGGGACTGCAAATCCAATTTGCACCGACTTTCTTAGGAATAATGCTGTCCCCCCCCAATTCTTTGCCCCTTCAAATGTCCTATTCTCACGGTCTGGGCACATCCTTGGAACGAAAAGTTATTTACAGAGCATATTGAGATGGCAGGTGCCTTGGAGAATAGCTTGACTCCCTCTTCTTTGGGGCAGCCCCTGAGATATTGGAAGACTGCTATCATGTCTCCCCTAGTCCTTCTTTTCATTAAACTAGACATATCCAGTTCCTGCAACCGTTCTTCATATGTTTTAGCCTCCAGTCCCCTAATCCTCTTCGTTGCTCTTCTCTGAAAACTGAATATTTTGATGAAGCATCCTGACACACCACTGCCCTTTTTCTCCCCACCTCTCTTCCATGGAGGTATCTCCATTAATTTGCTGACCATTTTGCAGACTCAAATCACGGGGCATGAACTCCGCTGATCTGGCAGATCGTGAAACATAGACCTTGATTAGACCTTGGATAAGACACCACCAGGAAAGTCCAGGATGGAAGGCTAGACTGGAAAATACAGAAAGCTGCTGGAGAAGAAGGCAAGAAGCAAATCACTCTGAGACTGCTGGGAAAAATAGAACGAAGGAGAAATTTCCGGACGCCGAAAAAAATTCGTCAGCAGGAAGGCTTGCCTCCAGAGGTTGTGGGTGCTCCATTACTGGAGGTTTTTAAGACGCAATTGGACAGCCATTTGTCTGAAATGGCATAGAGTCTCCTGCTTGAACATGGGGTTGTACTAGATCAGGGGGGCCCAACCGTTCGGACCTCAAGGACCACTAAATTCATAATTTTAAATCCCATGGACTACTAATAATATGATCTGCCTAAAGACTAGTTCGGTGGGCATGGCTAGGCGGTCATGTGACTGAGTGGGCGTGGCCAACGTAATGTCATTCTCGTTGAGGGGCATCTCGCTGGCCTTTACTCTCTCCTCCCAGCCCCTCCTTGCCTGCCCGCTGGGGCTCCTTAGGGCCCCCACAGGAAGCAGTTGCTGGAGCTAAGCAGCCACCAGGAAAAAGAGTTGGCAAAACAGCTCAGTTCAAGTTGGATCTGGCCGAGAAGGAGGCTCAGCAGAAGCACCTCACTGAGGACTAGCAGCATAGGCTTTCCAAGCAGAGAGAAGACCTGCAGGACTGCAAGGCCAGGTACCGGCACCTGGAGGCTCAGCGGGCTGAGATTGTCAGCCAGTTCCAGGCCATGATGGAGTCCCACTGGAACGAGGCCCCCCTGGCTCTTCGCTACCAGCGGTGCTTCCCTCCAGCCTTCACCTAAAGCCCCCCACCAGGAGGCTGAAGCAGACTCTGAGTCAGGATTTCTGACCCCCTCCAACCCCTACAAAAAGACCCCGAAGGGGGAGACTCTCTGCAGCAACACAAGCGTTCATTCCATGTATCCGTCCCCTGATTTAGTGCAATATAAAAATGCAAATGATTTTTCTGCGGGCCACCAACATTTTCTCACGGACCCCCAGTTGGTGACTGCTGGTATAGAGTCTCCTGCTTGAACACGGGGTTGTACTAGATGACCTCCAAGGTCCCTTCCAACTCTGTTATTCTATGTCATGGCTTTGCCAATGTAATTTTACCATGTTTTTCTCCCTGCCCATTTGAGAATTCATCCAATTCTCTCTTCCCAGCACTTTCCCCATTGCCACAATATGGGGTGGGGGCAGGAGCCGGCAGGGGGAGGCAACTGTTCCTGGGAGTCAGCAAAGGAACTGAAGCCCATAAAAATGCATGTGGCAAGAGAGATTCCTCCTTTCAGCACTTTTAATCAAGGCAAACCAACCACACCGGAAATAATTGGTTCGCATTTACCTCCATTGCTTGTTTGAGCCCAGATGATTGTTTATGATGCCAAATTATACAGAGAAAGAGGCTTCTTTTATTCGTTCCAAAAAAATTGACCCAGAGTGGATGGTTTATTCCACCGAAACCAGAGAATGATGATTATGCCAAGATGATATTTAGCAGATGGGAAAGTTTGCATTATGGCAACATTTCTTCTCTTAGGGTTAAGTAATGTTCGCAGGAGCATCCAAAATGTGGCTGGCTAGAAAGAAAAATGATCTTCCACTCCTTTTTTTTTTTGAAAGCCACACACAGATAATTAAGTCAGGGGGAAAAATAATAATAATTGCAGGATATTTGTTTTACTTGCAAACCTCGGCTCTGCACAGAAAGCTCCTTCACAGCACAGGGATGGAATTAACGGAATTGAATATTGAATTTGGAGTTTCTGTTGTTCTTGAAAACCTTCAAGGCAGCTATTTGTACATCTATTTTTTTTTAATGCAGATGAAAAATCTGAGCATTTTGGTTTTATACAATGTATGTCCATTAATGGGGTTAATTAATGGGGACTGCAGCCAAGCAACTAAAAGAGGCTTGCTCCTGGGGAGGAAAGTTATGGTAAACCTAGACAGCCTCCTAAAAAGCAGAGACATCACCCTGCCAACAAAAGTGCGTCTAGCCAAGGCGATGGTTTTCCCAGTTGCAATGGATGGCTGTGAAGGTTGGGCCATGAGGAAGGCTGAGTGCCAAAGAATGGAGGCCTTGAACTCTGGTGCTGGAGAAGAAGACTCCTGCATTGAGTCCCTTGGACTGCAAGGCCATCCAACCGGTCGGTCCTAGAGGAGATCAACCCTGACTGCTCTTTAGAAGATCAGATCCTGAAGAGGAAACTCAAAGACTTTGGCCACCTAATGAGAAGGAAGAAGGACTCCCTGGAGAAGAGCCTCATGCTGGGACAGATTGAGGGCAAAAGAAGAAGAAGGGGACGGCAGAGAAGGAGGTGGCTGGATGGAGTCACTGAAGCAGTCGGCATGAGCTTCAATGGACTCCAGAGGATGGTAGAGGACAGGAAGGCCTGGAGGAACGTTGTCCATGGGGTTGTAATGGCTCGGACACAACTTTGCAACTAACAACAACAACAACACATTCGTCTACAAGAAAGTCCTGGGTCCAGGTTGCTCATCAAAACACTTCCAGAAGAGGGAAGGAGCTTAGGCACAGGTTGAGCAAGCTCCCCCAAAGTTTTCTCAACCTGCTTATTGAATTAATAATTTGGCACAATCAGACTCTGATAGTCACATGCTGGAGACAGGAACCTCTTATGCAGGAAGAGGATGCTTAGAACGCAGGAGTCAAACTAAAGATTTTGCCATCCCCCACCTGCCCTCCCCACTCCCAGAGCTATCGCGTAGTATGCGGCCAATTTTCCTTAATCTGTAAGCACCGATTAACAGCGGTAGCACAATAACTGTGATTCTTGCAATGCTTCCAGATTGAGTATGCAACTACTCTGATAATCACCTTCAGGAATGGATCCAAGCCCCAGATCAGGCATATTGTGACAAAGGGAAACATCTATTCCCCCCTGGAACTCTCCGAGGTCCTGAAATGGGTACATGATAGTGTTACGATGTCCCTTGGAACTCTCCAATAGATGGGCCGAAGCCAGATATAAAACAGCGTCCGTGTCAGGGTTCCAAATAGCACCCAAAAGTAAATCAGAGTCCAAGGCAAATGATTCCTCAGCGTTCCAATTTATTAAGAGAGCCATGATGGCACATCTGGGAAAACCCACATCTGAAAGCTTCCCAATTTTCCCACCCAGTTGAAAGTTCAAGATCTTGCCCCCACACCCACCAGCCCATCCCATGGTGCAATCTTCCACTGCCACGCTGGCAGCTTCCACCCAACCAGTTCCAGCTCAGGTGCAGAGGTGCAGAGACAAAGGATGACCTTGGCTTCTAGAAAGAATGTTGTTATGGCTACATAGCATCTAACTCCGTACAATCCCCCCTTCCATTTTCCTACAATATAAAAGGTATAGTAGAATAATAGAAAGTGTGGCAGGCCTAAGGTTCCAAAGAAGGATGATTTGCAGTCCTGACAGTCCGAGGATTCGGTTCAAGGTAATGTGGTGACTGAATGGACAATGACTCTCATCCAGAATTTCAAACCAAATTTAGAATTTAAAGAAGTCAGACTTTACTGTTGAATTATGTAGAAAAGTGAGATCTCCTATATGGATCACATGGCTCTCTGGTTCCTAAAAATCTGAAACTCTAAGCATAGTAAACAATAAAAGATACTTCAAGAGTTGTGAAACCATAAATTTAGGTTTCAGTAATGGCCTTTCACAAATCATGAAGTATACATGCTTCAGGATTGTAAGAAGCTTTCCCTATATGGAAAATTTTGATTTCTACTTAATCTTTCAAAATTACTGTGAGTTGTGATTATTTTGTGGATTTAATCAGAAACAAAGTATATTTTCATAAAAGAAACAACCTCTATTTCTATTTTTATGTGAAACTTAACTGTTACACCTGGTATATCGTTACTAAGTTTGGGTGACATTGTGTAAATATAGCTATTTAATTCACCCAGTCTTTGTTGTTTATTTTTATATGTTTCAGTCTTGACTCGAACTGTGAAATTAGTCCTTAATAAAATATATATATATATTTTTTAAAAAGTCAGACTTCTGAGAGGAGGAGCCAACGTCGCAATGATACATCGTGCGGACTCGACAGTACGAGTCCGCCGATGACACTTTTGCCCCTGGATGGTCCGGTAGGACCTAAACTGTCCCGAAGAGATGGTGACTAGGAAGACAAAACCTTGCTGGTTGCAGGGACACCGCAAAGTCCCTGGTTGACCCAAGGAGAGCGCTTCCAACTGGCGGCAAACAGGCAGCCCCCAGGCTGATATAGTCGGAGATGGCTCCGGAAGGAAAGAAGAAGTGAAAGTGTTCCATCTGGTGAGGTTTTTTTTCTTTTACTTTCAAAGATTGCCCTAAGAAAATTTTTTTCCTTTAAAGATATTAGTCCTCTAAGTAAGAATAAAGTGGCGAATTTAATCCTTATTGGACTGTCTTAGAAAACTCTTTACTTTTGCTTGTAACAATCTTTTGTGGATTGAAGTGATTGCAACGTTTCCTGTTTCTCCACTTAAAGTGAATGGACTGAATTTTTCTTTATTTTTTACTACCTTAATTCTTTTGGCTTAAACAAAAAGTTTTTTTTTATTTTAGCAAATTCCTCCTTTTATTTGTTATAAAAGCATATTAAAGATACTTGAAGAAACGTATATAAAAAAGTTGAATCTGCCAGTCAGAAGCCTGAGCCTGAAGTTTTTTTCCATGAAACAATGTATCCTTTGTTCACTCCTACTTGACTTCACTGACTTTGCAAAGGAAGGGTTTGGAGCTTGTTTATAAAACCTGATAAAGACTCAAGGGCACGAACAGTGCTTTGCAGGTGTGTTTGGAAAATATTTTGGCAAAAGAAGGAAAATATATACAAGTGTGTTGTACTACTAAAAGTAATTCGGACAGAAGCACTAATTTGTGAGTTGGGGGGGAAAAGGGGGAGGGAATGTTAGATATCCTACTAATTGACTCTTTTTTAGAATATGTTATAAAGATGTAAAGCTATGGTAGACTCATTGAGGTTGTGAAAGTATGCCAGTAGGTGGTTGTGTCTTTAAATATAAATGATTTTAAGAAAAAAACAAGTTTAAGTAACTGTAATCAAATACAGAGATAGTAAAATACATAAATTCTAAAATGTACAACTTAATTTGAATGAAGTATAGGTAATGATTGTGGAAGAAACACACAAAATGTATCTGTACCAATGGACACGCTTTCTACAAGATGTAACGAAAGGTGATTCGGTTTTTTTTCTTTCTTTGTGTGTGTAATAAAAACAATTTAAAAATGTTGTTTTTTAAAAAAGAAGTCAGACTTCTGACTTAAAGTCAGAAGTTAGCACTGGGCAGCTATTATGGCTGACTGCTGTACTTATTTATTTTATTTATTGAATTTATGTTGCAACCTATTCTCCCGTGGCGACTCAAGGCGGCTTACAGAATATAAAACCACATTTAAAACAATAAAAACTAACAAAGGGAATCAAATAAATTAATACAGTACAACAAAATCAGCCCCCCACCTCTCAACCCCTGACCCGGCGAGCTATTTAATGGGCTCCATCCTGCTCTGGGTTCCCCAAGCCTCTTGGCAGAACCAGGTCTTTAGTGCCTTCCTGAGAGTGGGGGGCCATTCTAATCTCTGGGGGAATGATGTCCCAGAGAGAGGGAGCCACCATGGAGAAGGCCCTTCTTCTAGGTCCCACCAAGTGCATCTCCCTCAGGGATGGGACCTGCAACATTCCCTGCCTCCCTGCTCTGCTGGGTCGGGTAGATGTAACCAGTAAGAGTCGGTCCCTTAGATAACCTGGTCTCAAGCCATGAAGTACTTTAAAAGTGACAACCAGAACCTTGAATTAACCTCTTCTAAGCACCTGTTAATTAACTTAACATCTTTTAAGAAAGCCAGAGTAAATGAAGACACAACGTCAAGCCTAAATGAAGAAGCAAATCCGTACGTGCCCCCGAATGTCAAGGAATGGGCTCTTAAACAAGGGGAGGGGGAAAAGACATCTTAATCAGATTCTCAATCCTGGGACCTTGACTTCCTGCTCTTGACTTTGCTGATTCTACAGGGTGACTCAAGTCGGAGGACCAGAACTTTGTAATGGAGCCCTGACTTTGTTCGCAGAAGTAGTTCGATCTTCAGCTTTGTCCATTTTAAAGATTCCCAGAGCAGATGATGGAGGGGGGGGGACCATCTCCGTCCATGAGCCTTAATCAATCAGAAGGAGGGGAGGAGATGGTGGTTGTTTATAAAAGGTAAAAGGTAAAGGTTCCCCTCGCACATAGGTGCTGGTCGTTCCCGACTCTAGAGGGCGGTGCATATCTCCATTTCAGAGCCAAAGAGCCAGCACTGTCCGAAGACGTCTCCATGGTCATGTGGCCAGCATGACTCAATGCCGAAGGTGCACCGAACGTTATTCCCTTCCCACCAAAGGTAGTTCCTATCTACTTGCATTTTTGGCATGTTTTTGAACTGCTAGGTTGGCAGAAGCTGGGACAAGTCACGGGAGCTCCCTCCGTTATGCGGCCCGAGGGATTCGAACGGCCAAACCCCCGACCTTTCTGATCGACAAGCTCAGTGTCTTAGCCACCGAGCCACCGTTCCCCCCATGGTTGTAATTATATGTTGTAATTAAAAAGTAGGATTTTTTTTTTAAAAAAGCGATTGAGCCAAGTCTTGGCAACTTGACAGATATGTCCATATGGTTTGCTTGGCAAGAACATGGAGGTGCCAGCTATGCCAACATTTGTTTTTCCAACATTCCAGTCCAGCTTCTAATCGTGGGATCTCAGCATCTTAGCCACTGAGCCATCGCATCCTGGAGAAGCAGTCTACACACATTCTTTTTAAAAAGAGGCCAAAGTTCTAAAGCGACTCAATAATCAACTAAAACTGACCTGTTGCAGTGGGGCGGTTTGAAAAAGACCTGTGCGTAATGCATTTTTAACTACAATACCAGTCATGGTACGAAAGACTCCCTCTTCCAGACAGTACAAAGTAAAAAAGTTCCAACTCACACACACACCAGAAAACGTTATCAAAGTCAGCAGGCTGGAGTCATTTTCCATACTTAAGGAGAAGGGATGAAACGTAAATTCGGTTTCTCCAAGGAGCCTTGATCCAAAAAGTACAGAGGGAGGAAGAAGGCAACCTCTTGATCATTTTTGCTCAGAGAGATCTCGCCAGAACGAACTCCACAAAGACAGGTAGGTGACTTTATTAAGCAGAGAGGCAGACAGATAGAAAATGAAGAAGGAAGAAAAGTGTGTGTGTGGAGGGGAGAATTAAGACAGCCATGACTTTTTACTCAGAATCCTGGAATGACAGAGGTGCGGGCCGCCAGCGGAGCAGGAAGCAGAGTCGGACAGTGAGGAGGTTGGGGAGGAACATGGGCCAGTCCTGGAGGCTGGGGAAGGCTCAGATGAGGGCTCTGCGTCAGAGGCAGAGAGGGGGCCATGGCCATCTGGTGGTGATCAGCTGCCTTTGGAGCTAGACAGCAGTGAGGCAGAGGAACAGCTGGAGCCTGTTCCCAGTGTGCGCATGCGCAGAGCTGCCAGAAGAAAAGAACGGCTCAGAAATCAGGGTCGACTTGGGAGTAAAGCCACCGGTGGAAGGTGATTGGCCCCTCCCATAGGAAATAAACGAGGAGCGAAAGGGGAGGGGGCTTTTGCAGGAAACAATTTGTTCGTTCAGTCGTTACATTTGTTTCAGGAGTGTGAAGATCTGTCCTGAATCTCCGAGAGACTCTGTGCCAGTCTTTCCTTGCACAGAAACCTCAGTTGGGAAATATTACATGGCAGCTTTCCAAGATAGATAAGGTCTGTAGTCATAAATATTCCTTTGAAAGACTGTTTGCCAAGCCTTGGCTGAATGCGAAGGAGAGGAATTCACATTCGTTTAATAAAAGGGGTTTTGTCAGGACCAGGACTCTGCCTCGTGATTTTTGGGGAAGCCTAGGTCAGAACAAGAGAAATGGCAGAGGGGGAAAAAATTCACTGCAATTTGTTAAAGGGAAATACAGACCAGTGTTGCAAAAGCTGGTAAAACAACACCCCCATCTCTAAATCACTCAAAAGATGCTCCTTTGAGTTGTAGCACAGACGATGACCAGAAATTGATCTCCATCCATTTCCCTTGCGTATAACCAATCAAAAACTTCAGGAGGCTAAGAGGGGCTTGTTCACCAAACTAAACTAAATTTAGTTTGGTTCTGTTCCGATTAAGCACCTGAGATCCAAGTCTTGGCTTTCCCATTTGCCTTTTTTAAATTTTATCTTTAAAAGAAACCTAATTCCGTGCCCCTTCGGCAATGAGTCATGCCAGCCACATGACCACGGAGACGTCTTCGGACAGCGCTGGCTCTTCGTCTCTGACACGGAGATGAGCACCGCCCCCTAGAGTCGGGAACGCATAGCTGAGCTGAATGTGTCCTGCCTGATTCTCTGCCCCTGAAGAGGCAGGCCCAAACTACACGGTTAAAAGTACAGGGAAGTGAACTTTAGCAAAATGTTTTGGAAAAAGCAACGAAATAAATTTAAAAATGTCTGCTAGTGAACCAATCCGTCCCAAAGAAGGAGAGACTCTCTTCTAGAAGCATTTTAAACACAGCCTGGTGAGTTTACTGTATTGGATGCTGCCTTGCCAATCACGTGTTTCCCTCAAAGGGAAACCAAATGACCACAAGGAGAAATATCCACTCTGTGGCTTTGCAAAGCCCAATGCAAATGCAAAACCCCGAAATCTCGAACAGCAATCCCCAGTCTTTACAGCATCCCCCCCCTCCTCCACAAACTGCCTTTCTGACTTTTCAGAATCTCTTCTCCTTCCCCACCCAAACGTCTGTTAAATCCATCTGTTGTTTCCCCGAATGCATAAAAATACACTTGGGGCCCCCACCCCATTCCCACCTTCCTCGCAATCTTCTGCCAATCTCCCTATCAGGCCTACCCAGCCTCAACTTTCCAACTGAACCCCCGCTGCTCTTCACAGCCCTTCCCTCCCATCTTAATCTGAAATTTTGAATTATTCATTTTTTCCCTCTCTTCACAATTCACATCCTCACATCCTCTCCTTGGAATTTCTTTGCGTTTCCCAGGGCCAAGCCCTGCTCCAAATAAAAGCTGGAAATGGATTCAGAGCTGTCCAACCTAACCATATACAACCTAATTATGTACAACCCAATCATGTACAACCTAACCATGTACAACCCAACCATGTACAACCTAACCATGTACAACCCAACCATGTATAACCTCACCATGTACAACCCAATCATGTACAACCTAACCATGTACAACCCAACCATGTACAACCTAACCATGTACAACCCAACCATGTATAACCTCACCATGTACAACCCAACCATGTACAACCTAACCATGTACAGCCCAACCATGTACAACCTCACGATGTACAACCTCACCATGTACAACCCAACAATGTACAACCTAACCATGTACAATCCAACCATATACAACTTCACCATGTACAACCTCACCATGTACTAACTCACCATGTACAACCCAACCATGTACAACCTCACCATGTACAACCTCACCATGTACAGCCCAACCATGTACAACCTCACCATGTACAACCCAACCATGTACAACCGAACCATGTACAGCCCAACCATGTACAACCTCACCATGTACAACCCAACCATGTACAACATAATCATGTACAGCCCAACCATGTACAACCTCACCATGTACAACCTCACCATGTACAACCCAACCATGTATAACATAATCATGTACAGCCCAACCATGTACAACCTCACCATGTACAACCCAACCATGTAGAACCTCACCATGTACAGCCCAACCATGTACAACTTCACCATTTACAACCTAACCATGTACAACCTAACCATATAGAAACTATCTATATACAGTGTGGATTCCTAACTGGAATCTACACTGTATATTGGACATTAATACAATTGAGCTGGTCCAGAGGTATTTCACGAGAAGAGTCCTCCACTCCTTTGCTCGCAATATTATTATGCCTTATGCCTTATGTCTTATGCCACTAGGCTTGAAATTTTGGGCTTGGACAATCTGGAACTGCGCCGCCTACGGTCTGACCAAAGCACAGTACACAAAATTGTCTGCTACAATGTCCTACCTGTCAATGACTACTTCAGTTTCAACCTCAATAATACATTAGCAAACAATTGATACAAACTCAAGGGAAACCGCTCCAAACTCGATTGCAGAAAATACGACTTCAGCAACAGTGGTCAATGCCTGGAATGCTCTACCTGACTCTGTTGTTACATCCTCAAACCCCCACAGCTTCGGGATTCGACCGGAAGTGCTCCAGCTGAACAGACGTGGGGGATGTGGGCTCTCAAGAGCCTCACGTGAACCCTGTCTGACAAACCAATTCCAAGATCCTTTTTGGATCAGACCGGAGGGAGGGGGCGAAAAAGGGCAGCATCTCACCAGACCCAGAGGGAGGCAACAGGTCTCTTGCAGGTAGGAGATTTGCTTATGAATTGGAGTCGGAGTGGCAGTCTGCAATATGGCTGACAAGATGCTGGCTTCTTGTCAAACCAAATGAAACAGGAGGGTGTGGAAGAGTTGAAAGACCGGTAAGAAAATTTATCTAACCCACAGCCATAAATCAAACCTGGAAAAAGCAAAGAAATCTTGAGAACATAAATAATATTGATGGTCAGATCTGGTTTTTTCCAAAAAGAAAGAAAGAAAAAAAGTGGAAATGGAGGGTTGAAACATCAGGCCCCCAAAAGTTATTTATTTGAAACAATTTCGGACAGAAAGGAGAAAGCAGAGAAATGACAAACACACTCAAATATAAACTCTAAACTTGGTTTTGGATTTGAAATAGAAACCAAACATTCTGAAGGATTTATTCTGTTTGAATTTTTTCCAACTACTATATCTTAACACAAAAAAAAAACACTTCTTCTTACTGATAACTGATAACCTAACTTTGACTGTGTGGGAAGTTTTAATTAACCAACTGCCATAAATCAGAATTTGGAAAAGTAGAAGGCAAAGACAAATACCCGAATCGCTGTTTGCAAATTTGTTCCAAGTGATATATTGTGAGCAGCTACAAGGGACCGGACCAGGCAATGGAAAGAATAATAACAGAATAATAACAGAATCAAGAACTGGGAAATACAAAGGTTCTTTTTTGTTTTGTCTAGGTTTTTTCTTTTTTTTTCTCTCAGCAAAAGATTAAGATGGCCCCAGCTTGTCTTCCGGTTTGAATTAAATTTAAGCGGGACCAGTATCTCGAAATAAGACTTGTATAACTAACTGCAATTTTGGAACTGGACATTAAGGAAGAACAAAAATCTGATGGGTCCCATCGTTCTTTCCCACAGCAACTGAAGCAGATAAATTTAAGGTGGAACAGAACTCTGAAATAAGAACTGTATAACTAACTGTAACTTTGGAACTGGACATCATGGAAAACCGGGAATTTGAAGAACTACGTAAAATTATAAAAAATATGCATAAATCATTACTATCAAGCCTAAATAGAATTCTGAATCCAGAGAAGCAGATATCTGAAGAAGATTTCAAAGAAGAAGGGGGGCAAGGCAATAAAGGGGCAGAAACGGAGGGAAATAAAAAGCAGAGAAAAAACTCCATTGGTCCCGGCAGTGGTGTAGGGAAAATTGTGGAAAGGGGAGGTGTCTCAACAAAAGGGGGGGGGGAAGCAGACAGGTGGTTTTGAAGGTTGTTAGTGGCATAAGGAAAATTGAAATAGGAGATTATGCCCCAACAAAGAGAAATATCAAATAACCTTTTGATGGTGACCTGGGGAAAATTGAAGAGAGTGGATGTGTCAAAATAAAGAAAAGGGAGAAGACAGGAACAGATAAGTGGGACAAAAGACTTACTAGGAAAAAAAACCAGATAACTAGAAACTATTATATGGGAAAATATAAAGTTAAGATAAGGGCTTTATTCCTAAATATGACAATAAAATGGAGTTGCTAACTGGTTGAAAATGATAATGGAAAGATAGCTAAATAAAGGTTAAAATATATGGAATATGGGTAAATATGAAACTGATATGGGGAGGTTGTAAAGCAGAGGTTTGTGATCCACCTTTTTAACATGATAAGTAAATTGAATTACAAATTGATTGAATATGACAATAGAAGGATAACTAAGCATGGGTCAAAATATATGAAACATGGACATATATAGAACTTTTAAGATGATGAACAAAATGAGATGTTTACCGCTTGTTATTTTATATAATAGATTAAGGGAAGTGTAATGAACATTGAACAGCAAGGATTGCCATCTAGAGATAATTAAGATTTGATTAAAGGTAATCAAATCCAAGGTATGAAAAATGGAGAGGGAACATGAAATATACTTACAATGGGAAACTATTGAGATAAAAAGACAGAATCACAAATTGGGGGCATGTAAGGATGTATAATTATATAAAGATAATGATGAGAATAGTGGGGAATTATAACCAGGTCTACATCTTGGCCAAAATTAGGTTGGTGGGGGGGGGGGGTATTTAAAAGCACACAATGACTATATATGTATACTTTTCTGTTATATTGGTTTTTTTACTAAAAGGAGGAGAAAAATTAAATATGTATATTGAAAAGGAATTATAAATACCATCAACATAAAATGGAGCTCGCTCAGAAGCTGAAATACACCAAGTACCGTATTTTTCGGAGTATAAGATGTACCGGTGTATAAGATGCACCAAGGTTTTGAAGAGGCAAATTTTTTAAAAAGTAGGTAGGTAGATAGAGGGATAGACAGGGAGAGAAAGAGAGAGAAATACAGTAGGTAGGTAGGGGGAGAGAGAGTAGTTAGGTAGGTAGGTAGATAAAGGGATAGGGAGAGAGAGAGAGAAAGAGAGAAATGCAGTAGGTAGGTAGGGGGAGAGAGAGTAGTTAGGTAGGTAGGTAGATAAAGGGATAGGGAGAGAGAGAGAGAAAGAGAGAAATGCAGTAGGTAGGTAGGGGGAGAGAGAGTAGGTAGGTTGGTAGGTAGAGGGATAGAGAGAGAAATAGAGTAGATAGGTAGGGAGAGAGAGAGAGTAGTTAGGTAGGTAGGTAGATAAAGGGATAGAGGGATAGAGAAATACAGTAGGTAGGTAGGGAGAGAGACAGTGTGTGTGTGTAGGGAGGGAGGGAGGGAGAGGGATAGAGAGAGAGAAATAGAGAAATACAGTAGATAGGTAGGTGTTTCTGCTAACACAACACTTGATCAATGTAATTCTCATCCATCAGTTAAAGAGCTTTCCAAAAGGGGGGGGGAGTTTTTGCACTCTTTCAAAAAAAAGGCATGAATAGCCTTGGGGGGCTTGCAGAGTGCTCCTAGGGGAGCGAGGGCCCCAAAAATGAGCAAAAAAATGGCCCATTTTTTGCAAAAACAGGCCGTTTTTTGTCAAAAAAAATTGAATGCATAGCCTTATGGAGGATTATAGAGTGGTGCTGGGGGCTGGGGGGGGGCAATTTGTTGCTTATTTCTGCCCTCCCCAGCCCCCAGGAGCTCTCTGAAAGCCTCCTACAGACTCTGCACGGTCAGTTTGGTGAAGGAGGCAGGGCTTTGGGAGGCAAAAAATGCTGTATTCGGTGTATAAGAAGCAACCAGATTTTCAGCCTCTTTTTTGAGGAAAAAAATGTGCGTCTTATACTCTGAAAATATGGTAAATGAGATGAAGAATGGGAAGTAGAGGACAAAGGTAAGGGAAGAAGAGAGGGATAGGAGAAGAGGACAGGAGGGGGGAAGAGGAGGAGAGAAAGGAGGAGTGGAAGGGAAGAGAGGAGAAGGAGAGAGGAAGGGGAAGTAGAGAAGGGAAGGAAGACAGAGGGAAGAAAGGAGGTAGGGAGGAGGAGGAGAGAGGGAGAAGGAAGTGATGGAGAAGGTACAAATATGGTGTATGGAGAGCAGAAGAGCCAATAATTGGTTTTTGGGAGTTGATGGTAAGATGAATTGATGTAAACATTTAATAATACAATATGATGTTGGTTATGTAATAGTAGACATGGGATTATATGTTATGAAAATGAAAAAATTAAAAACTTTAATGAAAAAAAACCCCACAGCTTCAACCTTAAACTGTCTCCCGTGGACCTCACCCCATTCCTAAGAGGCCCCTAAAGGGGCGTGCATAAGCGCACCAGCGTGCCTACCATCCCTGTCCTCCTGTCCCTATTTATTCATGTCCTTTGTTCATGTCCATCTTCATACTTCTATCCTGCTATTCTGTACATGTTTGACAAAACATGTGATGGCGCCAGCCACCTGGTCTTTGTGCACACCGGAGCGCCAGAAAATGGCCTGAAAACAGCCAAAAACCAGACCATTTTTGAGCCGTTTTCCAGCTATTTTCTGGGCTGTTTCTGAGCTGATTTTCTGGCCGTTTTCAGGCCCATTTTCCGGGCTGTTTTCAGGTTGTTTCTGGGCCATTTCCTGGACCATTTCCAGGCCGTTTTCAGGGCCATTTCTGGACCATTTTCAGGTCATTTTCAGGCCATTTCTGGGGCATTTTTGGGCCAAAAAAGGCCTTGAAAACAGCATGAAAACAGGCAAAAACCAGTCCATTTTTGGCCTGTTTTCCGGCCATTTTCCAGGACATTTCTGAGCCATTTTCAAGCCGTTTTCAGGGGCATTTTCTGGGGCGTTCTCAGGCCATTTCCAGGCAATTTTCAGGGGCATTTTCCGGGCCATTTTCAGGAGCATTTTCTGGGTGGTTTTCAGGCCATTTCCAGGCCGTTTTCAGGGCATTTTCCGAGGCATTTTCTGGGCCATTTTCAGGCTGTTTTCAGGAGCATTTTCCGGGCCGTTTTCAGACCATTTTCAGGGGCATTTTCCGGTCCGTTTTTAGGCCGTTTTCAGGAGTATTTTCTGGGCGGTTTTCAGGCCATTTCCAGTCCGTTTTCAGGGCATTTTCCGGGGCATTTTCTGGACCATTTTCAGGAGCATTTTCCGGGCTGTTTTCAGGCCATTTCTGGGCCCTTTTCAGACCACTTTCAGAAGCATTTTCCGGGCCGTTTTCAGGCCATTTCCAGGGCATTTTCAGGGCCATTTTCAGGCCGTTTTCAGGTGCATCTTCGGAGGCATTTTCAGGCCATTTCTGGGGCATTTTTCAGGGCGTTTTTCAGACCAAAAATGACCTGAAAATGCCCCCAAAGCAGCCTGCACGCCAGCTAGCTGTTCTTTGGGTTTACAGTGCTCCGGCTCGTGCACATACATGCACATGTGTTCCGGTTTGGGCACTCGGTACCGAAAAGCTTCGCCATCCCTGTGCTAGGTAGTCATCTCTCCCCAGTTTGCAGAGTGCAGTAGGCTGTATAGTTTAGCCACAGATCCCTGATCTTTTTCGGTTCAGCCACTTCCTCCTCCTCCTCCTCCTCCTCCTCCTTATGTAAGGAAAGCCCCATTAAGTATCCACTCTGCCCAGCCCAACCCATTCTGTTTTTGGAGCGTGCTTGTCAGAATCCTTTGGGAAACTGGGACAAGTGTTTTGGTTTTTTTTGTTTTTTTTAAGAAAGGAGGGAAAACTGTTTTTCCACTGCGCCTCCTTAGCAGCAGCTTTTGGAGACAGAGACTCTCTTTAGATCCTTCGATATTGGCAAAGAAATCCTTTTTTTTTAAAAAAAACACCTAACCAGGGAAAAAAATACTTCCTTGGGAAGGGCAACGCAGGAAGTCCTACCGTTTGTTTGTTTTTCTAAGGGGCCTCCTCCTCCTCCTCCAAACCCACACGGCAGGAAGCAGTGATGGTCTCCGGCATCCCTTGCCGTGTTTCCATCATGTGTGTGTGCAATAAAGAATGTGTCCCACCCAACCGGTCGAGAGAGGTTTCCTTGGTACAGCAGTGATGGGTTCAAATTTTTTAGAACCTCTTCTGTAGGAGTGGCCTGCTTTGTGGGAGTGGCTTGATGGCCATGTGACCGGGTGGGCGTGGCCAACTTGTAAAATGTGGTGAAACTCACTTAACAACGCTCTTGCTTAGCAACCAAAATGTTGGCTCAGAAACTCTGGCATTTGAAGCACGCAAGTCTTAAAACTGTCAAGTTACAAGACCTTTGCACCCCTAACCCTTTGGAAAACTCCCCCCCCAGGGGTGTTCAAACTTGACAGCTTTAAGATTTGCGGACTTCAACTCCCAGAATTCCTCCTCTCGCTCTTCATCTTGATGATGTGCAGACGGGCAGAGGTAGGGAGCTGGAACCGTTCTAAAACGGCATGGTAGATTTGGGGAACCTCTTCTATAGAAGAGGTTAGAAACTGGCAGGAACCCAGCCCTGTGGTACAGCATCCTCTTTAGAAGGCCTGGAGTAGCTTGCAAACACCGAGCCAAGGGGAACGGTTCCAAGAACGCCTCCCACCGATATCCTACTAGCACTGTGTACCAGTGCTAGTCAGGATGCCAGCCAGCTGAAAGTGCCCTTTTTCAGCACCCTCCATTCCACTCCCCAATTCAACTCTCACACACCCTGCCAAAACTCTTCAATGGCTTCCTTGTCCTTTAAGAACTTTGTTGCACATCCCTCTGCAAGCCCAATATGCTTTTCCTTTATCTGTAGATCATATGTCATTTTCCTTTAATAATCCCATAATCCAGGGATCCCCATCCTTTCGGACCCCAGGGACCACTACATTCACAATTTTAAATCCCGCGGATCACTAATATATGATCTGCCTAATGACCAGATGGGTGGGCGTGGCTAGGTGGTCATGTGACTGGGTGGGCGTGGGCAACTCAATGTCACTCAAGTTGAGGGGCGCCTCGCCTGCCTCTGCTCGCCCTCCCCTCCCAGCCCTTCCTCGCCTGCCTGTTCCAATTGCTGGAGCTAAGCAGCCACCAGGAGAAATAGCTGGCAAAACAGCTCAGTTCAAATTGGATTTGAGGAACGAGGCTCAGCAGAAGCACCTCACTGAGGACTAGGAGCATAGGCTTTCCAAGCAGAGGGAAGACCTGCGGGACTGCAAGGCCAGGTGCTGGCGCCTGGAGTCTCAGCAGGCTGAGATGGTCAGCCAGTTCCAGGCCATGATGCAGCCCCACTGGAACGAGGCCCTCCGGCTCTTCGCCACCAGCGATGCGTCCCTCCAGCCTTCGCCCAAGGCCCCGCACTAGGAAGCAGAAGCAGACCCCAAGTTCGAATTTCTGCCCCCCTCCGACCCACACAAAAAGACCCCGAAGGGGGTGACTCAGGGACACAAGCATTCATTGCATGTATTTGGCCCAGGGGCCGTTAGTATGAGGACCCCTGATTTAGTGCAATATAAAAAATGCAAATAATTTTTCTGCAAACCATCAAAAAATTTTCATGGACCACCAGCTGGTGACCGCTGCCATAATCTCTTGTGGGATGGCGTCTGGGTAACGGAATGGAGCTAGCAGAGTGTTTTAATGGCCGGATGCCCTTCTTGTCACCAATGCGGAGTTTGGTTCAGCAGATATATTCTCAGTGTGGCCAGAGAGAGAAATATCTGCCACTACCTAGGATCGAACTCACAGCCCCCTGATTGTGAAGCGAGAACTCTACCTCTAGACCACCGCACCATTGCCTTTTCCTTTATCTGCAGATAGGGACGATTAAGTCATGGAATTTCTTTTCAGGATGCAGCAAAAGTGGATTGGAGCCCAGCTCACAAAATCTGTCACATGTCAGAACAGGGAAACAGAAGAGTCCACCGTGCAAAGTGTTAACACCACTTCATAATGCCTTGGTAAGGCCATCCTTAGAATACGGCATCCAAGTTTAGGTCACCACGATGTAGAAAAGATGTGGAGACTCTAAAAAGAGTGCAGCGAAGAGCAACAAAGAGGTTTAGGGGACTGGAGACTAAAACATATGAAGAACGGTTGCAGGAACTGGGTATGTCTAATTTAATAAAAAGGAGAACTAGGGGAGACACAATAGCAGTCTTCCAATATCTCAGGGGATGCCCCAAAGAAGAGGGAGTCAAGCTATTCTCCAAGGCACCTGAGGGCAGGGCAAGAAGCAATGGGTGGAAACTAATCAAGGAGAGAAGCAACTTAGAACTGAGGATAAATTTCCTGACAGTGAGGACAATTAATCAGTGGAACAGAAGTTGCCTCCAGAGGTTGTGAATGCCCCAACACTGGAAGCCTTTAAGAAGATGTTGGATAGCCATTTGTCTGAAACGGTATAGGGTTTCCTGCCTGGGCAAGGGGTTGGACTAGAAGACCTCCAAGGTCCCTTCCAACTCTGGTGAAGTATGGTATGGTATTATTAATCAAGGAGAGAAGCAACCTGGAATGAAGGAGAAACTTCCTGACAGTGAGAACGATTAATTGGTGGAACAATTTGCCTCCAGAAGTTGTGAATGCTCCAAGACCTGAGGTTTTTAAGAAGAGACTGGACAACCATTTGTCTGAAACGGATAGGGTTTCCTGCTTGAGCAGGGGGTTGGACTAGAAGACCTCCAAGGTCCCTTCCAATTCTGTTATCTCCAATCACAGCTCTGTGGTGTATTAATTATTCAGCTGACGAAATATACAAAGGAAACAGATGCTTGATCATAGTTCTATCCAGATATTGGCTGAGCTCCAAATCCATGCCTGACCACGGTTTCCCCCTTAGCCTCTTGTGGACAGGAACCAATAAAGCAGTCTGGGGAATTCTTGAGCCATTTACTATTCCAGAATTGCTCTGAGAGGAACCAGGAAAAGGATATGCTTTTATGACAGTATGTCCAATATTGCACAGAACATCCAGCCAGGCAGTCTGCTCTGCTAGGTTCAGCTTCCATTTGCCCTCCTGATGCCAGAGTATTTTCCTCTCCCCACGCCTGGCTGGGCTTCTCAATAGGGGGAAAAAACAACCCCACCATGCCAGGGCTGGAAACCTTGCCAAATTATAGCTCCATGCAGCCACCCTGGAACTGTGCTAAGGAAACAAGCTTGGTTTTTTTTTATTTTTATTTCAAGCTGTAGAGTTCAATCTAATTACCACTTGCAATGGGATGGGATAAGGTAAAGGTAAAGGTTCCCCTCGCACATATGTGCTAGCCATTCCTGACTCTAGGGGGCGGTGCTCATCTCCATTTCAAAGCACAAGAGCCAGCACTGTCCGAAGACGTCTCCGTGGTCATGTGGCTGGCCTGATTAAACGCCGAAGATGCACAGAACACTGTTCCCTTCTCACCAAAGGTGGTTCCTATTTTTCTACTTGCATTTTTTATGTGCTTTCGAACTGCTAGGTTGGCAGAAGCTGGGACAAGTCACGGGAGCTCCCTCCGTTACGTGGCTCTAGGGATTCGAACCGCCGAACTGCCGAGCTTTCTGATCGACAAGCTCAGCTTCTTAGCCACCACGACCCTTTAGCTTTAGTGGGCCAATCCATAGAGAAGAAATTTATGTATGTGCTATTTCCAGAATAAGAAGGGATTTGGAGGGAAGAAACAACATATTTCTGTGGATTGTTTATGGAATGACTTCAGTGGCAAACAGTAGCATTAGTAGTCCTTGACGTACAACCATTTGTTTAATGACCGTTCGAAGTTACAACAGCACTGAAAAAAGTGACTCGTGACTGTTTTTCACACCGATAACCGTTACAGAATCCGAGTTGTGATTAAAATTCAGGCGCTTGGCAAACGGTGTATATTTATGACCGTTGCACTCTCCTGAGATTACGTGATCAACTTCTGACAAGCAAAGTCAAGATTCACTTAACAATTGTGTTTACCAACAGGTTTACCAACTGTTAAGTTAGTAAACTTAACAACTGTAGTGATTGGTTTGACAACTATAGATGCTCATCTCCGTTTCAAAGCCGAAGAGCCAGCGCTGTCCGAAGATGCCTCCGTGGTCATGTGGCTGGCATGACTCAACGCCCGAAGGCGCATCGGATGCTGTTCCCTTCCTATTTTTCTACTTGCATTTTTATGTGCTTTCGAACTGCTAGGTTGGCAGAAGCTGGGACAAGTCAGTGGATCTCACTCTGTTACGCGGCACTAGGGGTTCGAACCGCCAAACTGCCGACCTTTCTGATCAACAAGCTCAGCGTCTTAGCTACTGAGCCACCGTGTCCCTTTATAGTTATAGTTTACTTTATTGTCATTGCACCGGGTACAACGAAATTAAATGCCATCTTCAGTGTACATTATACATCACATTCTATATTGAATTGAAAACCCCTGATATTGAATTAATACTGCACTATATACAGTAGAATTCAATAAAGAAAGCAAGTTTAGAGAGAACACCAAGGAACTCTTATGGAAAATGCTATTTGGCCATCAAGCTCCATTGATTTTTCTCTCTGTGGGCCAGGGACGTGCAGTCAGGGGAGGCAGAGCCTCACCACTGTCATCATGAAAAAAAAAAAAATGTAAAAGGAAAAAGGCTGAGCTAGTTGCTGCCAGAGTCACAGTGGATGACTCTGCTTAGTGCTTAACTGTTTAAAAAAGCCTCTAAAAAAGCCCGCTCTACAGGAGGTGGCAGGAGAACGACGTGCCTCATCTAGTCTGACTTTTTATGATCACTTGAGCAGAGTTAAGCAAGGGTTAAAAGCTTAAAAATTCCTGACGTAGATGAGGCACGTCGTTCTCCTGCCTCCTCCTGTAGAGGGCGCTTTTTAAGAGGCTTTTTAAACAGTTAAGCAGAGCCATCCACGGTGACTCTGGCAGCAACTAGCCCAGCCTGATCTCAGCTCTTGCCTTTTTTCTTTTACATTTTTTTTCTTTTCATGATGACAGGCAAGAACAGAGTTGAAATCCTCTCTGAAACAGCTGGAAAAGGTATGTGTGGGTCGGAGGGAAGGGGAGGAATTCAAACTTCATCCTCCTGGTGCAACTTTGTGTGTGTGTGTGTGTGTGTGTGTGTGTGTGTGTGTGTGTGTGTGTTTGAGAGAGGGGGGAGGGAGGGAGAGAGGGAGGAAGGAGGGGAAGGGAGAAGAAAAAGAAAAAGAAAGAAGGAAACTTATTTAGCAAAGGAGAAAAACAAATGCTGTCACTTTAAATCGGAACTGAGCATGCCTGGCTGTGGAATTCTGGGAGCTGAAATCCACAAGTCTAAAAAAATTGCTGCCTCACCAGCCATAAACCTCACCACACGTCACTGCTGTGGGCCTACAACTTTCCTGAACCTGAAGGGCTAGAATGGATTTGGGAGGGAATCAAGGACCAAAAAAAAAGGAATACAAAAGTACAGAATTCGGCCTCATGTTTACAGAATCATAGGGCTCGAGAAAAAAATAATCCATGGGTGCTTTTCCACAATCTTTCCTTCTTTGGCTCTGACCTTTGCAAGTGATACACAACACCAGTTCCTCAATGCCAGAAATAGATCCAGGTACCACAGATCCAACAGAGAAGGAGCAGATTTTATTACCAAGCAATTATTCACATTTCAAATGCTGATTCACAGCAGGCATAAAAGAACTGGGTGTTACGATTCTCTTAAGACAAATCTTTTAAATGCCAACAGATCAAAACATTTCCAAGCCAGGGGGCAAAAATAAAATAAAAAAAGACTCCACCTTAAAAGACTTAAATTAGGCGTCTTCGTATTTCAACTCATAGTTCATTTCGTTCACATATTAGCAGAACAGTTTGATCCCGTTTACTGGGAAAGGGGACAGCAGCTACTTCTGGAGAACTCACAACTAAAATAAACTAACAGCTATCTTTGTTTATTCCCCCGCATCTGGAACTATTTTGTATGTCTAATCCCTCTTTCATCAAATAATGTCAATAATCACTGAGAGACATTTTCTTTATAACTGTGTCCAACCCATTTTTGTAAAAAAAAGCCAATTAAATAAGTTTGTGTTGAAAGTTCTTTAAGCTAGACTGAACACTAATTCAGAACCCTGAAAATACTGTATGTAAAAAAACAGAAAAGTTTGAGCCAGGATATCATGTGTAAATTCATAGTGTAAGCCACCTGGGGCAGACACGTAGCTCAAGTTATTTTATTTGTGCGCTCGCCAAAGGTACGAATTCAGATCAAATCCAGTTGGGAAAAACTTTATTTCAGAAGTAGTCTGAAGACTGAATCATGGCAACTGGATTTTGGTTGTTGTTAGTTTGAGACATTTTGCTGCATCTTCACTCCCATATTGCAACCCGATTTGGGGAGGAAACCCCTGAGATGGCTTTGGGAAGAGTTGGTACATTTCAATGACTCTGCCAACACAAGTGTATCTAGTCAAGGCTGTGGTTTTCCCAGTCGCAATGGATGGCTGTGAAGGTTGGATCATAAGGGAGGCTGAGTGCCAAAGAACGGAGGCCTTTGAACTCTGGTGCTGGAGAAGAAGACTCCTGCATTGAGTCCCTTGGACTGCAAGGTCATCCAACCGGTCAGTCCTAGAGGAAATCAACCCTGGCTGCTCTTTAGAAGGCCAGATCCTGAAGAGGAAACTCAAATCCTTTGGCCACCTAATGAGAAGGAAGAAGGACTCCCTGGAGAAGAGCCTCATGCTGGGAAAGATGGAGGGCAAGAGAAGAAGGGGACAGCAGAGAAGGAGGTGGCTGGATGGAGTCACTGAAGCAGTCGGCATGAGCTTGAATGGACTCCAGAGGATGGTAGAGGACAGGAAGGCCTGGAGGAACATGGTCCATAGGGTCGTGATGGGCTGGACACAACTTCCCAACTAACAATTACTAATCTGTCTGTCTGTCTGTCTGTCTGTCTGTCTGTCTGTCTGTCTGTCTGTCTGTCTGTCTGTCTGTCTATCTATCTATCTATCTATCTATCTATCTATCTATCTATCTATCTATCTATCTATCTATCTCCTGCAAGTCCCTTGGACTGCCAGATGATCCAACCAGTCGGTCCTAGAGGAGATCCACCCTGACTGCTCTTTAGAAGGCCAGATCCTGAAGAGGAAATTCAGAATACTTTGGCCACCTAATGAGAAGGAAGAAGGACTCCCTGGAGAAGAGCCTCATGCTGGGAACTATAGAGGGTAAGAGAAGAAGGGAACGACAGAGAAGGAGGTGGCTGGATGGAGTCACCAAAGCAGTCAGCGTGAGCTTCAATGGACTCCCAAGGATGGTAGAAGATAGGAAGGCCTGGAGGAATGTTGTCCATGAGGTCACGATGAGTCGGACATGACTTTAAAACTAACAACAACAACTCTCTACCTAACTAGGTATGACTGATGCTGCTGCTTGGATGAGTAGTGAAATGTCTCAAAACTAACCCGAAAACTAAGTTCAGTTGCCATGGCTCAACCTTCAGAGTTTACCTGGATGACTCTAGAATTTTCATCAACGTATTTCAAAAGTAAGATATAAACAGCCAGGTAACCAAGGGGATTAGAAATAAAGCTACAGTCAGAGAAATAAGTAATAAAGGCAACCCTTTCCCGCTATAGGATGGGATTATCATGGGAAGCTTTTATAGGAAATAATTCTTCTCAGACACTCAGCAGTCAGAGTATAAAAAGTTAAAATTTAAGATCTCTTCATCACAGGCTCTGCTGATACTCAAGATAGTTAAAAGTGAGTATAACCAATGGTTATCACACATCTGATTAGCTTCACATGAAGATCATTCTTCTGTTTCCTGGGCTCTCAAATTGGTCAGAATAAGGTAAAGGCAAAGATTCCCCTCGCACACATGTGCTAGTCGTTCCTGACTCTAGGGGGCGGTGCTCATCTCCATTTCAAAGCCGAAGAGCCAGCGCTATCTTCTCCGTGGTCATGTTCATGTGCTTTCAAACTGCTAGGTTGGCAGAAGCTGGGACAAGTAACGGGAGCTCACTCCATAACGCAGCGCTAGGGATTCGAACTGCCGACCTTTCTGATCGACAAGCTCAGCATCTTAGCCGCTGAGCCACTGCGTCCCCTAGTTGGTCTGAATATTGGTCGGAATAGGGGCAGACAAAAAGGAATTTTAGAATATAATTCCCAGCAGCCTCCCCCGAGAGCCAGATCTTCCAAAGGATTCGTTTTAAGTTCCGACAGATAGATTGGTTGGCCACGGATATACAATCCAATCCAATAGCAGAGTTGGAAGGGGCCTTGGAGGTCTTCTAGTCCAACCCCTTGCCTAGGCAGGAAACCTTATACTGTTTCAGACAAATGGCTATCCAACATCTTCTTAAAGACTTCCAGTGTTGGGGCATTCACAACTTCTGGAGGCAAATTCTGTTCCACTGATTAATTGTTCTCACTGTCAGGAAAGTTTCTCCTTAGTTCTAAGTTGCTTCTTTCCTTGGTTAGTTTCCACCCATTGCTTCTTGTCCTACCCACAAGAGCTTTGGAGAATAGCTTGACTCCCTCTTCTTTGGGGCAGCCCCTGAGATATTGGAAGACTGCTATCATGTCTCCCCTAGTCCTTCTTTCTATTAAACTAGACATACACAGTTCTGTGGAACTGTGATTCATTGAATAAGCAAGCCACAGTGGGCTGATCTACAGATAAGATGAAGCTAAAATACAACAACACCCGATGAATTGACACGGCTTGTTTTATTTTGGCAGAGTGCAGGGTATATGAATACAGCCTCTGTGGTTTCTAAGCCATGATTGATGTGTTACTTTTATAGTTAAAACTTGCTAATTGTGGTTTTTCAAAACACCATGCTTAAACCACCCATGGCTTAAATGAAATGTGTCTACTCCCACAGACCCTACTACTTGTATTTTATGTTAGTGGTAATTTCTAAACCCTGCATGGTAGGGGTACAATTTTTTTTCATTCTACTGTAAAGGTAAAGGTTCCCCTCACATATATGTGCTAGTTGTTCCTGACTCTAGGGGGCGGTGCTCATTTCTGTTTCAAAGCTGAAGAGCCAGCGCTGTCCGAAGACATCTCCGTGGTCATGTGGCCAGTGTGACTCAATGTTGAAGGCGCACGGAACACTGTTGCCTTCCTACCAAAGGTGGTTCCTATTTTTCTACATTTTTACGTGCTTTCGAACTGCTATGTTGCAGAAGCTGGGACAAGTCATGGGAGCTCACTCCGTTATGCGACGCTAGGGATTCGAACGGCCGAGCTGCGACCTTTCTGATCGACAAGCTCAGCGTCTTAGCCCCTGAGCCACCGCGTCCCTTCATTCTACTGTAGTGAAGTTCATTTATTCAATTCTATCTATATATTGATATACAGGCACTTTAAAAAGAAATTAATGCGTTGTATTCACACTTATGATCGTGGCGTCATCCCCATAGTCATGAGATCACAATTCAAATGCTTGGCAACTGGCTCATATTTAGGATCGCCCTTCTGACAAGCAAAATCAGTGTGGAAGCCCAGATTCACTTAGCAACTGTTACTAACCTTACAACTGCAGTGATTCACTAAAGAGTCCAGTTGCTTTTTGAAGGGGGGGGGGGGGAAAGCACCTTTATGGCTTGTAAATTGCGGTAAAAGTCACTTGAACAGCTGTTTTGCTTAGCAACAAATTTTGGGTTTATTTGTGGTCGTAAGTCAAGGACCACCAATATCTACACAAGTGATATTACGTCCAACCACAGACCTCACCAGGGAAATTCTCCTATGCTGCTGTGCAGTTAACAAAGTTGGCTTGAAACTCAACATCCGGCCCTCTCAATTCCTGGGAAATAGATGGGGAAGAAATGGAGGTAGGGACGGATTTTATTTTCCTGGGCTCCAAGATCACTGCAGATGGGGACTGCAGCCAAGAAATTAAAAGAGGCTTGCTCTTGGGGAGGGAAGCTATATGGCAAATCTAAACAGCATATTAAAAAGCAGAGGCATCACCCTGTCAACATAAGTGCGCCTAGCCAAGGCGATGGTTTTCCCAGTTGCAATGGATGGCTGTGAAGGTTGGACCATAAGGGAGGCTGAGCGCCAAAGAATGGAGGCCTTTGAACTCTGGTGCTGAAGAAGATTCCTGCATTGAGTCCCTTGGACTTCAAGGCCATCCAACCGGTCAGTCCCATCGCAACCCCATGGAGAACGTTCCTCCAGGCCTTCCTGTCCTCTCCCATGCTCTGGAGTCCATTGAAGCTCACACTGATTGCTTCAGTGACTCCATCCAGCCACCTCCTTCTCTGCCGTCCCCTTCTTCTTCTGCCTTCCATCTTTCCCAGCATGAGGCTCTTCTCCAGGGAGTCCTTCTTCCTTCTCATTAGGTGGCCAAAGTCTTTTGAGTTTCCTCTTCAGGATCTGGCCTTCTAAAGAGCAGCCGGGGTTGTTGATCTCCTCTAGGACTGACCGGTTGGATGGCCTTGCAGTCCAAGGGACTCAATGCAGGAGTCTTCTTCTCCAGCACCAGAGTTCAAAGGCCTCCATTCTTTGGCTCTCAGCCTTCCTTACGGTCCAACCTTCACAGCCATCCATTGCAACTGGGGAAACCATCGCCTTGAGTAGACGCACTTTTGTTGACAGGATGATGTCTCTGCTTTAGACCTTAAGTACTAAAAGTAAAAAAAAAAAAAAAATACAAAAGGTAGAAGTACTACCTTAAACTTGGGGTGGAGGCAGATATAAATAATATAATATGGGAATATTAGAAAATGATCATTATTACAACACTGGAGAAGATCCTTATTGTGAAAACCTCGCTTAGTAACATAACTGAGATTTCCCCCTCTCCTCCTCCTCAACCTGTGCAATCAACCGTTCTTATGGTCCAACTTTCACAGCCATCCATTGCAACTTTTTTTTATTAAGGAGACATAAGCCTTCTTGGGAGTTTTCCTTTCCCTTTATATACTATTACATTTAACTACTTTCATTTACAATACAATAGCAGAGTTGGAAGGGACCTGGGAGGTCTTCTAGTCCAACCCCCTGCCTAGGCAGGAAACCTTATACCATTTCAGACAAATGGCTATCCAACCTCTTCTTAAAGACTTCCAGTGTTGGAGCATTCACAACTTCTGGAGGCAACTTCTGTTCCACTGATTAATTGTTCTAACTGTCAGGAAATTTCTCCTCAGTTCTAAGTTGCTTCTCTCCTTGATCAGTTTCCACCCATTGCTTCTTGTCCTGCTTCGGGTGCCTTGGAGGCATTTAATTAAGCCTGGCTGTCCCTCTCTTACATAAAGGCCTTTGGAAACACAATTATCATTCAATAGAAATCTCAGTTTATCAATGGCCAGAACAAGAACATTTTGTTGCCCCGGAAAATTGCTCTGACGTCTTCCGCTATTGTCATTTTCAGCCTACAACAACAACAACAAAAATCCAAAGCTTTTAAGCACAGCACTCCTACACCATTGACGCCATATAGATCTATTAAGAGGTATCCAAGCCCACCGAAGGCAAAACAGGCGCCACCATTTCTTAACATAAAACATCCCAATGCCAAAATATCACACCTTGGAAGATAATCAACGTGATCCACAAAGACTCGGGTTTTTTTTTTTAGACACCTAAGTTTATTTCTTGTCCCTGCTTAGAGGGCATCACCCAAGCACAAAGACAAAAACTAACCTCCAGCAGAAACACAATTGTTTTGCTTTTCCAAGAAAGAAAAAGGAGCATAGATAGGTATCACAGTTTCATTCTCTCCCTCCCACTCTGTTGTTCAGTCCTCAAACCCTCATCACCTTAACCTTAAACTGTCTACTGTTGACCTCACCCCATTCCTAAGAGGTCAGCAGTGCCTAACTCCTGACCTCCTCCGGTCCCCATTTATCTATTCCCATTTCCTGTTTTCTTATCCATGTTTATTCTTACTCCTGTTATCTTGTACATGAGTGACAAACTAAATAGATAAATAGCTAGATAGCTAGATAGACTGATAGATTGATAGATAGATAATTAGGATAGATAGCTAGATAGCTAGATAGTTAGTTAGCTAGATAAATAGATAGATAGATAGATAGATAGATAGATAGATAGATAGATAGATAGATGATAGATAGATAGATAGATAGATAGATAGATAGATAGATAATTAGGATAGATAGCTAGATAGTTAGATAGATAGTTAGCTAGCTAGCTAGCTAGCTAGATGATAGATAGATAGATAGATAGATAGATAGATAGATAGATAGATAGATAGATAGATAGATAATTAGGATAGATAGCTAGATAGTTAGATAGATAGTTAGCTAGCTAGCTAGCTAGATGATAGATAGATAGATAGATAGATAGATAGATAGATAGATAGATAGATAGATAATTAGGATAGATAGCTAGATAGCTAGATAGTTAGATAGATAGATAGATAGATAGATAGATAGATAGATAGATAGATAGATAGATAGATAGAGATAGAGATAGATAGACATAGATAGATAGATAGATAGATAGATAGATAGATAGATAGATAGATAGATAGATAGATAGATAATTAGGATAGATAGCTAGATAGCTGGATGGATGGATGGATGGATAGATAGATAGATAGATAGATAGATAGATAATTAGGATAGATAGCTAGATAGCCAGATAGCTAGATAATTAGGATAGATAGCTAGATAGCTAGATAGTTAGATAGCTAGTTAGCTAGCTAGCTAGCTAGGTAGGTAGGTAGATAGATATAGATATAGATAGATAGACATAGATAGATAGATAGATAGATAGATAGATAGATAGATAGATAGATAGATAGACAGACAGACAGACAGACAGACAGACAGACAGAAAGACAAATAGATAAAGATAAATAGATAAAAGATAAGTAGATAAAAGATAAGTAGATAAAAGATAAGTAGATAAAAATAATAATCAGTGGGACCTAAAGATTTCCCTTGTGTCAAGTCTTTTTTTATAGCAAGAGCAAATCAATCAATCAATCAAATAGGCCTAACTGGCAACTCAGAAACAGCAACTGGCAGCCGAAAAGCTAGTCCTGCTCACTGCTGCCCACCTGGCATTTGAAGAGCTAAACTTCAGACTGCTTTGGCAGGAGGCGAACTAAAGAGACAAGCCCCCCCCCCTTACACCACACACAAACACAACCTCTCACAGAATCGCCTCCCCAAACTTTCATAATTCCAGGGCACCAGAGTGTCACACAGCTTCTTGCCCAGGGCCTCCTCCTTCAGAAAAATCTAAGCTCCACCTCTTTAAATTTCATATTTCTGCCCTTTGCCGTCTGAACATGCCCACCTTCTGCCAGTATGGCACAACGTATTTTTCTTTCCACGTGTTTTTATCCACATTTCTACCCGGCTACCATCAAATGACAGCTTAGATAGAACACAAGAGGACCTTAAATCTGATCCCAGACCTTCACCTATCCCATTTTAGCCACGGCTTGTTTTATCAACCGGGGAGCAGACAAAAAAAAAGCTTTCTTTTTTTTGTAAAATATGACATTTGATGTACAGATTATTATTATTTTCCAAGACAGGAAAGAATTGCACACCGGTTCAGAGCAAGCATATGATTTTGGTCTTCCCCATAAAACAGGTGCACGACAAGGAAGCTCCCGAAAACGAAGCACCTCTAAAATGTGAAGAAATACACTCCCAGGCTTGTTTAAAAGGCAGGCAGGGAATGCCAGCTGTTCTCAAATGCTAGCAAAATCAGGGCAGTTACAACGCTGACCAACCTCCCCAAAAAAACCTTATAATAAAATAACAATTATTGCAAGACCAACTTACCCAAAATCCTGGTCCATCGACTTGAAGAAAAATTTGTAGCTATGCACCGGCCGGTTACTGAGGACATTTTTAAAATCCGCCAAAGTGACTTTTTCCGGACAAACTGGCAATTTCACCAAATAAGGGGTCTCTTCTTCATCGATATGGTAAATTATTTTTGTCTCCGCCATGGAAGAAGGGAAGGAGGGTGGAAAAAGGGGGGAGGGGGAAAGAGGGGAAGGAGAAAAAGGAGAGGAGGAGGAGGAGGAGGAGGGAGGTTTGGTTAAAGAGAGAGGAGCGGAATGGGGGGGTGGGTGGAAAAGGAATCGAGACAAGCGGGTGGAAAAGGGAGAGCAAAGGAGGGGCGGGGGGGAAATAAATCAAGGCCAAGTTCAAGGCGCCAGTCCCTCGGAGTCTTCTAGGGTGTTTTTTTGTGTTTTTTTAAACAAGGCAAGGTCCGAACAGGAAGGGAAAATGCCTGACTGCTACTGGAGCGATGCCTGCGCGGAAGGATTGGGGCGTTCCATACCGCCCTCCAGAGGCTGCAGGAGGAGAAGGGGGGGCTCGGCCAGGCCTCCCCGCAAAAAGCATTCTCCCCTTCTCTCTAATTCAAATAGTACCCCAATAGGCTCGTAGTAGGGGGAAGCGCCAGAGAGAGAAAGTGGACTTTAAAAAATAATATTATTATTAATATTATTATTAATAATAATAATAGTAACCCAGCAGTTGCTATTTCTCTTCCTTGCCTTGACAGCCAAGCAAAAGCATCCAGCGGGGGCGACAAGGTTGCAAATGCTAAAAATAAAGAAATAAACGAGCAAGGCAGCTTGGATGGGGAAGGTTTATGGCTTGGGGAAGGGGAAGAGAGGAAGGCGGGGGGGAAAAAAAAACCCCAACCCGAAGCTGAACGGATGCAGCGGAGCAGGGCGAAGCAAAAGCAGCAACGTTTGGCTGGCTAGATCGCTCTCCTTCCAAAGCCTTTCTCCTTGACAGCCTCCTCTCCGCCCACCCAGTTTAAAGGGACCCGGTTTTATTTAGGGGTGGTTTTCTTTTAAACACCCCCCCCCAAAAAAAAATCCCTGGGCAAAAGAGGCTCCGCACTATTACGCACGCGCGCAAGCTGGAATCAAAGGGACAGGCGAGGTGACAGGCGAGGGGTTCCTTTCCTCCCCCTCCCTCCCCTTTCCGATTCAGACGTGCACGCGCCCCGGGGGGGGGGCGGCTTTAAGAAGCGGGGAAGAGCAGCCCCCTCCTCCCCCTCTGCAGAGCCGCCCAATGGAATCGCTCCTCGGAAGTCAGGTGCTGCCTACACCCCCTTCCCTTAGTGGGATGGGCGTTCCCGGGAAGGGTGGTTGGTTTGGTTTTTTTGGAGACCTACAAAGGCAAGCAGGGCTGTGAGAAGCCTCCTGTGGGTGCGCTGGACTACAAATCCCATTGTTCCCAGGCAGCGGGGTTGGAAATGGGGGGGGGGGAGGAGGCCTCCTTCCACTCCAGGGGCTGGGAGCGATGGGATAACTCCCCAAAGGCACTGCACACCAGAACAACTAGACACAAGGACAGTTCCCCCCACTCCATGCCATCACTCTGCTTAACAACTAATTCCCAAAAACACTGTCAAATAATTAAGTAAGACTGTATTACTATTCTTCTTCTCTTCCTTGCTAGTATCTATCTCTCCTCACTTATGACTATAACCATGTTGCTTGTATCTTTCAATTTATATTGTCTTTGTTTATTCTCATGTACAGAGAGCCTATGCACCAAATTCCTTGTGTGTCCAATCACACGGCCAATAAAGAATTCTATTCTATTGTATTCTGAATTCTATTCTATATTTTATTATATTCTGAATTCTATTCTGAATTCTATTCTATATTCTATATTCTATTCTATTCTGAATTCTATATTCTGAATTCTATTCTATTCTGAATTCTATATTCTATTCTATACACTGTTCTATATTCTATTCTATTCTGAATCCTATATTCTATTCTATTCTATTACGTGGATCTTCCCAGATTTTCAAACACTGGGAACATATCCTAAGTATGAAATGAAATCACATTTCCTTTCTATCCTGGAGGCCTCTTGGATTCCAGTCTGTCTCCAAAGGGGCTGCCTGGACACAAAGGGGGCCACTGCTACTCCGTCAGTGGTGGCTAAAACCAGGCCTGCAGTCTGTCCCCACCCCCCCACCCCACCCCCAGTGCATTAATCAGATAGATGTTGCGATAAAACTCTTAAAGCATTCTTTCTTTTCCGGTAAAAACGAAGAGAGCCTTTATTTGGTCTCCAGGAGTTTGTTTCATTCCCAGAATTTCCACATCCACAAAGGTTTCCCAAGAGCAAAGCCAACTCCCTCCTGAGACTGGATGATGTTACCTAGTTGGGTCATGAAACGTCTGCAAGAAAAAAACCACTCTGAGCACCCAGGGCCCTACGTCTATTTGTTTTCCTATCGTTGGCTGCACACCAATGACACTTCCCACCGTTTGAAGAAGAAAAAAGCATCTGGCACTTGGCCTCACCACAGCTGGATTCACACATGGCACTAAAAGCCTCTGGGTTAATGTGTGGTATGAAGCCAAGCGCTGCTGTGTGGAAACCAGGGTGCCTCTTTTTCAGGATCTTGAGCAAGCTCAGTCCATGGCCAATTAGTAAACCATAGTTAAACCTCTTAATCCCTGATTTTTGGAAACTGGAGCTGTCTTCAATTTTAATCAGGTTCAGAAGGCTTGTAGTAAGAGAAATGGCCACCAGGGGGAAGCAAACTCATAGAACCAAACTAATTTTCTGGTACAACAGACAGCATAAAGAAAATTACACAAAAGTGTGTGTGAAATTGTTGGGAACAAGTCAAAAGAGACTTGAGTTTGTCACCTCCGTGAAACCAGCGGTATGAGAAAGCAGATCATGCTAGCAATGAAGTTAAGATTACTGATTAAATGACATTTACGTTGCTTTACCATTTGCAGCTGTCATAGTCTCAGATATTGTGATTTTTTAAAAAATTACATAATTTAGGTCCGCAATGGCAAACCTATGGCACGCGAGCCCTCTCTGCACGGGTGGGGCATGCATGCGCATTGCATTACAAAAATATCATAATGTAATTGCAAACCCAAGCATAACACCCTCCCCTTAGCTGGAAAAAAAATAATTCGAATTACAGAATGCTTTAAATGGTTTAAGTACAGGGACATATGGCCAGTTGAAAATTTCTTTGCTGAAAATGCGGAAGGTTTGAAAGAAAGGCAGCCTGGCGGTCACCCCCTTTCATCATGATGATTGCAATATAACCACCATCACCTGCCATGGCAGAACACAGATGCTACCATCGAGAAGGCCACGTTCCTGCTAGGTGTTTGATTCACTGTGTTAGCTTAAGAAGGGAAGCGCGCAGGATATTTATGGCACTTTCAACCAACGCGGAACTGGCTGGCTTGCCAATTGTTGCTACAAACGCTGCCCCCTTTCTCATCACGGGGGCTCCAAACAAGTCTTGCTCTTGGCTGGTTTTGACCCCAGACTCAAACCGAGTGAGAAGAGCAGGATAAAGAAGCCATTCACCCCTATGAGCTTTCCAAGGCCATTTCACTTTTTCCGAACAGTCAGTGCAGAAGTCAAACTTTGGCATTTCGCCCCCTCAATGCTGGAGATCAAGGCAAGTGAGGCCTTCCAAAAAGATTGGTATCTGCTGTGGAGCAGGCTGCAATGCTCAAATTTTGTTCCCACGACAACTCTCAACCAACGTGTGTGTGTGTGTGTGTGTGTGTGTGTGTGTGTGTGTGTGTGTGGAGAGAATGTTCTCTTGGCTGCAAAGGCACAATAAGGAAATACAGATTTCAGAGTTCCTGAAGGATGAAATAAAGCTGTTCACTTTTTATGTTCAAAAGTCTTCCTTCCTTCCTTCCTTCCTTCCTTCCTTCCTTCCCCTGCTTTAAAAATTATTCCTTCTAAATAGTTGAATGTGTAAGTTGTAAAATATCACATTTCCTTAAAATATATGGCAGGATGGAAATGGTTTCTTTCCCATTTCCAAAATCACACCCCCATTTTGATAAATGTAGTATTTTATTTGTTCATTGTAACTTGAATTTGCTTTAAAGTAAGCATGCAATTTTTTTTGGAAGTCTTCCCACTATGGTGTAACAATAAAAATTCTCCAGGTGTAAAACAAACAAAACAAATATAAACGGTTGGTAGACTAAGCCTCATGGGTCATTTTGCCTTGGAGTTAGCATTTCACATATATATCCAATACATTTTTGCAAACAAGAATTCCACAGGTTTGGTAGACAAATGGCACTTTGTAAAGCTGGTATTTTGAATGCTGACAAGTTTTAATCTCAAGCAGCTAATTGTTTGATTTCACTGTGGACTTTTATTTTGTCTACAGCTTTTCCTCGGAGCATTCAAAGAACTTTATTTTATGAGCCGATTCTTAATGAAAACAACACTTTCTGGACTGCTAACATTCTGTTGAATCGCTGAAATAACAACAACAAAGCAGGATTGGTCAACACAACCATCTTCATTGTGTTAATCTGGAACTTGCTGAAAACTACCTAACTGATTTCTGGGCTTATTTCTGAGTTAACAAGCACTATGCACTGTTAACACTTTGTGGGAGATGATCACAAAATGATGCCTCTCAAATTGTGTTGTCGGGATAATTTCCCTGTTGACTTTGAGGATAGTATGTTTAAATACACCGATGCCTGTGAAAATGCTGTCCAGAATCCTCTGCCACCTAGAAAAAGCTACTAAGCGATTTTACTTGGCAGGAAATCATCAGAAGGATACAAAATGTATCAGTGGAGAAGAAGTTACCACTTTTTAAAAAAAGTATCTAAATTTCATGCAGAATTATTTTCTCTCTCCCTCCCCCCCCCCCTTCTTCTTCAAGCAGAATTGAAGCCAGGCTGAGTTTAAAGAAAAATATTAACGTGGCAGAGAGATTGGATGGCCAAGTGACCCCATTTCAAATTTTGGACGGTAGGAGAGGCTTGAAACAAGCCATAACACGCACAAGAGACACACAAAACCTCTCGCCTGTGCTAAACTCCTGGCAACGCAAAAGCAAACAAAAAATAATAAAAATAAAACAACTCTTGTCCAAACATCGGTGAGTTTGTTCAGCGTTTTATTAGCCAGATCAGGTAGTCTGTTGTTAGCAATACCGCTTTTTTAAAAAGTTCTTCTCACCATGCCTTCTAACTGCGAAAGATCATCATGATTTTGGAGGGCGGCGGGTGGCGGAATATTCCAGGTACCCATATTGATCAAAGCTAGTTGTCCTTCCTCTTCCCCCCCTCTTTCTTCTCATAGCCTGTTTAATGGGTTTTCTGCACCCTGTTTATTCTGAGTAGGTCAAACTCACTCAAAAGTTGTGTCCTTTCCTTCAATTCAGTAGAGGTTAAATGCAGGGGAATGAATATGTTTTCACCACTACGTATGCACATGAAGACTGAGGAACCTTGAGGTGGAGGGACATACCAGAGGTTGGTTGTTCCACTCTCTCCAGCCAAGTGATGAAAATCTAGAATCGAGGCGTCCTCCTTCTGTGGGATGGAAGACCCTCCCCCTCCATCCTCATCCCCAATTGAGATCAGGTTCTTATACTCAGTTAGTATACAGCCTGTCATTTCATATCTTGCAATGTCCAAGGATGACAATCAACCACGGGACCCTACATTTTGTCTCCTTTATGCAGCAGGAGATGGATGATTATCTGTCATAATCACATGAGGCAAGAGGAACAGAGCCATCACCGAGTTGCAGTGTGTTGTGGGCCGTCAGCAGCCAGAGGAGCCAGCACAGATTCAGACAGTGAGGAGGTTGGGGAGGAAGATGGGCCAGTCCTGGAGTCTGGGGAAGGCTCTGAGGAGGGTTCTGTGTCGGAGGCAGAGAGGGGGCCAGGGCCGTATGCCAGTTATCAGCTTCCTCCAGAGTCAGACATCAGTGAGGCAGAAGAACAGCTGGAGCTTGTCCCCATTGTGCGCATGCGCAGAGTTGCCAGATGAAGGGAACACCTAAAGAACAGACTTGGGAGGAAGGCCACAGGTGGACAGTGAATGGCCCCTCTCAGAGGGAATAAGCGGAGCAAAAGGGGAGGGGAGTTTGCAGGAGACAATTAGTTGGTGACTCTCCAAGACTCCTGGCCAAGTTGTGCAGATCTCAGCCTGGCAGCTCTCCAAGCCAGATAAGGTCTGTGACTGTAAATCCTCCCTCGAAAGACTTTGCTGGATGTGAATGAGCAGAATTTACAGTAAATCAATAAAAGGGGGTTTTGTCAGCACAAGACGTTTGCTTCCTGCTCTCAGGAAGCCTCAGTCAGAACACAGTGGGCTTCCAAGACTTCCATACAAGATTTCTGGTTGCTTTTCAAATCCCTATTGCTTCCAAGTCAAATACTGGGAAGGACAGGATCATACTCTTAACAGGGGATTCAAATAAACGGAGTCAGTGGAAGAAGAGGCATAGATAGAAACTTTAGATCCAACAGAGGACATTCTTGTTGTTTCAACAATCCCAAACTGGCAAGTTCATCTTCTAAGTCATTTTAAGGTTGGTTCAGACTCCAGGGATTGGCCCAGATACCTCTTAATTTAAGCAGACTCTATTGCCAAGAGAAGACCGAATGGGGTTTGGATTCCTGACTCAAACCTCTGGATGAAAAAAATATACTGATGCAGGCTTCTGATGAAGAGTTCTGCAGGATACAAATGTCGACGTGTTCCCAAAACTAAGAAACCTGGTCCATGTTGTAACTGTCAAGCCTTTTTTCTTTCTGGGCCTTTCATAGCTTATGCTTTATCATGACATAATGATTCCTTCATAAGGGCAATTTCCGCCTTGTCTCTCAGAGCTTGCCTTCATCTCAGCCCCGAGCAACAGGCCTAGCTGTCCTTCATCATAAGACTTTTTAATGTCATTCTTTTTCCTCCTTATTTTGGCATCATCAAATTGGCAGTCTCACAAAGTATTAAAAAAATCTGTTAGGTTTTGTTACTCATTATCTTGGAAGGCAACGACTAAGAACAGAGCGGGGAGGGGGAAGGGGACTGGAGAAAACTTGGCAATGGGGACAGCCAATAAGGAAAATATTGTTTTCTCTGGAGTCAAGGTGTCATGGACAGCACATTAACTCAGTAGTGGAGAAAGGTTATCCTCTTCCTCACTTTCCTAACTCCATATTTTAAATGTTGGCGCCAGGGGGGGGGAAATATGCTCTCGGTTCTGTGTTTTAACAGCAAGCCAACCTTCTAATTTTTCAGCTTATTACTTTTTTAAAAATCTCAAATCATCATACAATTGAAACAAAACTGTTTAAAGGGATAAAATCCTTAAAGGGGATGGGGGAAGTATAAGCAATCTCATAAGAAAAAAGAACGAAGAAGCTGACCTGCACCCTCCCTTAAAAAAATCATATATATATTATAAGATAATAAAGAGGAAGTTTTACAAGGCAGCCCTATACTTGTTTACCTGGTAGTAAACCTTATGAAATGAGCATGCATAGGATTTACAGCTTACGTGTCTTGTATGCTCACATAGGCCCAAGGTTGGGGAAAAAAAGTCTACAAAAACTTCTTGGTAACTGGAATGATGACACTTAAAAAAAAGGAAAACAAAGTTCTCTTGTACTTTTAAATTCTTAAAGGAGCTTCTGGTCCAGCCAGTAGCTTTGAGTTGCTGTTTTCATTTATAATTTTCTTTCCTGAATTCTGGGGGGAAAAACACAGAAGAAATCTAGAATTAGTGGTGGGTTAAACATTAAGCAAGGCAGAATTTTGAGCCAGAATTCAATAGGTTTAGGTGCTATTAATTCACTACTTTCTTTGACTCCTTTCTGAAAAATGAGAAGCAAAGCATTGTGTAGAATCTACCATGTTTCCCTGAAAATAACACAGGGTCTAATTTTCTTTTGACACCCTCCACCCTGAAATAAGCACTTGGCCTTATTTTCGGGGAGGTCTTATTATTTTTGAGGTGCAGGAGGCGGCGAGCATGGTCACTTCATGGCTGCTGCTGTGTTGCAATATTTTCGGGGGGAGGGCTTATTTTAGCACATGCGCTCAAAAGCCCAGTTGGGCTTATTATCCAGGGAGGTCTTATTTTCGGGGAAACAGGGTACTATTATGTTATTTTTAATTTAAAAGCCCAGCTGGGTGGAGGGTCACAAGACCAAATTAAAAGCCATGAAAGGACACCCAGTTTGCTTGCCAGATATGTCGGGATGTCCGATGTTAAGTACTTAGGGGGACGTGGTTCCAAGTTATGAGGCCTGCTACAATCATTCAAAATGGTTTTTCTGAACACACTGGATGAAATCACCTACTGGACAAAGGGTTTGTAGTCCACTGCGTCAGATTGGGGGGGGGGGGGGGGAGAGAGAAGCTTTTCAAGCATTCTCAGGTGAAAGAACTTGAGGTGGTGGAGAAACATGCAGTGAAACATACAGTCTAAAAGATGGCAAACCTTTCCAGCACCAAGTGCCCACATCAGCACATGTGTGCACGTGCACATGCCACAGGGCCAGAAACCCAAAGACCAACTGGCTACTACTTACTCATCACATGCCTGTTTTTTGGACATTTTCAGGCTGTTTTCAAGCTGTTTTTCAGGTCATTTTTTCGGCCACTTTTGGGGCCAAAAATGGCCTGGAAATGGCCTGAAAAATGGCCAGGTTTTTGGCCATTTTTGGGGCCGTTTTCAGGCCGTTTTCTGGTGCTCCGGTGCTCACAAACACAAGCTGCATGCGCGCCGGAAAGCATAAGATCAGTTGACAATGGTTCGTGTGCTCACAGAGAGGGCATTGCATGTGCCATAGGTTTGCCATCATGGATCTAAGAAGAGGAGCAGATGATATCTAGCCATTAATATACTGGACTTCAACTGGACCCATCATTCTTTATCACTGCCCAGGCTCATTCAGGAATCGGAATCCTGCTCTGAAGTGCTGTTTTCCTGGAAGGGAGAGCCTTTTCAAAGGTCGAAGTGTGGATTTGCTTAGAATGCAATCTACGGTCGAAAATTAGGGGTTCGACACGGCAAAAGGGATTGTAAAGTAGCAAAAAGACTTCTTGGGCCTGGAGCAAACAGAGGCAGCTCTGGTCCCCCAAAGATAATGTTGGCCCATGGGAATCTTGTGCCATCGGCCTTTCCTGGAGGGAAAGAATGACTCACCCGCAGTGAACGGCTTGTAATAAAGCCCTTGGCAATAGCAATAGCAGTAGACTTATATACCGCTTCATAGGCCTTTCAGGCCTCTCTAAGCGGTTTACAGAGAGTCAGCATATTGCCCCCAACAATCTGGGTCCTCATTTTACCCACCTCGGAAGGATGGAAGGCTGAGTCAACCCTGAGCCGGTGAGATTTGAACCGCTGACCTGCTGATCTAGCAGTAGCTTGCAGTGCTGCATTTAACCACTGCGCCACCTTGGCTCTGCCCTTGGCAGTCAGTGGTGGTGAGCTAATGAAAGACTGTGGGGAAGGACCGACTCTGCAAGGCTGAGTTTCGTCAAACAGTTTCCAAATATCCCCCTCTCTTTGCTAACAAGGAGGGTGACACACATTTTCTCAGAAGTGAAACAATAGGACATTTAACATTTGAAGGGGGGCGGGGACAGGGGGGTAAGAATCACCATCTAGTCTTGCTGCCCACTCACCTTTATCTAAGTCAATATTCTTAGCAGGGAGAATCCTATTTTGTTCAGCTTTATCCTTCAGGATATTGTTTTTGTAATCTGCAAGGAGGGAAATTGATTAAGGAAAAACATGATTTAGAAAAAGGAGACACTCAGATCTTTTTCTTTCTTTCTACTCTTTTTTTCTTTCTTTCTTCTCTTTCTAAAAACCATAAAAGTAGAATTACAATCCAAGTGAAGATGCAGTTTAACAGATGGGGAGGGAAGGAGCAGGATATGAGGGGAGGCAGTAGGATTGTTTTTTAGATCTTAAATCTTCAGGTTAAAGTTTGGCAATCATGCAGATTGATGAGTATGTGAGATGGAAGAAAATACTGAAAATACAACTTCAGCAACAGAGTGATCAACGCCTGGAATGCTCTACCTGACTCAGTTGTTACTTCCTCTAACCCCCATAGCTTCAACCTCAAACTGTCTACCATGGACCTCACCCCATTCCTAAGAGGTCTGTAAGGGGGCGTGCATAAGCGTACCAGCATGCCTACCATCCCTGTCCTATTGTCCCCATTTATTTGTACTCCTTTCACGTGCTCATATCCATGTTTATACATGCCTGTTATCTCGTACATGTTTGACAAACTAAATCAAAATAAATAAATAAAATCATGCAGATTGATGAGTATGTGAGACTGAAGAAGCCACTGCTTCAGGGTGAAGACCCGCTTGGAGTGAATCCACGTATGGAGCAAGCCTTTTGACTTTTTTTTTAACCAAAATTTATTGAGGAACTGTAGGATTTGCACAATGCAGTGGTTTGTTCACACACTGTGTTAATGCCAAACCAAATAAACGACTGCATGGTGTAGGGTCAGTATGTGGCAATGAAACATGTGGAAGCACCTCCTCCTCAAACCCTCCGTCCTCCAAGACTTACCCAATTTAAAATCTTCACTTTTGTAATTTGACAAATTTGTTGCATCCAATGGAACCTCCCTGAGAGTCAGTTCCTTCCTGGAAATACAAGTGCAAAATTATAATTGTATTGTTTCGATTGCTGCAAGTCTTACTATCAGGGTAGCATATCAGCAACCAATCTTTCTCCGATATATTTCCAATTGCTGCTTCTTTCAATTTGTCGATACAAAAACCACAAGCATGTGGACATTTTACATAATTAATAGTGAAAGGTTATCTGAGTAGCACCCCAAAGTTGGATGGCTATTAGAATGCAGAAGTTTCTCAGCTTTCATTATAGCTATTTTGAGAAAAGTTCTCTAGGATCGTATTGTATCTTTGGAATATGAGTCTACTTACTCATTGTATTTTTTCATATTGTATTGAAAGCCTAAAAATAGAAAAGAACAGATATCAACACATATCCAGGGGGACACTTGTCAGCACAGATAAATAAGAACAACATACTGAAGTCACACAGAGAATTTTTTAAAGGGAAATAAACATATTAAGAGTTGATATGATAGGGAGCTTCATTGAAGGATATACATTCATGTCCAAATTAGGCCCTAGTGAAATGGGTATTTGGATTTTCTTTTTCTTTTGACACTACTTGTGGCAACAGAAGATGCTTTTTGTCTCATTTTGCCTCATTTTTTGGCAATTGTCTCTTGGCAGCTGCCATTTTGTCCTCCCAGCATTGTCAGCCATTTGTTCTAACTTAGGCTTCCCGAGAGCATGAAGCAAACTCCTTGTCCTGACAAAAAACCCTTTTATTAATTGACTGTGAATTCTGCTCACTCACATACAGCCAAGTCTTTCAAGTGAGGATTTATGGTCACAGACCTTATCTGGCTTGGAGAGCTGCCAGGCCGATAGCTGCAGAACTTGGCAAGGAGTCTCGGAGAGTCACAAACCAATTAAGCAAACTAATTGTCTCCTGCAAACTCCACTCCCCTTTTGTTCCTCTTTTCTTTCCTCTGGGAGGGGCCATTCATTCATGTGATAACCACAGTTCTATCTTCCCAGGAGAAAGTGGGGTCCTATAAAACGAGGAGGAAAGTGAAGGAGTACCCGATGCCTGAGCTCACCTCTCCTGCGGTGCTGGCGAGTCACGAGAACTGCAAGGATCAAGAGCAGGATGAAGAGCAAGAGAGTGGCCAGAACATAACCCAGCTGGTGGAAGAAATGAGCCCGGCTCTCGGGGATGATGACGTTAATCACATTGTGGTTCCGGCCCGAGTTAGGATCTAGATGGTAGAGGGAGATTTTTTAAAAACTCAGCGGATTGATTCACAGCTATAAAATAATTAGGAAAACTTATGGCTAAAGTCAATCCTACAACCCAACCAGATTCCCACAAAGAGAACGCACAAGCAATAACTTATTTACAGTGTGGTATTCAGGAATACCCTACTTCTGAATATGGAGCTTGTATTTCGATATCATGACTAATGAATATTGATTAACAGATTCTCCTTTTCCTTTAATATATCAACTCTCTTATGAGCAGAATGTAGCTAGCAGAGTGCTCCAGGTACTGGCTTCTTGTGGTACAGAGGGCCAGTTATCAATTCCACAGTGTGTCATTCTAAAGCACTTTTGGGGTGGGGGAGGGGTGTCTGTCCTAGTTCCCCTTCCAATCAATATTAGAGGAGAAAAACAGCCCTGATGCTCCATGGGTCTCTCCACAAAAAGTATTGATTATAATCGGAGAAGGGGAGACAGGATAGAACAATCAACCCATGGAACAGAAGTTGCCTCCGGAAGTTGTGGGTGCTTCATCACTGTAAGCTTTCAAGAAGAGACTGGGCTGCCATATGTCAAAAATGGTGTAGGGTCTCCTGCTTCAGCAGGGGGGTGGACTGGATGACCTATAAGGTCCCTCCCAACTCTGATATCTATATTCAATGGAGCTGCCTGGTGCCTATCTTTTTCCATTCTGGCCACCCGCCAATCATTTTGATTTGGGCCAGAGAAGAACTGTTCCGATCACAGGAAGGATCTCCAAGTTTGGTCCATAGGAAAGGAGGGGTTCTATCCCTCAGCTACCCTCTCCCCAATAACATTTAAACATCCCCATAAAAAAAATAAGCAAAAGCTTTTCCACATGCTTGCTTTTTAGTAGACAATGCCTCAATGCATATCTCCCCTGCCTAGCAATCTTTCACACTAAGTTGAAACTACCTTGGTGGTTGATAGTTACTAAGGAAGATCCTAAAGAAACAGGCAATTGTCCGTCCTGCTCTTTTTCCCATTTTAAGGGAAAAGGCCTTCTGAGTCACTCCAGTCCTTCTGAGGCCCTTCAGTCCAATTCTTCCCGCTGTCATGAATAAAGACTAACATATGTGTCCCAGGACAAATCTGCAACAGCAAGAGCCAATCTGGGCCAGTCAATGGAACCAGAGGTTTTGTCTTCCAAACTTTTGGACTTGTGCTGGAGCCCATGTTCAGGGAACTTCCTTCTTTCTAGCTAGAGAGAAGCTAGAGTAGAGAGGATGGGTCCCAGCACATATCCAAAAGCTTGCAAGAGAAAAACCTTTGGTCCCAGTGACCGACCCCAGATTGGCTCTTGTTACTGTCTCTGTTTGAGGATTGCTTCATGTTGTCAAACTGTCTAGTCCAGTAGAGTCATAGAAGAATGTCGATACCAAAAGAATGAGTTTCAATAAAACAAAATCAAACCACAGATGTGTGCACACATGCAAAAGAAAAATATGTGTATATCTAGGTTTCAAGCCAGGAATCCATTCCAGTGCAGGGTGTAGCAGTTCAGAGAAGGGAAAGCAAGAGCAAGTTGCCAGTGTGAAAGGTGGTTGATGAAGCTGTGTATGTGTGAGAGAGAGGGGGGGGGGGGGGAGGGAGGGAGGGAGAGAGGGAGAGAGAGAGGGAGGGAGGGATGGAGGGAGGGAGGGAGGAGAGACAAAATGTGACATTTGGAGAAATACTTGTTTGCAAGAGTCAAAGGGTTATATAAATGCAGACAAGGACTTAGAGCAGCATTTTGGTTTTAGGCAGCATTTCATATTGTAGGAAGTTAGCACCCACCACTCTCCTAGACGAAAAATGAAATATCCTAGGAAATATTGAAAAGGCAGAATATTATATTTCCCTGGATAAGAAATGGAGAAACATGTTTTTAGGCAGGAAGCAGACTCACTCTTAATAATCCCCACCTTTGTCAATGGGCCATTAAAAGGCCTGAGCCAGACGATTCTACATAACAAAGATCTCCCCCTTCAGCTCCAGGGTGATGGGATTAAGGCATGACAGGATTAGCCCTTTACCCATCTCACGACATGGCACCTGGGAAGAAGCAATGCTCAACCAAACTTGGACTCAAAACGCAGCCTAGAGTTGCCCCTGCATGGCCTCATGGGAGTCCGACAACCAATCAGAATACAAGCTCAAGATCAAAGGCCAGAGAGGGCATAAAACCAGGAACTTTCAGCTTCTCTCCCTCTTTTTCTTCTTCGCCCAACATCTGGAAGCATGTGATCCCACCTTTTCTGTTCAGGAGCTCAAGCCATGTGATCCTGTCCACCATTAAATCATCTTTCAAGCAGCCTCCATGTTTCCAGTGTCTTTTCTCCCACTTGGAACTGAACCCAGAAGGACGTTTCTTCCAACAATGTGAAAAAAAAGGGAACTTTGGATACATCGAGAAAGAGAGAAGATCCCAGAAGATCTCAAAGAAACTCCTTTTTGAATAACTTTGGAGAAACCTTAGAGATGAAAACACAACCTCGCCAAACAATGGAAGAAAAACGATTGCAAAAGTTTCTAAGGAAAATAGAACTTCAGCATGCAGTGATGTTTTCTTCCTTGAAATCCACTGGCACATTTTTTCTTGAGGCCACAATGTGCACATACAGCCTGGGAAGAAACGTTCAGCACTGGACATCAAGAAGCCAGAGAAACTTCAGGCAAACCATCTGGAGAACCAGAGGCTGAAATGAAACATGAAATGTAGAAGATTTTGGCTGGTGGGTGAGCAGCCCGGCCCGAGGGGAAATCCTAGTTCGGTTATCAGCACATTGACAACATCAGTAGGCGGGATGTGGTCGTATCTTATGGTAGAAACTTGTACAAGTTGATTGAACTGGCTGTGAAAACCAATTTCCCGCCATCTTTCAAGCAAGCGATAATGCAAATGAGGGGAGCTCTCCGAACTTGGGTTTTTTTCTTGCAGACGTCTCATTACCCAAACTAGGTAACATCATCAGTGCTAGACACTACTAGGGCTAGCTATTTTACACTAGCACTGATGATGTTACCTAACTGGGTAATGAAACGTCTGCAAGAAAACACCCAAGCTCAGAGAGCACCAAGTATCCTACACGTCAACCCTGAGCCACAAAATTTCTCCTTTCTTGATCTATGCAAAGAGATGCCATAAACCTTTATTTTTCAAATTAGTGTGTAGCCCAGGGCTGCCTAGATGACTTGGGCTGCTACTGTCCTCATTCCCAGTTCTTCTTTGACATAGTGGGGAATATAGTCTGGGACACGGTGGCTCAGTGCCTAAGACACTGAGCTTGTTGATCAGAAAGGTTGGCAGTTTGGCGGTTCGAATCCTTAGCACCGCATAACGGAGGGAGCTCCCGTGACTCGTCCCAGCTTCTGCCAACCAGTTCAAAAGCATGTAAAAATGCAAGTTGAAAAATAGGGACCACCTTTGCTGGGAAGGGAATTCCATGCTCCTTCAGGACTTGAGTAATGCCGGCCACATGACCATGGAGACGTCTTCGGACAGCGCTGGCTCTTTGGCTTTGAAATGGAGATGAGCACCGCCCCCTAGAGTCGGGAACGACTAGCACATATATGCGAGGGAAACTTTTACCTTTTTAGTCTGTGGGGAACAGCAGCAGAGTCTAGGGGTGACCCTCATTTTTAACAGAAAGAGAAGTTTTCGTTTCACTGAGTTTTCTGTCACTGTTTACATCAGCTGATATTAATGTCATGTGATTCAGAGTTGTCAGACTCTTAAACTGCACATGTTGTGCATGGTAATATCATCCCATCTATTTTTAAAATAATTGTCCTGGGGATCGGTTTGGAAGGAGTGACGGCCTGCTTTCTGCGGTATTCGGGACACAGAAAAGGAAAGGGGCTAATTTGTGGCACAGTTAACATGGAGGAAGATTCTCTCAGTGACTGCTAGTCACAACAGTTATAGACAGAATGTCCATGCAGAGAATTGTTACCTCTGAATGACGTTCAGAAAAAAATCAGGATTACAGTTATCTGGTCGACTAGTACAAGAAAGAAGATGCTATGACAGAAGCCCTTCGGAAAGGAATTCAAGACAGAATTATTTCTATTAGGTATTATAACAGAAGGTTATAGCAAAGCGTCACATCCTGACAGCAGCAAGAATGATGCATGCACAGCAATGGAAAAGTGAAAATACCCCTTCAGAAAAGGAAATAATAAGGAAGATATTAACATGCGCAGAAACGGATAGACTAACGTTACAATTAAAACACAAAGGAGAGACAGAATATTATGATGCATGGAATAGATTTTATCAATGGCTGGAAACACGAGGTGGGAGAAGGAACACGAAAAAATTAGTCTAAGTAGACCTGAAATTATATATGTATTAGAATGAATACATTGGTCAAAAATAATTGTATGACAGCATTGTGTAAGTAGTATATTTGTTATTTGTTTTTGATTTCTATGGCGGGTGGAATGCCAGGACTGTCACACTGTGTTTGATATACTCATATGTAAATTATATATGTATGTATGTATAAAAGGAATTCATAAAACTCTGAGGATTTGTAATGAAACTTCCACATGCAAAGCAAATCTACCTTGGACAAACCATTGCTGAGCAGCCACATTTAGAGAGAGATAACGGAGGAGAAGCAGATAACAAAATCCAGGGAACAAACTGCCACATATATTTAAAGGCAGCCTAGCAATGATCCTGCAATCCACACCAAAATTCTGATTGGAAAAAAGAATAGGAATCTGAGTGACCTTGTACTTAAAATCAGAGCCTCAAAGAGTTAACAGCAGATCTTGATGGAAGGCGGAGTGAAAATAAGTAGGCCATGTTGATCTTGTAAGCAGAATAAAATTTCCTGTTGGAAAGGGTTCCAAATCTTGGAACTATGCCTGACACTAAAAAATCCAAGGAGAAGCTTCTCGTTCCTCTCTTTGGAACAAAAAGTATATTCCTCCCAGAGTTTGAGAGTTTGAGGAAGCAACTGAACTTCTGCGATTAAAGAAAGATCCTTGCAAATAGTGAGTTAGTGAGTTTTCTTTGAACGGATTTTCCAACGGAAGTCTTGAGTTAGCTGAAAAGGAAAAAAAAAGTGTTCTGCAAAAGATAGAAAGAAGTTCTTGGGGATCTGGGACCAATTTCCTGGTTGCAGCTGCAAGAAGAGAGACGAGCGGAGCAGCTCAGAAACTGGGTCAAACAATTCCTCTGCTTTCTCGTTTGCAAATGGCAATTGGACTCTCAGACTTGTGACTTGTCCCCTTGAAACCAGGCCGAGGTCCAGGGTCATCTGTGCCTTCCTTGAAACTCCAAATTATGATGCCCCCAGGAGCCACCAAAAGTCATTATCAGCTTATAATTGAAATGGGAAAAGGAAATGCCTTCAGAGTGATCCTGGGAGTTATATTTACAAGGTAAATGAAATAAAAGGGAAATGGCTGGGTTTGCCTTGCCAAGTTCAATAGAATAGAATAGAATAGAATAGAGATAGGGATAGGATAGAATAGAATATGGAAAGAATATGGAAAGAATAGAATAGAGAATGGGATGGGATAGGATAGGATAGGGATAGGGATAGAATAGAATATGGAAAATAGAATAGAGGATAGAGAAGAGAATAGAATAGAATATGAAAAGAATATGGAAAGAATATGGAAAGAATAGAATTGAATAGAATAGAATAGAGAATGGGATAGGATAGGGATAGAATAGAATATGGAAAATAGAATAGAGGATAGAGAATAGAATAGAATATGGAAAGAATATGGAAAGAATATGGAAAGAATAGAATAGAATAGAGAATGGGATAGGATAGGATAGAATATGGAAAGAATATGGAAAGAATATGGAAAGAATAGAATAGAATAGAATAGAATAGAATAGAGAATGGGATAGGATAGGGATAGAATAGAATATGGAAAATAGAATAGAGGATAGAGAATAGAATAGAATATGGAAAGAATAGAATAGAATAGGAATGGGATAGGAATGGGATAGGAATGGGATAGGGATAGGGATAGGATAAAATTCTTTATTGGCCAAGTGTGATTGGACACACAAGGAATTTGCCTTTGGTGCATAGGCTCTCAGTGTACACAAAAAGACAAGATACATTTGTCATGAATCATAAGGTACAACACAATGATAGTTACTTTTCTGATTGCAACCCTCAACAAACCATGTCTCTAGAAGAGCCCAGAAAGAGAAGTGCATCCCACTCTTTAAGACTGCTGCTGCAATGATAGCTTTCTCCCCTCTAGGGCCTGTCCCATTGTCCCCGTCCACCATGCTGTGAAGAGAGTTGCCCTGAGCCATTTAGAAGGAGCTTGGTTGGAAAGATCTGCCATATGGTCCCTGAGATTTTCTCAGCATCCTCTCTGAATCCCTCGAAGAGCTAAAACCTAGCAGTACTGGGCCGTTTAAAAAATTCATAGCAGCACTGCTAGGGATGTTATTAAGCAGGGAATAAATATTAAACAAGCAATAAATATTTTAGATTGTTAATAAACAATGGACTATGCCTGATAGGTTTGTTCTCTTTATTTGTTAGGCATTTTGTTTATTAAAGTTGCAGGGTTTTCCCCGCCTCTATCTGTTGATTTAAAGAAAAAAAGTTAATCTTAGAAAGATGGAAAAACTGACTCCTTGGTTCAGAGGCAAGAAAAGTACAATGCAATAAAACTGGCTACTACCTCAATTAAAAATCGGCCCTAAAACATACTTTTATTCCCCAAAGCACTTGGAATTAGCAAGTCCAATTTTTTTCCCCACATCAGTCCTTGGAATGTAACGTCTGGAATTTAAAAATGCTTCTTGGATGAGAGAGACCATCCTTTTTGTTAAGACATCAATTATCAATTATGCTTTAAGCTAATTGCATAAGTACCATATTTTTCAGAGTATAAGACCCCCCAAAAAGAGGGTGAAAATCTGAGTGCATCTTATACGCTCAATGCAGCATTTTTAGCCTCCTGAAACCCCGCCCCCTTCACAAAAATGGAGGCCTGCAGAGTGCAAAAACTTTTTTTAAAATTTACTTCTTCAAAATCTTGGTGCGTTTTATACTCTGGTGCATCTTATAGTCCGAAAAATACGGGTAGGTCAATTGCTTACCTGGTGCTGGGGGACTGGGGCGTGTGAGATTCACCACCACTTTATTTTCCTGTTCTGGCTCAGCCACTGAGACCTGGAAGATCCTCCGTTCGTGGAGCCCGCAGTAGTGGTGGTGCAGGTGACAGGAGTAGATCCCTTCATCCGCGGCCTCCAAGGATGAGATCCTCAGGGAGAAGTCACCGAGGGCAAAGGCCTTCTCATTGATGTTCATCTTTTGCCGGAGGAAGAGAGGCCCGTACAAACGGCCTTCGCCAGAAGCATACAGGTCAATAAGCCGATCGGCCCGGTCGTGAGGCACCCCAGGGGGCTGCCTGTCCCAGTGGACGACTTGTTGATCCTCCTCCTCATCTCGTCCGGTCCAAACCTGGTTCCGGTTGATGCAAGGAAGGATCACCGCACTGCCTTTCAGGGCAACGACCACCACTTTCTCTCCATCCCAGTAGTTCTGGACTTCCCCGGCTGTAGAAACCACACAAACACAAGAGAAAAGAATAAATTTGCTGGTGGGGAGGCTTGTGATATGCCAGAGAATTTGTGAAATCGGGCAGTTCAAATGAAGGGAAAGATTTATTGCAAACTTAAGCTCTGTACAAGAATCTGAACTACAAAGGGTCAAAGCAAATTGGCAGTAGATAAAATTCGAAGGAATTCAAGGTGGGCTGGACTCAGTGGCGGGTTGCACATTTTGTCACCACCAGTTTGCCATCGGCACCTTCCGTGCATGAGCCCGGCCTTCCATGTATATGCTTTACTCGCTCACACGCCTTCTGTGCATGTGCCCAGGTTCAAAAATAGGATGGTGTAGAGCCAGGCCGGGTGGCCACCCACAATTTTCGCTACCGGTTGGGGTGAACTGGTCCGAACCTCTGGCTGGACCTAAATAGAATAGAATAGAATAACAGAGTTGGAAGGGACCTTGGAGGTCTTCTAGCCCAACCCCCTGCCTAGACAGGAAACCCTATATCATTTCAGACAAATGGTTGTCCAATCTCTTCTTCAAAACCTCCAGTGTTGGAGCATTCACAACTTCTGGAGTCAAGTTGTTCCACTGGTTAATTATTCTCATCGTCAGGAAATTTATCCTTAGTTCTAGGTTGCTTCTCTCCTTGATTAGTTTTCACCCGTTGCTTCTGGTCCTGCCCTCGGGAGCTTTGGAGAATAGTTTGACTCCCTCTTCTTAAATCTCTTGTGGGCCTGAAGGGATTCCCGACTAATATAGTTGACCCCTCCCTTGGGCTTGCCTGGTCATCTCCTACAATGCCATTTCATACTGTTCCCTCCAGTTCTCATCGAGACAGAATTAGAACCCTTCACAGCCCATATTGTTCAGAGTATGTTTTCTACAATAATAAGCTGCCCAGTGTCACTTCATAGAGATAGGCGGCAGGCAATTTTAATAAAGAAGTAATTGGATGTCAGGGAGAATGCAAAAGCAAGTACAAAGGCAGAACGGATTTGCTTAAGTCTTTATAAAACCTAGATCCATCATGGTTTTCCAACTCTCTCTACCGATTCTTTGAGGGGAGGATGTGGGAGTCAACATACATTCTGAAGTTGGCTTTAAACATCAGCCAGCCAAGCCAAATTGTCCATTAAGCGGTATCTTGGTCTCCATCACTGGCTTCGTTAGGACAAAATCCAGATGGCGATTGTCTGCCTTGTTTTTTTTCTGCTTTGCACAGAAGGACAGAGGGACTGTACAAATGGTGTGTTGTAACTTTGACATAAAAAGGAATTGCCACAAAAATATCTAATAAACATTCAATAAATAAAAATCTGACTAACTCCAGTGCATCAAATGCACAAAAAACAAAAAGTTCTGGTCCCATATCAGGCATGTCGCTGATTGGTCTCTTGCTCTTGTAACTCTCAGCTGAACTTACTTCGCAGGCTTGCTGTTTATATAAAATGCAATTTTTAGGAAGTGCTCTATCTTTCTAATGAGATGCATCCTATTCCAATATAAGGTATTTGTTGTTGCTAGTTGTGAAGTTGTGTCCGACCCATTGTGACCCCATGGACAACATCCCTCCAGGTCTTCTTGTCCTCTACCATCCTCTGGAGTCCATTTAAGCTCACGCTGACTGTTTCGATGACTCCATGCAGCCACCTCCTTCTCTGCCGTCCCCTTCTTCTTTTGCCCTCCATTGTTCCCAGCATTGGGCTCTTCTCCATGGAGTCCTTCTTCCTTCTCATTAGGTGGCTAAAGTATCTGAGTTTCATCAAACCAGTCCAGTCTTTCCAAAATAGGAAAATTGTAGATTTTCTTTGCTTCCTTGTATTGAAGCTCTTGGAAAATTCTTTTAAAATGTCCTTTGTGGGGTGTCTGTAGTTGGGGATAATTTTTCCCCCAAAAAAACACCCACCCTCCCGTCTACAAATGACATTGCTTGGTAAGAATCTCATAGAGAAAATTTCATTAAGAACACAAAACGTAAGAATTTTCCTGGATCCAGCCAAAGAGATTGCATTGGCCCTAAATCCTACATCTACACACACAAGGCGGGGTGGGGGGGAGGAAAGGGGGAGAAATCCAACAAGGATCCCTAAGAGCATAATGACAGGGTCAGCTCAGGCATCGATATATTTCTATTTTCTCAATCAGAGCAAGATTACTTCTCATCAGAGATTGAAAGGAAAGGTTTTCTCCCCCCCCCCCCCCCCCAAAAATTGCAAATCGCATTTTTTTTCACTAACAAAAGCATATCTTAGTCTTCCAGGCCTTTTCTCTGCAGCCTTGTGACGGGAAATGCTTGGTTGGCCGCAAACATCTAAATTACAACTCCCCAGGCTTCTCATTTGCTCCGTGCTGAACAGTAGAAAGGCCCCTTTCCAAAATTGCTTCAAACAGGGATACATGATTTAATGACTGAGAAAAACACCGAAGGGGAGCAAAAAATAAAGTTGCAGAGACAAGCCACGTGCACATTCCCCCTCCTGTTGATTCCCACTCGTACATTCCTCCCATTCCCCCCCCCTCCCAAACTGCTGACCTTCTTCTGTGACCTCAAGCTGCAGCTGCACCGTTTCATACAGATGGCAATAATGGTGGTGGAGGTTACAGGAATAAATCCCTTGGTCGCTCTCAGCAACGTCTTGATTAGGGGAATAAAGAGGAAGAGAAGGAGATTGTTTAGATCACTAGATATCAGAACAACAGGGAGAAGATAAATTATTAACAGATTAACAGAGTTGGAAGGGACCTTATAAGTCATCTAGTCCAACCCCCCCTCAAGCAGGAGACCCTACTTCATTTCTGACAAATGACAGTCCAATCTCTTCTTGAAAGTCTCAAGTGACGAAGCTCCCCACAACTTCTGAAGGCAACTTCTGTTCCATCGGTTGATTGCTCTCACTGTCAGAAAGTTCTTCCTTGTTTCTAGGCTGAATCTCTCCTTCGTCAGTTTCCATCCATTGTTCCTTATCCGGCAGCTTCGGGTGCTTTGGAGAATAGCTTGACTCCCCTCCTCTCTATGGCAGCCCTTCAAATATTGGAAGGCTGCTATCATGTTTCCCCTGGACCTTCACTTCTCTAGACTAGCCAGGCCCAGTTCCTGCAACCGTTCTTCAGATGTTTTAGTTTCCAGCCCCCTCAACATCTTGGTTGCGCCTCTCTGCACTTTTTCTAGAGTCTCAACCTCTTTTTTCTAGTATAGTGACCAAAAGTGGATGCAGTGGTCTTACTAGGGCTTTATAGAGTGGTATTAATACCTCACTTGATCTTGATTGTATCCCTCTGTTAGGATTGCATTGGCTTTCTTGGCTGCTACTGCACTCTGCTAGCTCCTATTTAGCTGGTTGTCCACTAAGATTCCAAGATCCCTCTCACAGTCACTGCTATTAAGCCTGGTTTCACCCAGTTTATATATGTCGTTTTGTTTTTTCTTACCTAAGTGTAGGACTTAACTTTTCTCTACATTGAATTTCATTTTGTTAGATAGGGCCCAGTGTTCAATTCTGTCAAAATCCATCTGGATCTTGAGCCTATCTTCTAGGGTGTCGGCTATTCTTGCCAGTTTAGTAAGTCCAATCTATAGCAGTGAAGGAATCCTGTAACTATAAGTATTCAAAACAAATGCACTTCTGATTTTAAACATCCGTGAGGGGAACTTGCCAGCTCTCCAGAAAGTCTCTTCTACAGTGAAACGTTAGGAAAACCCTCCTTCTGGTTACAAATCTCCCCTTTCTGCCATTTTAGAGAATAAGCAATTTGAAGGGTGAGAACTACTATCTGCAATGCAAAACAAAGGAACAAACTAAAAGGAAAAAGCTAAAGTGATGTTTCGGGTCATGAGGCTGGTGAATTGGGCAGTGATCTTGGCAGAACTTGAAAAAAGATAAGCAAGGTTGGATCTAATTGGTCCTTGGATAGGGCATCACCAAGAGATCACAGCCATAGGCAAAATTGGGAAGGAAAAGAGAAACCTGTAGCTGACAGCAAGTGCAAACTATTGGGGCTAAGGAAATTACCTGCCATAATCCATGTAGTCAGTAAGAGTCACTTTTTAACTTTTAAACCCACAACTAACCTCAGCATTATATATTAATAAACTCAGTGTTTATAAGGAACCCACTGGTATGTACTGCATCACAGAGAGGGCCAATATTTTCCTTTGGTGGAAATGAGGCTCTTCAGTGGGCACATTTGGAAGAAGGAGCCCCAAAGGAGGAATTGAAAATATTTGGCATCTGAGAACAAGTCACCCTGCTGCGTTTTTATTTTTCACTAGCTGATAACCTGGCGTTGCCCGCATATTTATTTATAGGGGGAAAATGTCCAAACCAAACGTAATTTCTAATGTCTTTTTCCCCTTACCAGAGGGAGCCCCCTTGTGGAGTATTGTGAAACCATTAACATGGCAACTCCACTGTACTGTACAGTAGAAGTCATTTAAAGGCACAACAGGTTGCATCTTAACAGAACACACACCCCAAGGGGTGTTAGGGGCGTCTTACCCCTACAGTATTTTTCTCGACAAAGTAAGTCATTTGTGCATTAAGTTTGGTTGAAATTGCTCGAGGTGTTCCAGAATTATATTGGAACACACACACATACACACACACACAAAGCTGTTTTTTTATATATAGAGAAAGATTAAATTAATAATCTTAATTGAAACAATTTTCTCTAGATTTTGTGGTTAAGATTACTATGGCAAGCCTTTTTGGAAACTACTTTTTTTCTAAAGTAAATGAATAAATCCACACTCTACTTTTAGAAAAAAGAAGGTTAATGGATGTATGCAGGGTAGCAGCTACCTTGGACCATCAATGAAAAGTTGCCTTCCGTAAATGCGTTTTCGGGCATGGAGATCCGCCCCTGGTTGTACGTGTGGTAGACCCGCCGATCCCCGGCAGAGTACATGTCACACAGCCTCTCCACAGACTGCTGGCTTCTGTAGAGATCCCAATGAACCACCCGCTGGCGATCGTTCAGATTGTCCTGAGTCCAGACCATCCGGTAGCTCTTGCAAGTGAGAACCGTCCGGGAACCTTCCTTGGCGGTGATGTTTACTACGGACACCACCATACTTTCCAGATTAGGTGCATCCGCTGGGACTGCAACAGGAAGAAAGGAAAGGAGGTATATAATAAGAGAGGCCTTCCACTGAAAATGGGAGCGTCCATTGACATATTGATGTGAAACCTAACGAAAGTCAGGGAGGAGATGGCCTCTCTGCTCCTTCTAGCCCAGGGGTCAGCAACCTTAAACACACAAAGAGCCACAAAGGTCCTAACTGGAATCCCCACTGTTCAATTCTGGAGCTGACCGTAAGTCCAGTTCCCTCACCATAGAGTCTCCTCCTAGCGTGGCATCCTTTTTCCTCTACCTGTCCTAATCAAAAGCCCTATCAATTGTGGAGCTGACCGGAAAATCTGCCCCTTGCCATAGAGTCTCCTCCTGGTGCATCGTGCTTCTTACCCCACGTTATGGAAGCTCCTCTCAAAATTGTGGCAGTGACAGTGAGTCACAGCGGAGGGATGAAAGAGCCACATGCGGCTCCAGAGCCAGAGATTGCCGATCCTTGTTCTAGCCGAAGGAGGCAAGGGCAGGGCAACAGGCCAAGAGGTTCATGCAAAGGCTTCGTTGAGCCATGGCACAAGGCACACAAGAGATCCAGGCTCAGCTCCTGACACCGCAACCAAAAGGGAAAACCTCTTCTTGGCCAAAGGTTAGAGGCAGCCTGGTCATTTCAGAGAGAATCACATCCACATTAAAATATATATATTATTCTGAAAAACAATGGGCAGCTTCCAGTAAGCAGCCATCTCTTTAAATAAATCCACTACGGTATTTCTGCTACTTGACAATAATTCAACTGGTATACAAAAGGGGTGGGGGAATTGTATGAAATGCATGTCTCTTATTTTAAAAAAAATGCTGGAATGTAAAGCTACTGTCTTATTCTCACTTACCAGAATATGGATGAACAGCAGTTTCTAAAATGGAAGAAAAGAAAGTTTTTAGTATCAATTTTAAAGTACCAACGACCGCCACCAGTGCCAAGTCCTACACAGGTTAGAAAGTATATTTCAGAGAAAGCCAAGGGATGAAGTACCTTAGATGTAGGTGTGGGGTGATCTGTCAGGCCTCAAGAACTGGATCTCTTACTGCGAGGTTTGGCTGCAGATCTTTCCTCTCAGGAGACCACTCAACAAGGGGCTTCCCATCAGCTGGGCATTATTGCACAAAGCTAAAGGGGCTTCCTTACAGTTGCTGCAGTTTTTCAACCTTCTGTCCACCCCCATCCCCAGTGGCTGTTCCAAAGCAGGAAAATAAAAAGGCCAGGGGTCCTCACACTTTTTAAACAGGGGGCCAATTCATGATCCCTCAGACTGTTGTGGGGGTGGGTGGGTGGATGAGCTGGGTGGGCATGGCTAGGTGGGCGTGTGACCAGGTGGGTGTAGCTAGGGGGGGGGGTCATCTGACCAGGTGGGCATGGTCAATTTAGCAGTCCAAGCAATACACACAAACTTTGTTTTGCTCCTGGGGTGGAAAGCAGGTTAGTGAAGGAATGTGGCTGCCCTGAGGTGTGTATGAGGGACTTCTGTTTGTGTGTGTGTGTGTCTCCCTCCCTCCCTCTCTCTGGAAGCCAGAGAGGAAAAAAATGGGGCCAATTTTGGCCACCCTGGCCTCCAGAAGGCAGGTGGGGACTGGCACATAGGCGGGGTGATGTGGGTGGGGCAGCCTCATGGTCTCCCATGGGCCTGTTTAATGGCTTTGGCGGGCCTTATCTGGGCTCCGAGCCATAGTTTGAGAAGCCCTGGGCTAGGTGAAGCTCTCCCCCCCATTTCTCATAATTGGTGATCTCTGAGCTCAAAAGACAGGACCAGCAAATATTAAGAGTTTCCCTTTCCGTGAACATTCGAGAGAGGCCAAATGGCACCCTTGGCATTGCTGTGGTGGTGCCAGGCAGCAGCCGCACAGGATCTAATCCCCTTTTTGATTTGCTACTGTTAAACATTAACGAAGCTGTAGTCTTGACAAGAACTAAGAAGGTTGGAGGGCAATAATCCAGACAGGCAATGGACTCAGCGCTGGACAGCCATCGGTGGTGATGCTTTCGGTAACACCTTAAGTAAACCTTAACCGTCAGTCTGGTTGCTATTTAAAAAAACAACAACCCTGAATCCTGCAGGTCCTTGAAATTTCCATCCCAAAGACCGGAAAGCAAGGGAACATTTGGCAAATCTTTTTTCCTTGTTTCGTGAAAGAGAAGCTATCACCAGCCCAAGTTCCAGCGTCAAAGCGTGAATTTCATGCTCTGATTGACTACATATCCCAGTGATTTCTTAAAAGATTTGCTAAATGGGTGCTGTTAGGAATGTCAGGGAGGACATTCTCTATTTGAAGAGCACTCACTCCTGTTTAAGCAAGATTAGTCTGATGGAACTAGGTGACCCTGGGGCACACCCTCTCCACGGTATCTCTATTTGTGGGGTTGGGGAGGAATGTTCACCCTTTATTTATCCCAGTTGAATGCAAAGAATAGACTTGCATATTGCAATGATTTAACTGCAGACAAATTTTTTGGAAAAGAAAAGAGAGAGAGAGAGAGAGAGATTGGTTGTTCTTCCAAAGAAAGCAGGAAACTCATCAGATGTTGCTCAGAATTGCATAGATCCTTTTAACCCTTTTTTTCATTCTGCCAAATTTAAATGCAGAGGGAACAGACCCCCCCCCCCCCCAGACCTGCTGGCATTGCCAACCTTAGTTGAAGATCAAAGGAAACGGTTTTTATTTGGTCTCTGACTGTAAATGTAGTTTTTTTTAAACAAAATGCACTCAGGGGTAGTAGGAAGTTAGCACCCACCCCTCTCCTAGAGGAATGAAATATCCTAGGAAATATTAAGAAGGCAGAATCTTATATTTCCCTGGATGTGAAAAGGGAGAAATGTGTTTTTAAAGACAAAGTAGCTCCCTCGAGCTTCCTGCCCCCACCCCACCACCTTTGCCACTAAAGCCTGACCTAGTCTACTCTACATAGCAAAGGTAGGATTATCCGTCTACAGAAACTCAACACAAGGCACCTGGGAAAATTACATCAGCCAGCAAGGACTCAACTTGGACTCAAAACACAGCCTCAATGTTGCCCCTGCATGGTCCCAGGAGAGTCTGACAACCAATCAGAATACAAGTTCAAAATCAAAGGCCAGAGAGGGGATAAAACCAGGGACTTTCAGCCCCCCCCTTTTTTTTCTTCACCCAACATCCGGAAGCATGTGATCCCCCTTTTCTGTTCAGGAGCTCAAGCCATGTGATCCTGTCCCACATTAAACCCTCTTTCCAAGCAGCTTCCATGTTTCCAGTGTTTTTCCCCCCACTTGGAACTGAACCCAGAAGGACATGTTTTTCCAACAGGTGGTTATAAAACAAAGTGGGCAATTTCCCCCACAAACACACAACTCCCACTGGGAAGGCATCAGGCTACCACCTTTCTACCTTCTTGCCTGCAATTCTGTGGTCGTTAGAGCAATAGGACCCGGGTTTTATTGGCAGTCTACCTCAGAATTTTTTATGCAGGGACAGCTTAGAAAAGCATACCGTCCTTTTCATGCCCTACTTCGCACTTATGGGAAACAGGACTCCGTGCTAGGCAATCTAGGCAGAAATAAACAACTGGTATGTTAAAGGCACAGCACGAAGGAAAAGTAAAGATTTGATTTCACAGATTCAAGGGATCCTCCCCTCCACTTTACTTTTTGGTCCCACACCTGGAAGGCCACAGGAAACATCTGAATAGTACAGGCAGCGCTAGACTTACAGCCCAAAATTTCCACTGCTAAGTGAGACAGTTGTTAAGTGAGCCTTTTTCGACCTTTGTGGCCATAGTTATTAAGTAATTCACTGCCATTGTTAAGTTAGCAACACAGTTGTCAAGTGAATCTCGCTTTCCCATTGTCTTTGCCTGTCAGAATGTCACAAAAAGGGATCACGTGACCCCAGGACACTGCAAGCGTCATAAATGTGAAACAGTTGCCAAGCATCTGAATTTTGATCACTTGACTGTGGGGATGCTGCAATGGTTGTAAGTGTGAAAAACGATCGTAAGTCATTTTCCCCAGTGCTGTTGTGACTTCAAACAGCCACTAAATGAATGGTTGTATGTTGAGAACTACATAAACATTTATAATATAATATAATACAAGAGTTGGAAGGGACCTTGGAGGTCTTCTAGTCCAACTCTCTGCTTAGGCAGGAAACCCTACACCACTTCAGGCAAATGGTTATCCAACGTCTTCTTCAAAATCTCCAGTGTTGGTGCAGTCACAACTTCTGGAGGGAACTTCTATTCCACTGGTTAATTGTTCTAACTGTCAGGAAATTTCTCCTTAGTTCTAAGTTGCTTCTTTCCTTGGTTAGTTTCCATCCATTGCTTCTTGTTCCAACACTCAGGTGCTTTGGAGAATAGCTTGACTCCTTCTTTGTGGCAACCCCTGAGATATTGGAAGACTTCTATTGTGTCTCCCCTAGTCCTTCTTTTCATTAAACTAGACATACCCAGTTCCTGCAACCTTTCTTCATATGTTTTAGCCTCCAGTCCCCTCATCCTCTTTGTTGCTCTTCTCCGCACTCTTTCTAGAGTCTTCATATCTTTTTTACATTTATATCTGGGGGACTTTCTAATCTAAGGGAGTCCGGGTCAGATGTTTTGCCCTGCCAGGTAACAGAATGACACCTTTGATCCAGCCAGGTAATTTCCAAAATGTCAGACTACACTCTTAATTTCCTCTCTGTACAAACATTGTATGCTGTATGGTATTAAAAAAACTTTAGTCTTAATTGAGCTTTAAGATTTTTTTAAAATGCAGGCTGTGTTGGGAGATCATTCTCATTGTAGGAAAAAGTTTTGAAAGTTTTTTTTAATTGCCCCAAAAAACCAACAGATTTAGATCAGATAAAAATTAGTGAAAATTTAACATCCCCCCCACCCAACTGCTTAGGGAGTTCTCAACCAGATCTGCATGAAGCAGGTAATATCAATTCTGCACTATTGATGTGATTCAGACAATTGATGTAATCCTGTTTGATTTAGAAAACCAATCTGATTCAATTCAGATATTCCGATCTGACTGTCCAATTGGTTTGGTCTGAATTTTTGAAACAATTGGTCAAATCAATTTGAAGGTGGTCTCTGATAGAGTTTGACTTTTCAATTCAGCCCAAAAAGTAAATTTGATTCTGAGATGTGATCAGACTACTACTGAACTGAATTTCCCGTTTGAATAGTTGCATATTCCTCTTATTATAAAAATAAATAATATTTGGTGAAAACAAAAATGCTTGGGATGAAGAGGAGAGGACAACCACAACAACTTCACCCACTTTTCTATTCTTAGAAATTATTTTTACTTTAGATAGGATCACAAACATCTTTTAAAACAAAACAAACACAATACTTTGCCCCAGAAAGGAGGAAGAAAGTACAAATAACTTCCATGGCTGAATATAAAAGGGTTTTGTTGGTTTACGATAGATCCAAATCCTTAATCACAAGTCCAATTTTGATTTAAATAATCTCTAGCAAATGTAAAAGTCTCTTTGATAAAGAAATAAATAAAAACAAGGACTGCAAAGGTTTTTTTTCTGGATCTTTGCTGCAGAAAAGGCAGAAGTTATGAGAAGGGGTTTTTTTTATGCTCCCAAATTCTTTGTTTACTGAAGGAAGAATTCAGTATATCTGAAAGTAGACATCTGCTTGCATTGGCAGATTCCGTCTTCCCAGATCTTGGCTTTTATGTTAATTGGTTAACTATCTCAGCTGCTGTGTATATTTCGGATGTTTTTATAGTTTTGGAATTGCAAACTGCCCAGAATAATTGATTGAGATGGACAGCTATAGGCATCAAATAAATAAATCTTTCTAAAGTACCTCCTTCACCATCAAGATTTTTTTTAAAAAAAAAATGTAAAGATTTTATCGGGGTTGCAGTCAATATATCACAAATAACATCAGGATTTTAATAAGTAGCAACCTAATTGCTTAAAATTAGCTATCTCCAGTGACTTAACTAAATTCAATTTGACTACCACTACTACTATTAAATATTTAAAGAGCCTTGTTTTTAAACGTTATTTTAATACTTCTTCTCTCCCCTTTGTTATGTGCTGCTTTTTTCACCAATACTTCACATTTATTTGGAAAAACTTTTTTCCTCCAGCAAAGCGTAGTTACTTGGTGGATAGCTCTTTTGCAAATAGGCAGCTGCAGCTAGAATTGCATTCACTGATAGAAAACTAAGGTTCTAGGTTTTACCAACCAGACACTAATATAATGTTAACTTTTCCTTACTGATTATGTTCCTCTGTTTATGCTGGCTGACAGACAAGTACCACATAAGCTTTTGCTTATCATATATGCTGTACCAGAAAGGCAGCATCTAATAAAAGTATATGCTTCATGCTGTCATTAAAAAAATAGATCTAATACATCAAAAGTGGCCAAAATAAACTTGAGCCAAGCTTGACTTTTTTAGCCAGATTGTGGCTAAGGGTCTTCTTAGCCAAAACCAACTGACCAACCAATCAATAAAATTCTATCCATGCAAAGTTGTATTTTACTCTTCCTCTCAGCAGTGCAAAACTCACAAAACATATTCTCATTCCAATGGAGGAACCCATGAAAGTGCTACAGATGGGACAGTCCTCAAAATAACCAAGATAATCCACCCACCCACTCCATATTCACATATATCATTCCCAAAGTATGTGCAAATTCTAACATTTGCAGAAAAGAGGAAGAAAGAGGGCCGTGCCAAGGACACACAAAGAAAATTAATCCCCGTTTTTTCACACTTACCCTGGAGAACCAGCAAGAGAGCTAAAAGGAATTTGCTAGCCTGCTCCATGTCTCTCTTCCTTCTTTTTCTTCAAATCTTCCCCTTGCTGCTTGCTTGAAAACACTTATGATCTCATCCGTTTACAGCCCCAAAACATGGATATACACTACAGCAAACCTCTTTCCATAGCACAGCCTTTTTCCTCCTTTCTCCTTTCTTTCTTTCTTTCTCTGGCTTGCCAGCCCTCCCACCTCTGTCCAATCCTATGGCTCAGCTTCTACATAACATACATATTCTCTGAACTTTCCGCAGCCTTACACAGCCTAAATGACTTTTGATGTAACAGGGATTTTTTAAAAACCTGGTAACGTTTTGCTGGCTCTGCTCCTCACAGCTCCAAGTTTCAAAGACAGTTCCGCCCATCCACCCACCTCCCTTTTTGGATATATGGTATTAATTTTCTGGGCATTTACGGAATCCAGTTTTCTTTTTTCCTGCTTAGGCTGACTTTCTGCCAGATGTTGTCTTGCACCCTATATCTTTTCACTATCCCCGTTTCCCTCCTTTTCTTAAAAGTTTATTCTTTTGATTTGTCCATCTCAACTCTAGATGGCTTTGCTGTCAACTTCAAAACAGTTCTGAAAAAACATGAATCACACAAGGTCAAATTAATATTATCAACACATCCCTATTAGACCACATTTCTATAGGAATAAAACATTTGGACTTAAAGTCTTTGTACCTTCCAGGGATAGGTGACTTCGTTAAGTATTCAGTGTGACTTAATTTCATCTGTTTTCACTCATAAATTCATATTTTCAGATTTCTATGGCAGTTTGTAAACTAACATACGCAGAACCTCATTATAATCTGAAACAGACTTTCTTCTGCAGCTTTTGCCAACATGCAGGTTGTGATGCATGTCCTAATGAGTGCCATTTTCTGTAAACAAACTCTCTTGGATTTCAGCATTTTGTTTGCATCTTTCTTAATCCAATAATAGATTAAGTACGCCACAACGTTTAAGGACGTGCAGACATTAAGATAATGGAATTCCAATTTATCTATACATCAGAAGCAGGGAGATCAAAGCTACATTATAGGCAGAGAGTGTATAGCAGAAATATTTTCCCCAAAACATACCCTTGGAACCTTTCAGAAAAATACCTTCTGAGCAATTCTGCTACAAAACTGAGGCTTTGGCTCTTTCCATTCAAAAGAACCGTGTTAGTCTAAGGTCCATCTATCCCAGGGGTCCCCAAACTTGGCAACTTTACGACTTGTGGACTTCAGCTCCCAGAATTCTCCAGCCAGCATAGCTTCAAGACCTCCAAGATCCCTTCCAACCCTATGATTCTATGTTCTGTGGTCTAAGAACTGTTTCCTTGCTATTGCCAGAGGAGATAGTAGGTCCACAATGACCTTTTCTTTTTTTGCAAAAGAGCCTACAAAATAATGTTTATTGTTACTGCTCATTGGACCTCCATAATAACAGACAATGATATTTCTGACTCTCAAAAATTCTTTCAAAACATATCTGGAGTAAACTTTATGGCAAAGCCAAGACTTTGTATAAGCCTCTAGGGTACATGAGCATTATAACAATGGCCTCACATTACACCACAAAAAAAGACTAACTTAACTGACAGTAATGTTAATTCATCCTTTAACTCGGCTGAAGTACCGTAATTGAATCTGATCTCCATTTCATCCTGGAGAAGAGAAGAATAGAAAAGCCTGAAGGAATTTGAAAGCATCAGGGAGAAGCGAGGAGGCATGTGGGAATCTGGTATCTACGTGCACTTTACAGATCAGGTGTCATTAAACTGAAGCACTCTGACCATTTTGGCTAATATCAAAATGCCAAGTAGTGCTGGATCTGATCAATCCTTGAAAGGGGGAGCATCAGATAATCACAGGACTTGCAAGCCAGGCAAGACATCAAAACACTTCTTGGAAGAGGGCAGCAGCAAATCGTTACATAGTGAAGACAGCATGGATATAGCCACAAAGTTTACGGGAGTTGACCTTGGTCTCAAAGGAGTATTTTTTCCCCATGCCTTCCTTTATGCAGAAAGGATTAAGGTTTCTTGATAGGAGTGGTGTGGTGGCCTGGAGGTGGAGCTCTCACATCACCATCAGGGGGGGGGGGGGCTGTGAGTTCAATCCTAGATAGAGGCAGATATTTCTCTCTCTGGGCACAATGGGAAATATATCAGCTGAACAAAACTCCGCCCTGGGGACAGGAAGGGCATCCAGCCAGTAAATACTCTCCTAGCACCATTTAGTTGCCCCGACTCCACCCCTGCAAGGGATTATTAAACGATGATGATGATCAAGGTTTCTTGGTAGAGGAAATTCTTCACCAAATAACAGAATGTTGGGGCAATTGGGATATGGTTTAACAATATTCTATCAGCACCTTAGTATCCCAAATCTTCAGTCAGGCGTCTAAAGGGAATCCAGCTAGCAGGGTTAACACAGTTCTGCTGCTGGCAGGGCGGGTTGCTTGTGCAATAAAGGCATCCCTTGAAATATAGCCACAATTATAGGCCTGCTAGACGTAATCTGCTATTACTCCCATGACTTCACCCATCCTGGAATCTATTGGGGACATGTTGTGCTATAGAAGTCTTTCTGTGCTCTAATTGCTCCCTACTCTAGACCCTGGTTTACCCCCACTCCTACAAATTGACACTTGGGGGATCCGTCCCTGCGGGAAGACTGCCCACCTGGACCAGAACAGAAGCCATGATGCAAATCTAAGGTCTCCGCAGAAAATTCTCACCCGAATCAAAAGAAAACTCAGCTGACAGCTCCTGTGCCGCATTTCATGTGATTACTGCTTGCTGCTATCCAAAGGTGAGGATTCTGTGCACAGTCAAAGGCATTCTGTCATGTAGAAAGCTTGAAATTGTTGCTGGGTGGCCACCTGTGGCTTTTCCATCTCTGTCAGTGACTAAAGCCTTATTATGTTGTTAAATTGAGCCTTGACTCTTGGTCAGAGACCAAATTTTGCATCTCCCTTTAGGGTGCCTTTGCAATACCCTCTTATTTATAACGTCTATCACAGTTTTGGCTCAAAGGAGACTTTCTCTCCCAGCATGCCTGCTATGGACTCAATAACAGATTTGATCATGGTTTTTGTCTCCAAAAACATCTAGGAATTGGACTTGGGCAATTTACTATATTAGGATTCCCATATTAGTTTCTCCGTTTGTATTATATTGTCAGGAAAGCAGGCTTGATTATTAGCCAGAGAAGTTACGAGGCTTTAATAGCAGAGATATCTTCCTATTAGTCCACCAGTTACTAGTAGGTTTTACATAGATTATGGTTTTCAATGCACACAGAAAATATTTTTCCTATATTCCATATTATTTCTTATGGGATGGAGTAATACATTCAAAACTCAGCTTTTCATTTCTGGCAAGCATTACAGTTTTAGTTCCTGGAATTCATAAAAACAGCAGTAATAGGAACCATTTAGAAAAACATTAGCTTCCACCAGGATTTTTTTTTAATGTTCCAAAACAATAATACAAAAGTATTACCCACGGAAAGGAAAAAAAGAAAAGAAAAAGTGGATTATCTTCTGTCCTTCTTTAACCACTTTGTTTTACAGCTGTATGTATATCTCTTTTAAAAGTCTATAAATCAATATAAAAAACATCCTTTGAACATGTACAGCAGCTTAACCTGATAGAAATTCATGAGCGGACTTTAACATTTACACTGATTCCTTCTGCTTAAGGGAATGGGCTAAGTTTCACTGCAGAAAGAATTCCTTTGACCAAAGGTACAAAAAGGGCCACATGAGCTCTCACCATTCTTGCAATCAGATTCTGCATGAGAGCAAGTACGGTATACGTTTTGTATGCCAAAAGTCTTGGGTTCAATTTCCTGGAAAGATGAGAAAAAAATTCTACATGGAACCCTGGAGAGCAATTGCTAATCAGGAGAGAACGAGATAGACTGACTCAATGAAAGGTAATTTCTTATGTTTCTGATTCTTCTTTTTTTGGGGAAAAACGTCTCCTCTCGGAATAAATCAGAGACAAAGAACTGGGAGGAAATAACAGAGCAATCAAATCAGCATCATTGAGGCCTCATCCCACCAGCTTTGCTTCCAAAATCTCCCTAACAGTCAGAAAGTAAAATTCCACGCTCTATTACTCATCTCTTGTCCAGCAGTTTTGGAGATAATATTTCCAAAGTAAGCCAATCAAGTGATTTTTTAAAAGAAATATGCTGTTTACCAGAAATTTTGAAAACCCAGATTGCCACCAAGGCTTTGTTCATACACTTCCTCAGTTGGAGACAATAGTGGCATTTGATGTGCACAACCTATTAAACATGGTTAGCTTTTTTGTGGTTAGGTAGCTGCACAATCCAACCTTTTGGTTTACCTTATGAGTCAACCTGCTGTGTAAAGCCAGAAAATGGATTTAAGTCAGCTGTCAACATGCTTTGTGTGAGAACAACCCATGTGGTCCAGTTTTACTCAAGCTGCTGGCTTCCAAATGTGCTGGGTATCAAGCCCCATAATTCCCAGCCACTTGCTGGAAATTATGAAAACTCTGGACCAGCAGATTTGGGGAGGCTTTGCCAATGCTTTAAACCACAGCATCTCTACCTCCTCCATTCCAAAACCACATGGGGCATCTCTGTCCTTTGAAAGAAAATATTTGTTCCCTTTTAAATTACTCTCCATCTTGTAAGCCTACCCATTATCACAGCTTACTGGAGAGCCAAAAAAAACGAAGGAGTTCCCAATCCATCCACAAGACCAAAGAATTATTTTTCGGTGGCTGTGTTAGAAGTTACACCTCTCCTAAAAATATTGTTTTTAACAGTTGCCTGGGCTTTCCAAACCACTGTGTTTTATAAAAAAAAATGAGATCAAAATAGATGCCTGGCCTGCAAAAAAAAACCCTATGCATGGTTCAGTTGGTTAAAGAATTCCAGTGCCAAATGTAAAGGCCTTGAGATGGACCACCACCAGGATACCATTTTAACTCTGAAATTAGCACGTTTCATCTTGAGAATAAATATCTCTTAGCTGTGTGACTCCAAGTTCAAGATGTTGAATCAAAGAGGCAGATGACTGGACAAGGCCAATAAGCTGAGGACGGGTAAGGAGAAGTGCCCCAAACCAACAGTGTAATTGAAGCTGGAATATTTCTCAGAATTCCAGCCAAGGCTTAGCCGCCCTTTAGACATATTTTTAGAATATTCTTCCTTATGGCTTACTCAAGAATTCATGAGAAAAAGGCACAGGTGGCACATTTTGCATTTGTATCCACCTCTGGTGTGTCAGGACTTAACCAACCTGATCTTAGAAGACTAAGCAGGGCTAGCTCATACTTGGAAGGAAAATATCAGGAAATTCCAGGCTCATAGACTAGACTGGAATGTTGGAAAAACATCTTGTGGTTTCTAATCATCTAAGCCCAGACATTCTAGATTTTGAAGAGGAAGGTTTAAGGATAGGCTCACACATTATTCCATAACTTATGTTTGGTTTTGATTCAGATTTGGACATCATGCCTTTTGCAATGGTCTCAGGCTACATATGCTAAGGAAGGAAGGAAAAGCTAAGAAGCCTGAACAGTTATCAGGTTGACAAACTCGATGATGTATCCAGCTGGCTTTTCCCCAGCAATTAAGCCTCCTCCTTTTTTTGTCCCAGGCAAGATGACTTGAGTTCAAAATGCTGGTCCTGTACAACAACTTTGCCTGAAGTTTTGCAGATCGTATCTTTTACACCCACCCAGGATGAAATCACCAGGATGGTGAGAAAGGAAATGGACTTGACTCAGAAATAAATATTAAAATAACTAACTGCCCTGAAGACCAAGACTAAGTCCATTACCACATTGCTTTTGGCTTTCTCCCTGTTCTTCCAATCTCCTCTACACACTTTGCTGATGACTCTTCCCCTTTGCTTAGCTTTCCTTTAAGAGAGGCCACACAGCCTTAAAGTTTGAGCCAAAGTTTCCACACCACTATCCTTTATGATTTCTCAGTGATATCCTTATTTGTTTCCTGGAATTTGATGAATTGCTAGTTCCTACAAAAGCTATTTTTAATTAGAAGCAAAGAAGTGCCTTGCTTCCTGGGAGGGGAAAAAAAGATTATGAAAGGTTTACTAAGCCATTGGAAAAGAGACCTATCAGTGCCCTTTTGATAGGGAATCCCTCACATGCAAGAGATAATGGATTATCATGGATTGGAGTCCAATAACCAGAGTACTGAATTCACAGCTCCCTTACCCTAAGGCTGGTGGGCCTCAATTTGCAAGGAAGACTAGATAAATTTTGCATCTCATACAACCACACACTTCCTATTCATTCACAGCAATAGTCTGTACCCCACATTTGGCCAAAGAAATTAATGAAAGACTGTCAGTACAATTTAACTTGCACTCTAAAAGACACAGAGGAAAAGTATCAAGAGAGAGGAGGATGAAAAATGTAAATATAGGCACATAGTTACCATTATCTGGAAGACAATGGGCATAAATAGAAATACTTAATGGAGAGGAGTCAAATGTTGGCAGAGCTGGTGATGAACCTGTTAATTCCCTTATCCTTTACTTCCAGCTACCATATGCTTTAAAGCAATCAACCTCCGCCAGTGGTACATGTGCCCTAGGGGGATCTCACAAACAATCTGAGGGTCAGGGTAAGTCAGTAAAACTTTAAGCTTATGCCTTCAATATAAATGGTCCCAGAAGGTTTAGAAACAGCTGGTGGCTTTTTTGGTGTCTTTGGACAGAAATAGAAAAAAAATCATTCCAACAAGAACATTCCTTTTGCTGGTGTTCTCATCAAAATTCAGTTCCCGCTGAAATGATGCCCAGCAAAATTTGGATTGGGTTTTAAGAGGGACTCGAGTGATTCAAGCTCGTTGTGCTGCTGATCTGCCCACACTGGGGGAAACAAATTTCAAGAATATTCCAAGTTAGATCACTGCTACACTGTAGTATTTTTCTAAGTAAACAGAACTCTCTTAGATTTGTTACAAATTATATAGATGTTTAGGATGAGGAAATTGGACACTTTCTAGATAAAAACAAACCCACTTTAGCCATCTAAAAAACCCCGATTAGAGTGAATTGTCTGCTGTTGCAGTGCTTAGTAAACTACATGGGTTTGGGTAGTATGTGTGTCCGCATGTGTATAATATTTGCCTGAGTCATTTAGTTTACTCTGCCTTTGTCTATTTAACTATTCCTATCATATTTATTCAGTAAGATGAAGAGACCTCCCTGTCTTTTCTTTTAATTATTGATTCTTCTAAGGCTTGTCACCCTAAGGCAGGGGTCAGCAACCTGTGGCTCTGGAACTGCATGTGGCTCTTGCATCTCTCTGCTCCGGCGCCCTGTCACCAGTCGGCTCCACAATTGATAGGGCTTTCGGTTAGGACAGGTAGAGGAAAAAGTGGAAGCCATGCTAGGAGGAGGCTCTATGGTAGGGGAACTGGATTTCAGGTCAGCTCCAGAATTGAATGGGGGGGGGGCTTCCAGTTAGGACCTTTGTGGCTCTTTGAGTGTTTAAGGTTCCCGACCCCTGCTCTAAGGCATTATTTTAGGATTGGCAATAGCCTTAAATACATGCTTGGAAAAGACTACATATGTTCATAAAAATTGGTCTCGCTGCTATTTTCATAGTGGGTTGTTTTATGGAAGATTTAATGAAATCTAAGCAAGGAAAGCTGCAAATTGCTATTCTAGTAAATTTGAGTTCTATGCCCACCTTTCAGACTGCATTAAATATATTCGGGAGATTTCATGAAAAGGGAGCAGGTACTTCTTAGAGAACTACCATAATATATATTATGAGTGCTTTTTTAAAAGAGTCCACAAATCTAAATGCCTCTTGTTTCCATTAACAGATTATTGAGCAATTGGAACTCCTGGGCTGTTTGTAAATTTCCAGCCAGAAGTTGGCAAACTGAGCCCATCTGTTTATTTTGTTGAGAGGCTGTTTTGTACATCAGGTGCTTGTTATGGAAAAAAAAAAGGGGGGGGTATACACAGTACAAAAGCGATCCAGCAAAATGTAAGAATATCTACATTCCAGTTTCTCTACAATAGTTCTGTAATCAATTTAAAAGATTATAGCAATGCCTGATGGCTGGGGAATTCTAGGAGTTCAAGTCCACACATCTTAAAGTTGCCAACATTGAGAAACGCTGGATTAAAGTCAAGACAATTACATTCCAACTCTATAAATATATCACAAGAGGGAATAGAGGAATTTCTATACATTGCCCAAATTCCCCAGCTTTGCAGGGGGGAAAAATTACATTGTTCCAAGTGTGCTCACCATGTGAAGAATGGTTCCAAAATTGAGCATTTATGCAGTTATGAAAAGAATTGGGCCATACAGAATTGCAATAGACAGAAAGATTTGTGTGATGTTTTCTTGGAAGCTATCAGGTGTATTAGTTGAGGATGGGCTAATCCTTGTGTGGCAAAAGCTGCCCATTCTTGACTAATCTTAAAAACTCAGCAAGGCCAGATATGCATAGTGCTTGGGTGGGAAAGCAACAGGAATGTTCAAGGCTACAGATAAGAAATGGAAAACTTCCCAGAAGGCAACAGTGCTATAAACTGTTAGCATGAATAAAAATTTGGGTAGATTCTATGTATTCACCAGGAATCAAGGGAACATCACCTGCCCTCTGCAGCTCAGCTCAGATTGTCTGGGCTTTTTACAAATACTTTGTGTGGGGGCTCCCCCTACTGTTCCCACCAGTTAAAACCATGGCTAACGTTAAATACGCACACAATCCACGAATTTTTCATATGTAAATGTGAGTGGGTGTATTTCTGCACTTATTTGTTCAAATAAAAATAGATTGGATAAAGTAAAAATATTAAGTGAAAAAGAATTCCATTTGCCAATTTTTATTGTACACAGTATACTGGTAATGTGGCTAAGATGCTGAGCCTGTTGATCAGAAAAGTTGGCAGTTCGAATCCCTAGCACTGCGTAACAGAGTAAGCTCCCATTACTTGTTCCAGCTTCTGCCAACCTAGCAGTTTGAAAACAAGTAAAAAATGCAAGTAGAAAAAATAGGAACCAGCTTTGGTGGAAAGGTAACCGTGTTCGCCTTTGGCGTTGAGTCATGCCGGCCACATGACCATGGAGACGTCTTCGGACAGCGGTGGCTCTTTGGCTTTCAAACAGGGATGAGCACCGCCCCCTAGAGTCAGGAATGACTAGCACATATGTGCAAGGGGGACCTTTACCTGGACCTTTATGTTTGTAAAAGCTAACCAAAGAATAACATTTATCCTTTCTTTTTGTCTATGCAACTTTATCATACCATCCATAAAGAATGCCACTTTTATCGAGATAAGAATTGATACATACTTATAGAACTCAGCATATAAATGATGGGTGAATGAAGATATTTTGATCTTGGGAAACAGCATCCTTACTAAATTAAAGAAATTTAATGAAATCATCCCTTTGGCTTGGCTGTGGACTTAGCAATAGCAATAGCAATAGCAATAGCAGTAGACTTATATACCGCTTCATAGGCCTTTCAGGCCTCTCTAAGCGGTTTACAGAGAGTCAGCATATTGCCCCCAACAATCTGGGTCCTCATTTTACCCACCTCGGAAGGATGGAAGGCTGAGTCAACCCTGAGCCGGTGAGATTTGAACCGCTGACCTGCTGATCTAGCAGTAGCCTGCAGTGCTGCATTTAACCACTGCACCACCTTGGCTCTTTCTCTACCTTAATGAACTTACTGCCTCAATTTGTCCAAAATGCTAACATGGCCTTACCTTTGAACGACCCTTGGATTGAAGAGAGAATCTGTCAAGTCGTGTTTGTTCCAGCCAGTCAACCCATCATCCAGAGCTTGTATCCATTGGCCCCGAATACGGTGGGAGCCTCCTCAAAGATGGTGGAGCCCCAAAGCTCAGCTTTTTGGAGTCAAGATCAGAAGCCGACATCTTCAGGCACAAAAATGGTTTAGATGCACCAATTCCAGCCAGTCCTATCTGATACTCCAGAGCTTTCATTTGCGGGACTCAGCTGACTCAGGCAGCTGCTGCTTGGGATAAATACTCCCATTGTTGATTAGGGATGCTTTGGCTAAACGCCGGAGTCATCTTTATATAATGTAGTTTTCCAGCCTGAGAATAACATTCCCCTAATCTTATCATGCTTCACTTTTTCCTGCTGTTATTAAAATGTCCATTTAGCTATTTCACACCTTAAAAAAAAATACCCACGCCATCCCGATACAATCTCATCGCCTTCAACTCAAATCACTGAATTTTATGTATTTGTTCAATTTCTACAGCCACCCATCTCAATCAACGATTCTGGGGCTCACTGCTTTGCAAACACACTGCTTTGCAAAACAACAACAACAACACCACCTCAGCTCAGCATCCTGGTTTGACAATCAGGATTTGAGGCCTAGAGTTCCCAAAAAAAACCCCAAAACATAATAAAAAATAAAAATAAAATAATAAAGTAATCAATAATAATCAATAACAATAATCATTAATTAATTAATAATAAAACAATAAATAATCATAAAGTAATAACAATCATTAATAAAGCAATAATTATTAATAAAGCAATACTTAATAATAGAGCAATAATAATTATTAAAAAGTAATAATTATTATTAATAAAGTAATAATAATTATTAATAAAAGAATAATAAATAATAAATAAATAATAATAAAATAAAATCCCCTCAGAGCTCAGACGCGCCTCAAAACTCCGACGCTGAAAATTGCCCGCCAGAGCGCGCGCTCGGGCCACAGGCGGCGACTGCGCGTGCGTGGGGGCCGAGGCGGCGCCGCTTAAAGCGCGCGAACCGAGGAGGGGCGTGCGTGGTTTGGAAATGAAAAAAAAAAGGCAGCGGCAGAACGGTAGGTGGCGCTGGTGGCCGCTCAGCCGGCGAGCCTCGCGCACGCGCACAAGAGAAAGCGGCGGCGGCGCCGCTTGCCCGGAGCCTTTCTTGCTTTGCTGTAGATGCAATTGGCGGCGGGGGGTTTTCAATTTCGAGGTTGGAGCAGACGATCCGCGGCTGGGCCGGTCCCAGCAGGAGTCCCCCATAAAGTGGGGAGGGGAGAGAGAAGAGGGGAGGCTTTTGCATCAGAGTACCAAAAGTTCAGCAGTGTGTGAATAATCCAAATATGAAGGCATGTTGGAGGTTGCAGAACATCAAACCCGTGCCTCCCCCCCCCCTTTTTTCCCCTCAAAGGAATCCTTGGGAGACGAGATGGAAAAGGGGCTGGGGGGGGAGAGTGAGAAGCGAGAAGCTGGATTTGGGGATTTGGTGCTGGGGGAACAACACAAGGGGAAGATCCTGCAATGTCGCAGTTAAGGATTCCTGGACGTTTTGATATCTGGCCCCAAAACAGTACAAGCTCTTAAAAGTAGCCCAAAATATGTCCCCCGCTGCCACAAAAATATCCCTGCAACGGATCTCCAAAGGTAGCCTGATTGGATGAGAAAACCTGGCCCCCACATTCCCAATGGGGTTTTCCTGCACCAAGCCTTCTCTTGGGGGCCTGAAGTTAACCTCAACCTTTACAATTGAATACTACTTAAAATTGGGACAGGAGCAGAGCAGATACAGATTAACAGAATTGGAAGGGACCTAGTAGGTCATCTAGACCAACCCCCTGCCCAAGCAGACCCCACACCATTTCTGACAGGTGGCAGTCCAGTCTCTTGAAAGCCTCCAGGGATGAAGCTCCCACAACTTCCAAAGGCAACTTCTGTTCCATGGGTGGATGGTTTGCGCTCTAAGCCTCTGACAGAGTGACAGAAGCCACCTATATTTCTAACCGGCTGCCAGCAGACAAAAAAAAATCCCTTTAATCACTATTAAAAGGAAACTCCAGCACAATGTATTTATTTTAAACAATCTGCGAATAGACATTCAACATTGCAAGGTTGCCGTAAGGATGGCTGTTAATAGGCTCCATTTCAAAATTCTTGTATAAATGCGGTACAATTGTCACTTCGGCTGGAGGGGGGGGGAGGAAAGCAAGAAAATTACCTTTGCCCTTTAAATAATGTTTTTAATTAAAGACATTTCTACACAATCAATATCAAGATTTCACATTTTTGAGATAAATCTTCGGAGTTACCCATCCTTCTGGGGGATTTTTCAAGCCGGCTTTTTTCCACATCCTTTTCAGTTCATATTCAAAATTTTTCTATAAAGAAAAGAAAAACAGAAAATGAATACTGAGAATTTCTTCACCGGAGACAAATTCCTTGTGTGTCTAATTACACTTGGCCAAATAAAGTATTCTGCAGGGATCTCTTGTGATGGACATGTGGGTGCTGGGCAGGGACTTAAAAGGGATGTAAAAGATGGCTTCCAGGTCTGATACTCAACTTATTTCTGAGCAAATTAAGACACTACCTTAGGATCAGCATTTTAGCAATCAGAAAAGTGGCAGAATTAAGATTATGTTAAAATAAATAATAATAAGTTTAAGCAGGGGCCTCCCAATGATGAGCTGTTTCAGGCTGCAGGGATTGCCATAGTTTATTGCCGCCACCACATGCCCCATTTTTTACGTTTGCTGCAAGAAGGTAAATTGTTAGGAGGCAGAGGCCAAAGGGTGGGGGCTGGTGGGTGGGACGGGTTATATTTGGTGTATAATACACACCCAAATTTTCATCCTCTTTTAGGAGGGAAAAAGGTGCGTCTCATACTCTGAAAATATGGTAATATAATTATAAATATGGTTAGAATTATTTTGTTGTATTATCATTATTATTATCAATATATATGTTACTTTTTCTTTTGTAAAAGGGAATGCCGGGACAAGCATATTCAAAATACTTCTATATAAATAAAAAAACTTGACAGAGAGAGGACAGACTCAGCCATGCTGTGCAAACACAAACGCTCTTCACCTAGAGGTCGATGGGCATTACCTGCCCAACTCACCTGTTTCCGCCACATCCGCCTTTCCAAGACTTTTCTCCGCTCAAATTTCGTACGTTTCATCAGCTTCTTGTACTTGTGCCTATTCATCTTCCTCCTCCGGATCTTCAGAATGTTTCTGCATTCCATTCTGGGTGGGTTCATCTCCCCTCTTTGTTCTGCCTCCTCTTCTCCCTCTGCCTCAGTGCCCCTGGAAGGAGCAGGGAGATCATACTGTTGGAGCGGTCGGGGAGCGTTCCTCTCATGAACGTTTATGAAGCCTCCATTTTTAGGGAGGAAATACTGAACCGTCAGCCAGCTTTCAAGAGGCGAGATGGACATCTTGCGAGGGACTAGCATTTCTTCCAGTTCAGGGTCAAAGGTAAACCACTGGTGGGGACGGGTTCCATTTTTGCTTGACGGGAGTGTGCTGTAACTTGCCAGAACAGTTGCTCTAGGAGGTGGGAGGACAACAGATGGCCTCAAAAGAAAGCACCCTGTGGACAAAGTGGGAATGAAATTCATCTTGTGAGAATGTAAGACTTTGTGAGAATAAACTCCTGTTCATTTTATTTGTTTGCTGCTCAGGTGTCAAGAGGAGACTCTGTCTGATTTGCATTAAAACAATAATCATCACCATTTAATAACCCCATACTCCCTTGCAGGGTGGAATCTGGGCAACTGAATGGAGCTAGCAGAGTGTTTCAATGGACAGATTCTGTCGCCAATGCGGAGTTTTGTTCAGCAGATATATTCTAATCGTGCCCAGAGAGAGAAAATGTCTGCCTCTATCCAGGATCGAACTCACAGATTGTAAGGCGAGAGCCCCACCTCTAGGCCACCACACCACTCTGCCTTGCATTAAAACAATCAAACCATAAATTGGTGCCATATTTTCATGTGTCCATGTCTATGTCTTAGACCAGGGGTCCCCAAACTTGGCAACTTTAAGACTTGCGGCCTTCAACTCCCAGAATTCTCCAGCCAGCAGAGCTTGCGGGAGAATTCTGAGAGTTGAAGTCCACAAGTCTTAAAAGTTGCCAAGTTTGAAGAGCTCTGGTCTATACTGATGTTTCCTTGTACTTGTTGACATAAATAAATATTTAAGTAAGTAAGTAAGTAAGTAAGTAAGTAAGTAAGTAAGTAAGTAAATTACCTGCACAGCGCGATGCCCTCACGAGGGGAGCCGTCAGCCGGGAGACCAGCATGTCGAGGCCGGCTAGTGAAAAAGAGAAAGCAGGGTCTCAGAGAAGCGAGGAGGCCCAAAGCCGGACAGGCCCCTCGAGTAAAGGCCCTATCCCAGGCCGAAGGCGGCGTAAGAAAAAAGGCCTTCGAGGCTTCGGAAAGGCCGGGCCCCGTTTTGGAAGAAGCACTGCGCGCTCTCTCCTACGATACCCACAATCACACAACGATGTAAATACACACACACAACCGTGTATACCTCCTTAACGGGGAGCTTACCCTCAATTTGAAGGCGGGGAAACGTTACGAGAGTGCACTTCCGGTCAGGCGCGCTTCGGGCCGGCTGTCTTAAGAGTCCCTCCCGGAAACGCGGGCTTCAGGGAAAGGTTCCTCCCCTGTATGCCTTTTCTCCTTATTGTCCCTGCTTCCCTCTAGCGATGGAATGGCGCAGGTTGATGATGACGAGACGGGAAATCCCAGTTGTGTTACTAAGCGAGGTTTTCACAGTAAGGATCTTCTCCAGTGTTGTAATAATGATCATTTCCTAATATTCCCGTATTATATTATTTATATCTGCCCCCACCCCAAGATTAAGGTAGTACTTCTACCTTAAGCTTCTATTAGTTTTATTAACTTAGTTCTATTAAGAAATAAGCTTTCACTTCTAGTATTTAAGGTCTAAAGCAGAGGCATCACCCTGCCAACAAAAGTGCATCTAGTCAAGGCGATGGTTTTCCCAGTTGCAATGGATGGCTGTGAAAGTTGGACCATAAGGAAGGCTGAGCGCCAAAGAATGGAGGCCTTTGAACTCGGGTGCTGGAGAAGATGCCTCAGAGTCTCTTGGACTGCAAGGTGATCCAACCGGTCAGTCCTAGAGGAAATCTTTAAAAGGCCAGATCCTGAAGAGGAAACTCAAATACTTTGGTTACCTGATGAGAAGGAAGGACTCCCTGGAGAAGAGCTTAATGCTGGGAAACAATGAGGGCAAAAGAAGGGGACGGCAGAGAAGAAGGTGGCTGGATAGATTCACCAAAGCAGTCGGTGAGCTTAAATGCACTCCAGATGGTAGAGGACAGGAAGGCCTGGAGGAAGGTTGTCCATGGGGTTGCGATGGGTCGGATACAACCTCACAACTACCACCACTTAAGGTCTCTGGCTTGAGCAGGTTGGACTAGAAGACCTCTAAGGTCCCTTCCAGCTCTATTCTGACTGACCTATCCCTGCCTATATTTTGACCCCACAACCATCTTGTGAGGTAGCCTGGGGTGGGAGGGGGGAAACTGGCCCAAGGCCACCTGATGAGCTTCCAACGCCGAAAGTGGACTAAAAGCTGTAACATCCCCCCCCCTTTTTTTTCTGGGTGCTATTCCAACAGTTGAATTGTGATACTCCTGTTTTATTTAATTTACCGCCTACGGCCCTGGGTGGTTTTTGCATTCGAACAATAAAGTATTAAAATATATTTAAATGCAGTAAAGATGCAGGTTCTGATTAAAAGATGGGGGGGGGGACGCAGAATGTACTGGGGAGTGGATGGGATCAGCTATTAAGTCCATCCAACACTTCCTGTGTGCTATTTCCCCATTGGGGAGCTTGTAATGGACACAGGCTTTAAATTGCAGGTTATAAATCACTGGAGAGAAAACAGGAGGAAATCAGTTGAATTTCACAACTGTGTGGCAAATCCTTCTTGAAACTAACAGAATTTGGGGTGGGGGAGTAATTGCTACTCAATAGACAACCGGACAGCTTTAGAGTTCCCAAGTCGTCCAATATTAGTGCCTTCCCTGGCAATAAGACTACTCATGAGTTAGAAATTAGTTGTTTGCTGGCTGGAGAATTCTGGGAGTTGAAGTCCACAAGTCTTAAAGTTGCCAAATTTGGGAACCACTGCCCTAGGGATAACTAGGGAAAATAGGCATTTAAGGATCATTTAGCAGAATTCACAATGAAATGCTTCTTTAAGACCAAATGAAGTTTATTCAGAGATTAAAAATAAGCTAGAAAAATAACTAAGTCTTTAATAGTAGTAGAATAAATTATTTTCATATTGTCTGCTGCAAGCCAAGAATCTTGAGATTCAGAACATCTTCAAAAGTGCGCTGCTGGAAATGTTTGGCCTCATGCTTGGAAGTGGACTATATATTTTCAAAAAGGCTGTTATCCCATTGGGCAATTATTTATAGGGTGAATCTTCCACCAAAATATCTGGAAGCTGATAGGCCAAGTTCGTACACCACACTAAACTCTCATTCTTCTATCTTTTTTCTCCCCTAAAACTCTGGCTCTTCTTACTGGCCTCGGCTCCATCCACACAGCTCTTGTCGTCAACAGGAGAGGAAAAAAAAAAAAAAAAGTACTGTATATACTCGAGTATAAGCCTAGTTTTTCAGCCCACTTTTTGGGCTGAAAAAAGCCGCCTCGGCTTATACTCGAGTCAGTGAAAAATTTGCCCGAAATGGAGGAGAAAAAGGGGCGGGGCCATGCCGCTGGGTGACACTCGTGAATGGCCCAGTGCCCCTGTGAGTTTCCCCTCCCTCTGTGTCAGTTTGCCGCGCAGCGCGCACCGCACCATCCCCCCTCCTCACGTTCTAATGTAATGCAGGGCTGTCTTACGATTCCCCTTCCTCCCCCTCCTGCCGCTCTGCAACGATGTCCCACCTCCTCCTTGTTATGGCAAGCAGCCACATAGCGATGTCCCACCTCCTCTGGTACAGTGATCCAATGATAGGAATCACTGTGCCGTGTGTCATAGGAGGCGGGACATCGCTCCCGCGGCTGCACGGGACATCATCATCACAGCGGGACATCAGCATCATGAGGTGAGTGAAGTATTTCATTGAATACACCGCTAGTTTACTGTTTTTCTTTGAAATAAATATTCAAAAACATTATTGGTATCTATTTTTATTTTTGAAATTTACCGGTAGCTGCTGCGTTTCCCACCCTAGGCTTATACTCGAGTCAATAACTTTTCCAGTTTTTTGTGGTAAAATTAGGTGCCTCAGCTTATATTCGGGTCGGCCTATACTCGAGTATATACGGTAAAACCAAACCATTTGTTTCATTTTGGGCCTCAGCCAAGGCCAACTACGTATTATGAACTGTTGTTATGTTCTTTATGTGGAAAACCACTCCGGAGTGTGGAAATATTTTTTTGGATAATGAAACATCAAGGCAAAGTACACTGTTATTAAGAAGAAAGAACTTTTCAGAAGCCAAAACGATGTCACCTAGATCCAATTTGACACCAAACATCCAACCTTCTGCTCTGTGTAAAAAAGACAAAACAATGCAATTGGCGAAACCAGAAAAAATCTGGCAGGAGAAAGAAAGAAAACGTATCACAAACTAAAAGAGCCATTCAACAGAGGTTGAAGAGTCAAAGTCCAACCGTTTAAATACAAAATCAAATACTTTAATGAAATTAAGGAACAGGAAGACAGCTCAGATATACCACTAAAACGGATATTCTTGTGCTGCACACATTTCTCTCTTAATATAAACACCTTTTTCTTCAGCAAGCTAAGAACAGACAAAAACAATCATTTCTTTCAGACTTTTTGAAAAGATCCTGAGTAAATTTTATTATTAACTAAACCACGTAAAAGGTTAAGCTCTATGAAATCATCCGCAGCTTGGAAAATTGGTGGCCAGCACCAGGATTTTTTTTCCCTTCTTTTTAAAAAAACCCACTTTCAACACGTGGAATTTAAATACTATTCCATAGTTCTTTCTGCTGGGGATAAAAAATAATAATAATAATAAAAAGAAGTAGTAGGCCTGTGGGGAAAAAGAACCTCCAGTTAAGGAACGTAAACATTTGCATTCTCAGGATGCGGGTTCCCAAGTTCCAAACATTACTTGAAACACATTTGCACTTTGAAAAGGGTTAAAGCTTTTCCCCCATCCTTCCCATTTCAGCATCAGGTATTCCTTCTCTCCGCAACTGCCTAATATAGGCACTAGATTTTTTTTAAGAATCTGGAAATCACCTTTTTCTGTAATAATGCAAACAGGTTCACGGTAAGAAAAAAAAAAAGAGAAAACGGAAAGGAAAATGCTGTTAGCACCAAACAAAATGTTGTTGGGGTGACTTCCCAAGATCCTGTGGGCGTGTGAGAAATATTTTTTTATAAAAATTGGGGAGGGAGCAGGGGGAATCCCAACCCTCTGAACAGTGTCCTGAGGTTTTCCTCCACAGAATCCGACGCAGGCTACAGTCCTGCTTTTTGAGAGTTCAAAGGGACATCACACCAGCAGGAAGCAGACACAAAATCCAGCAGACAAGCAACAGCCCTATATCAAGAGAGGAGGGGGTGAAAAGCCAAAGGGGGCCCCCTGTCAATCCTAATTTGCCTGTGTAGGGTCCGTGCCCTTAACTAGTAGTCAAGAAGTTTGTTAAGGCTCCATAGTCCAGCCTTAGGCAAAAGAGGGCTAAGTGGCTGAGGCCGGAGGGGAGGGGGGGAGCTTTGGCTGTGTTGTCTGACTTCATCTCCGGTGCCGGCTGTGGCCAGGGTGATCTCTGTCATAGCGATGGCTCGGCCTGTCGTACGGGTGGTGCCGCTCGGGCCTTTGATCCCTGCAGTAGTGGCTCTTCTTCCGGTACTTGCCGGTGTGCTCGGAGCGTTCCCGCGAACGGCTGCGGGATCTCGAGGAGCTGCGGCTGCGAGACCGCCGGGCTTTGGGAGAGCTGTACTTGTATCCCTTGTCCTTCTTGTAGTTGCGCATCTTGGAGCTTTGGTAAGTGGAGGCGGTGTGGCCGAACTGGTGGGGAGGCGAATCGCTGCGGCTCCTCGAACGGCTGTGCGACTTGGAGCAGCTGGAGGTGGAATAGCTTTCGCTTTTCCTGGAGGGGAGAAGAGGAAGACGGACGGGTTACTTGTTGCTGCCCCACCAAGGCACCTTTAAAATTTTTTGAAAACTTGAGGAAGAATTTGCTTGGCGAATCGTTTTGCTTCCTCCTACGCTTATACTGGCTAAGGCAGAGGTGTCAAACTCAAGGCCCGGGGGCCACATCCAGCCCGCGGTGTGCTTAGATCTGGCTCACGGGGACGCCTTGGAAATAGCCTCCCGTGGTACCACTGCCAGCAAAAACGTGGCCCTCCTGTGCTCCACTTTTACTGGGAGAGGATTGCAGGCCATCCCAGCTGAAAACGGAGCTTGATAGCAGAGTGCTCGGGACGCAGGCGCCCCCAACAGGGGTGTCATGCCTGCAGGCCATCTTTTCTTTTGGACTTCAGGCCTGCCACAGTTTCTACTATTCATTTTCTATTGTGGGGAAATGGAGTGGGGATTATACAGAGTTGGGTGATATGTAGCCATAACAATATTCTTCTGAGAAAGCCAAGGTCATCCTTGACCATACACCTGGCCGGAACTGGATGGGTGGAAGCTGCCAGCGTGGCAGTGGAACACATTGGACCATGGGATGGGCTTGTGGGTGTGGGGGGGGTAGGATCTTGAACTTTCAACTGGATGGGGAAAACCTGGAAGCTTTCAGATTTGGGTTTTCCCAGATGTGCCAAGTGGAACTTTGAGGAAACTCAAGCCTCAGAGTTTTATTTCGTTAGGGGTGTTTTTGGGAACCCTGACAATGAGTGATGTCAAGCTGGCCATGCCCACCACTGTCCCAAAGGTCAAACCCAAGCGTCTCTCAATGAAATTAAGTTTGACAGCCCTGGGTTAAGGCAATCTTGGGAATGGAGACTGAAAAGGCTGGCTTCCTACTACAGGTGGTCCTCAACTTACAACCACAAGAACTGAGCCCCAAATTTCTGTGCCTAAGCGAGACAGTTGTTAAAGTTTGCCCCCTTTTACAACCTTTCTTTGCCACGGTTGTTAAGTGGATCGCGGCAGCTGTTAGGTTAGTCATTTGTTGGTGAAGCAAGTCTGGCTTTGTCTGTGGACTTGTCGGAAAGTCGCAAAAGGGGATACCGTGACACACACACACACACACACACACCCTGGGGATGCTGCAATCGTCATAAATATGAACCAGTTGCCAAGCATCTGAATTTGGATCAACTGAGCATAGGGGAATGGTTGTGTGAAAAATAGTCATAAATCATTTTTTCCAGTGCTGGTATAATTTTGAATGGTCACTAAACAAACCATCGTAAGTTGCAGACTACCTGTAATTGACTTCAACCAGAGGTGGTATTCAGGCGGTTTGGACCGGTTCGGGCAAACTAGCAGCAACGACGATCAGTTCCCCCCCCCCCACTCTATCCTATCCTTTTATTTCTTGTTTTCTAGTTCCTCCCACTTAGCGACACAGCTGATTCCCCCCCCCTGTTCTGCTTACCCTTGTCGACTTAGAAGGTAAGCAGCTGAGCTTCTGAATGCTCCATTTTCAGATGCTGTGTGCAAGCGCTTTAGGCACGCATGTGCGCAAAGCACGCACTCACTGAACCAGTTCAACCGGCAACATCCCACCACTGACTCCCACCTGTTAAAAGTGAGGGCCAAATGCCCAGCTAGCAAATGTCTTTGGCCAGAGGAGAAACCAAGCCGTATTTGCAAGCCAAATCCCCATCTGTGTCTAGCAGGAGGGCTTGTGCCTGGCAGAGCAATGAGCTAGGCCAGGCTGCCAAATCCACTCTCTGCAGGCTTTAACCTCAAGAAAACCATTTCCCCACCGCTTTGCATTCCCCGGGTGCCAGCTTTATACTTTTATTACAAAGACCCTTTTGGTGGTTCTTGTGGCTCAAAGCAACTGCTGGTAGAGCCAACAAGTCAGCTCCAGCCTTTCGGCAGCCTACCTCTTTTTGGGAGAAGGGGAGTGCGACGTGGATCGGGAATAGCTCTGCTCTCTGCTTCTACTGCGGCTCCTGCTCTCGCGGCCTTTCTGAACGCTGTGGATTCAAAGAATGAGGGAAGTGACCCAGTGGATAGGGTTTTTTTTTTTTCCAGTTAAACAAAGAACTTTCACAGCAGAGGGTAATCTTAAAAATAAGGGTCTCGCTTACAGCAAGGTTCCCCAACCTGGGCTCGGCTCCTTTAAGGAATCCCAGAATTCCCCAGGGTTGACCGGAGAATTCTGGGAGTTGAAATCCACACGTCTTAAGAGTGGACCAGGTTGGGAAACACTGTGAGAGGAGGGGAGAGGGAGAAGGGGGAGGAGAAGGAGAAGGAGAGGAAAAGATGAAAAAGAAGAAGGGTAGGTAGGTAGGAAGACATCTGGATCCACACTGGGGGAAAAACCCTCCCCAAAACAACTCCTCTAGCCCCAAATCTTACCCATTAATTGGACTTTTGGACCTCAATCTCTTCATCCCTTCGGTCTTCCTCTTGGCATTTTTGACTGCCTGCACAGGCAGCGGGGAAGGCTTAATGCTGCCTTTGGTGTCTTTTGGCGATTCTAGAGAGGGGGGAAAGCGACAAGAAGTCAGAAAACCCAGCCAATCCGGGGACATTAGAAATTTTAGGCAAGCACTGCTTGATTCTTGAGGAAAAAAAGAATCCTCAAGAAACCGAAAACAAGATGGGCCCCGTCTCCCCCACAGAACCATCACCAGAGCCTTCTTCAGACTCCAGGACTGGCCCATGTTCCTCCCCAACCTCCTCACTGTCAGAATCTGCTCCCAGCTCTGTTGGCCGCTGGCAGGCCATGAGGACACTCACCGGGCTTGGGGATTGGAGAAAAACCAGACACGGCCAGATGGGGCGTTCCTTCTGGCACTAGGCCTTTGGCCTGGGCTTTTTCCTCTTCCATGGCCAGCCTCCGCTGCTCTACGCGGCTTTCCAGAACGGCCAGGTCAATCTGAGGAGGCAAAGAGAGACAGCGCTTTAAGGCAACCTTTGCCTACCTGAAAAGGCTAGGCTGAAGGGCAGGGCAGGTGGAGGGCAGGGAAAAGGACCCAAGGATATGAAGTACAGGTAAAGTCCTCAACTCACAACAGTTCATTTATAGTGGCCTCAAAATTACTACGGCACTGGAAAAAAAGGTGACTTAGGACCATTTCTCACACTTGTGACTGGGGCAGCATTCCCCGAAGTCAGGTGGTCGAAATTCAGATGCTTGGAAATTTGACTCATATTTACAACGGCCGTGGTGTCCCCCTTTTGCGACCTTCTGACCAGCCAAGTCAGTGTGGGGAGAGGGGGAAGCCAGATTCACTTAGCAACATTGGTGGGAAAGGTCGTACAATGGGTCAAACTCATTTCGCAACTGTCTCACTTAGCCACGTAGGTTTCGGGCTCAACTAGGGTTGTAAGCCGAGGACGATCTGTATTCCCCCACCCCCAACAGAAATCAGAGTACAGTTCCCGTCGCAAGCTTGATCATGGACTGCTGGATGGATGGAAAGGTGGATCTCCGTAACCTTCCCAGCCCCTCAGGGAGAGAAAATAGTCTGCTAACCAACCACCATGGTCTCCCATTTCACAAACCCGACCCAGCTACTCACCTTCTTCACTGTGTAGAGTTTTAAGATTTTCAGGCAGACTTCTTGAATTTCCTCCTCGGTAGCTCCGAAGAGAAGAAACCAGTGAGGGCGGTTTGGAAGAGGAATCTGCAAAGGAAAGGCATCGCTCGTTCATCAGCTAGAAGACATGTGTCGCCCTTCACACGCTCCCCTCTGGGAGACTCTTTGTAGGCTGTAGTAACGGGCCCCCCAAATCGCAACCGTGCTTTCAAACTCTCAAGATGGCTTCCTTGGGAAAGTCATCCCAAGGGCTGACCTAACATCAACGTCATCAATCTCTTTTTAAGAGCCCCGGTAGCACAGCGGTTAGGATTCAGGATTGCAGGCCGACTCTGCCTACTGCCAGGAGTTTGATCCTGACAGGGGCCCAAGGTGGCGCAGTGGTTAGAGTGCAGTACTGCAGGCTACTTCAGCTGACTGCTAGTTCGGCTGTTCAAATCTCACCGGCTCAGGGTTGACTCAGCCTTCCATCCTTCCGAGGTGGGTAAAATGAGGACCCGGATTGTTGGGGGCAAGAGGCTGACTCTGTAAACCGCTTAGAGGGGGCTGAAAGCCCTATGAAGCAGTATATAAGTCTAACTGCTATGGCTATTGCTATAACTCAGCCTTCCATCCTTCCAAGGGCAGTCCGATGAGGACCCAGATTTTGACTCTGTAAACCGCTTAGAGAGCGTAAAAAGTACTATGAAGCGGTATATAAGTCTAAGTGCTAATGCGAAAGAGGAAGGAGAGGAGGAGAACTTGGGAGACTGAAACAAACTAGTTTTACTTGGGATCATCCCAATTTCTGGTTTACTTCTCAGGATATCCCTCGCTTTCTCAAAATCGAAAAATTCTCCTGACGGATGGTTTCCAAAAAGGCAGTTTCCCCCACTTTAAGGAAGGCCTTAAACCAATTTCGTTGTCATTTATTTTGTACAATGACAATTGTATAGTACAAGGCTGTACCATACCAGCTTTGAGACTCAAAATATAAAACATTGAATTGCAATCCCATTCACAGCTCTTTTTAAGGCTGCTTTTTGTTGTTGTTGCAGGTGAGGGGGAATAAGGGGAGAATCAACATGGCTTTTGTAGAAGCCCAGGCCTGAAAACACTGGATTACTTCTGAGTCATTTTTTTAAAATTTCCTAGCCTACTTTTCTACATTTCTTTCCTCTTCTGTGAGAAGAAAAAAGTCCCTAAACGCTCAATACAGAAAAATAAAAGAATAACAAAATTGAAAGGAGCCTTTGGAGGTCTTCTAACCCAACCCACTGCTCAGACAGGAGACCCTATACCCATGACGGCCAACCTATGGCACATGTGCCCATATCGCCTGGCACGTAGGATGTTGCCCATTCCTCTTCCGGGAAAGTGCATGCAACAATCAGCTGGCCTTTGGGTGCTCGGTAGTGCCAGAACCTGGAGGAGCTGATCTCCCGTTTTCTGGTGTGAGCACATGTGCGCCAGTAATCAGAAGACTTTGGAAACCGGAGGTTCATTTTCCGGCACACGCATGCCCCCTGGGTAACTCCTCTTCCAGGCCGCAGCCCTCGTCAGATGAGTGTGCATGCACTCCCTCCTCTGCACTCGGTGCCGAACAGTTTCGCCACCACTGCCCTATACTATTTCAAACAAACAGATATCCAGTCTCTTCTTAAAAAATCTCCACTGCTGGAGCACCAACTTCTGGAGGCAAGCTTTTCCAGGGCTTAATTGTCCTGTCATTCAATTTCTCCTTAACTGGTTGTCTCCTTGCTTCGTTTCCACCCACTGCTTCTTGCCCTGCCTTCGGGTGCTTTGGAGGATAGGCTGACCCTTTTCTTCTCTGTGGTGGAAACGATTCACTAAAAAAAAAAAACAGCAATCCTGCTGGGCAACACTAACATTTTTTTTCTTTTAATGCACCAACCTGAAGGGTCCGAGCAGCAAGGTAAATGCAGGCACAAGCGATCGTCTCCGGTTGGTATCTCATAAAAACATCTGTTCGCAGGCTGTCGTTCATGTAATTCCTGAGATAATTTGGGAAGGGGAAAAAAGAAAGAAGTAGGAGTTGCTAACCTGCCCCCCCAAAAAAATACTTCCTATACAGCATTAAGCCTCCTCCTTTTGCAATTTAAGGGAACTAACTTTTTCCTGCTAGCTAACCCTGTGAACTCCAACAAGGTGGAATGGGAACGGGCTGCTTCATCTCGCAGAAGAGCATCAATCTAGAACATTGATCTGGAACGTTATCAACTGTACGTGGGTGGTTTTTATGAAGGAGAACCTGCTTTTAACTTTCCTCTCGGCTACACGCTCTACTGGGCTGGCCTTACGCCAAGCACAAGGTTTACAGGGATCAAGTCGCAGCCGTCTGAAAACTCTCCCACCACAACACGTCCACAGTGCCAAAATAAACAAGTCTGCGGGAACAGGTTCAACGGTTTCGCAGGAGGGAGGTGCAGAAATCCAGGGCTTTTCCAACAGCCGGCCTCTTCCGTTGCAAGCCGCTTCCGATGGGGAGATTCTCCGTGTTTGTGGGGGGAGGAAACCACTGGACCCAAATCCGTTTTGAGGGAATCAGCCAGAACACAATGTCCCATCCTTTGCCAACGAGGTGCATGAGTCAAGTCGAACATAGCTTTGGGTTTCTCCTTGGGCTGTTCTTAACCGCCCGGCTGCAACAAGGTCTCTCAAAACAAATGTTCACAGAATGAAGTGAAAACACACAGCACATGGACCTCTGATCAGTCCCGTTTTGCACACACTGGAACACGGAAGGCAATGCAAGCAACACAGTACGTTTTCAACACCTATCATTTTTAAAAAAGTATCCCCACCCCCCCACACACAAGTTGTCGTCTGCTGGATGGGGTTTATGAGCCTAGGAGACAGGCTGCATTACGCATGGGGTGCCTACTTCTTGTGAAGAATTTGCACACGGGGGAATTTTAATTTCCGAGAAGCATTTTGTTACTATAACAAGAATCTACCGTATTTTTCGGAATATAAGACACACCTTCCCCCCCCACAAAAAAGAGGGTGGAATGTAGCTTTTTGGAAGCTTTTTTTCAGCCCTAATGAGGTGCTAACCAGTGAAGCTCCATTTCAGGCAAAGCAAAGCGAAGATCACTCATTAGCACCTCATTAGGGCTGAAAAAAAGCTTTGAATATTTTTCCCTAGTTCCTTCCAGCTGGGAGAAGCCACCCACAAAAAGATTTGAAGACTCTCTTAAGAGGTACTTCTTTTCTATTTTTGTAGAAAATAGAAAATAGTTTCTATTTTTGGGAGATAATCCTCTCATGGGCAAAGCAGAGAGTTCTTGTGGCTACCCTGATTTCTATTTTGGGGGGGGGGGGATAATCCCTTTTAAGGGCAAGGCAGGGATTTTTCCTGTTATCCGAGTTTTCTCAATGGTTTCCTTCAGGCAAGTGCTGGGCTGGTTTGTTGATTCAGCTTTGTTACATTTTAAGTGCTTAAATGCTTTTGGCTGACTGCTCGGATCTAGTTAAGATTTTTCTGCTGGGGAAAGAAAAAAAAAGGCAAATGGTGAGTGCTTGCTTGCTTTTCTGGTGCTATGGGAATAAAAATGAGTATCTCATAGGCAGAATCCCCCCCCCATTTTTATCCCCAAAAACTAAGGTGCGTCTTATACTCTGAAAAATACGGTATCTATTGAACCTGTGTGTAGGTCTAGAATGATGAAAAAAATGACTCAGGTGCAAAAATGGAAGGGGGAAAAAAGGGGGCCAACCAACAATTATTTAACAGGAATGCCTTTTGTCCTCCCATAGTACAGGTAGTCCTCGATTTACGACCACAATTGAGTCAAAAATGTGTTGCTAAGTGAGACGTCGTGAATTTCGCCCCATTTTACCACCTTTCTTGCCACAGTTGTTAGGCGAGTCAATGGCAGTGGTTCAGTTAATAACATGGTTGTTAAGTGAACCTGGCTTCCCCGTTGACTTTGCTTGTCAGAAGGTCGCAAAAGGGGGACCACATGACTTCAGGACACTGCAACCGTCATAAATAAGAGTCAGTGGTCAAGTGTTTTAAGTTTTGGTCATGTGACCATGCTAGCACGACCGTATGGCCAGAAGTCTCATCGTAAGTTCGCACGGTCGTTAAATGAATTGATGTACATCAAGGACTACCCGTACTTATGCCCACCGGAATGTTCTGAATGGCATCTTTCAACATGTCTTGGGGCATGGAAAAACCAGGGGATGAAAATAAGGGCTTAATAATAACAACCATTCTCGGATGGTGCCAATCTAGATCGACGAAGAGGGTGGGACCAGTTGTCCAACTAACCTTTGAATGGAGCTACTTCAGTTTAGATTAGAAGACACACCAAAATGAACTAATTGTGGTGACATCCCAGAGTTACAAGAGCTAAATGATCAAGGACAGCATCTGGAAACAACTGAAAAGTGTGGTTATGCAACATAAGTTCTTGGACTTCTCCCGCCCCCCAACTTTTATCAGACAGCAGTAATTCCAGCAGAGAATCAAACATTCGAATTCAACAATAATTGAAGGCATTTGTTCTGGAAGGCCACGTTGAAGATCCAACTTTTGAAAGTCCAAATAGAACACCTGGGCCATATATACGATGTGCATAATAGTCAGGAAAGTTGACATCGTTTTTTTAAAAAATAATAATTACAATACAATACAAAATCATAATAGATTTACAGCGTTTAGAGCCCCGTTCCCTCTCATCCCAAACCTCAGCGACAATTCAAGAAAGAAATATAAAAACAGCCAAGTTGAATCAAAACATTTGCATTTGAACTATTAAGATATCAAACATGATAGCATCATCAGAGCACCTGGACAGTAAATAACATAGGCTCATCTGGGGGGGAAAAAGTGTGCAAACAAAATGGAAGAGAGATTGGAAAACAAAGGAGGGGGGGAAATGAAATAAAAATCAACAAGCAGCAGTTCGGCCAGTTTTTAACTCTACTAGCGGACGCATACCACCTGTCTAGAGAGGCAGCCTTCTCTCTGTTGGAGCCTGCTCGGGGTTTGACTGAAGACGCCAGTATTCCCTGCACCATTGTTCGTGGGCAGCAGAGGAGGTCTTAGTCACTTACCCGTCAGAGGCTACCCTTCGATCAAAAGAGTACAGAAAAAAAAAGAAAGTCAAAACAGGTTCTCCTTCCAAACCACGCCAGACAGTTCATAACAATTCGCTTTTTGAGATCAATGTTTACACCCTGGTAAGTTCACAGGTTAGCTGCTACCTTTCTTACTACGGGGGTTGGGTGGGGGGCAGGGGGAGAGGAAAGGGAAGAGGCTGGCTAGGACTGAGATTCAGAAAACACCAACGTGGAACAGAACAGATATATTTTAAGGATCCAAAACCTGGAAACGGGGACACGGACAAGGTGGCTGATGCCATCTTGGGAGGCTTATTGATTGCCAGGGGGCTGCTGTAAAGCGACAGGGAGCCACTAGTCACCCAAAAGGTTATGCATTAAAAGAGAGGCCCCCAAGTGTTGCGGCTTGGCGGCCTAGCTGGGGTGGGTGGGAGAGGGGAACTGGGCTCTGTGAGCATTCAAGCCCGTCCAGTTGAACACTCATGCAACGAGCTGCTTGCCCACCATTTGCGTGGCCCAATTCCAAACAGGCCATGCGGCCCACAGGGACCCCTGTGCTAAAAGATTGCCACCCCACACTTAGAATACGACCCACCCAGGGCAGTGTGCTTTTTCAACGACAAAACACTGTGCATGGAAGCTGCTTTTGTAACCTTCCAAGTTAATTTTCTTCCGGTGCCCGCCTGCTTCAAAGGGTCCCCTACGCAAAATGGGTAGAACATCATGTTTTCCTTCCAACGCCACCCCCCCCAACCCAGAACTTTCCCTCAAAATTTCCCACAGTAGGAAAAGAAAGGAAGAGCAAAAAGGGGGTGGGGGGGGAAGAGATCCGCTCTCTTACCATTTTTAAGAGAAAGTGTGTGTCTGACTCTTTTAGCAAAGAGGCCCGTCCCACTCGGAGGGACAAGAGGTGGCATTCCGGTTTTTTTTTTAAACAAAACAAAAAAAAATGGAAGGCCACGAACACGGCAGTGGGGCACGCGCATACAGCCCCCAACTATGACACATTCCTGCCACTGCCCCCGCTGGCCTCAAGAGAAACAAGAAACGTCAACTTACCATGAGGTCTGGACCAGGTGCTGGTTACGTTCACATTCTAATACCTGAAGGTACATAACGATTATCTGGAAGATACGGGTGACGGAGTTATACACGTGGTCAAGTAGCGGACAGAGGTATTTCATTTAGAGAGGAGGCCGGCTGAGCTAATGTCCTCTTTGTCAAGCTGCTCCAAGCCACAGCTAGTGTGTGTGTGTGTGTCTCTATGCTGGTCTTGTTGTATTTGGGTCTTTTCCCATGTAAGATTGAGATTGAGATTGTCTTGGCAACGTTTCAGCGAGGTCTCACTCGCCATCTTCAGGCTGGTGTTTTCGGCTTAAAGCGTGGTTGGAGCTGCTGTCTTTCTTTAAATCTTTGTTTGTGCGTGGGGGGGGGGGAGAGTGCTGGCTTTGTTTCAGTAAGTGGATTGTGAAACAAAGCCAGCACTCCACACACACACACCAAGATTTATAGAAAGACGGCAGCTCCGACCACGCTTTAAGCCGAAAACACCAGCCTGAAGATGGTGAGACCTCGCTGAAGCGTTGCCAAGACAATCTCAATCTCACCCAGGAAAAGACCCAAATACAACAAGACCAGCATACCTACACGTGTGAAAATCTACGAAAACACACACAAATAAATGTCTGTGTGTGTGTGTGTGTGTGTGTTTTCCAGCATAACTCTGGAACGCCTTGAGCAATTTCAACCAAACTTGGTACACAGATGACTTACTCTCTGGAGACAAATACTGTGGGGGCTAAGACATCCCTAAAACTCCTCGGTGGTCTATGTTCTGTTAAGATACAGCCTGTTGTGCCTTAAAATGGCTTCTACTATACTGCCATAAAATGGCTTTTACTGTACAGTGCAGTGGAGTTGCCATGGTAACAGCTTCACTGTACTCCACAAGGGGGCTCCCTCTGGTATGGGGGAAAAAATCCAACATTAGAAATTACGTTTGGTCCGGACATTTTCCCCCTATAAATAAATACCTGGGCAACCCCAGGTTATCAGCTAGTTCTATATATATATATATATGTCCTCCAGAAGCAGAGAAGTGAGACTCAGAAGTACACACACATAATGCAAAGCTTTCTCCTGAACATTTAATGCTTCCAGCCCTGGCTCTCTTCAGCCTGCTCAGATTGTTTTCCTGTTCCTGTTCCAAAGGAAGTTAAAACTGGAGAGAGCTTCCTCCTTCAGTATCCACCCAAAAACTGTACCAATTGCTGAAGCGATTTTAAAAAAAAGAACTAATCTATCTTACTTTGGGCTTCAGAGCATGCCCAGGAACGAGTAAGACTGCCCAATGGGGAAAAGGCTTAGGAGCTTATATTGTGAGAAGCAACAGCACTTATCTACCGCTTCGCGATGCTTTACAGCCCTGTCTAAGCGGGGTGACAGAATCAAGCTCTTGGCCCCCAACAATCTGGGTTCTCGTTTTACTGACTTTGGAAGGACGGAAGGCTGAGTCAACCTTGAGCCGTTCAGGATCGAACCAACGGCAGTGAGCAGGAAGCCTGCAACGCGGCATTCTAACCGCTCCGCCATCACAGCTCAGTAAAAAAAATAAAAAATAAAAAAAATGCCAAGAAAGGAATTAAACAGAGCATGGCGGAAGAGAAAAATTCATGGGAGCCACAATGCATAGGAGATGGGTGTCTCTTACTGCTCCGGATAACCCTAAACTACGGCTGTGATATCCTCATTTCTGAAGCTGACAAACCAGATTTCATTAATGCAAAAAATATTTCATCCAGAGTTTTCCCTTACTCCCCTTTATTATATAGTGATGGACAGTGCAGAGTGAGGGTCAGCCAGCAAATTTAGGAGAAACAGTCCACTCACCAGGCTCTGCTCCCCTGCAAAAAAAAAAAAAAAAACCCTACCAGGACTTTACTGATGATAATGTAATTTCTTAAGACTCTGGGCTCCGATTGTAGAAGATTAGAGAGAGGGATGCAATTTGGTTGGGAAAAACTGCAAAGGGGTCTGAATGGGAAATCCTGGTGTCCTTTCCTGGCACAACCAAGAGACAAAACCAAGGTCTTTGTGAGGTAATTCAAACACACCTCTGATGGTACTTAAAAGCACTGAGAAGATGCAGTTTTATTCCCGCTCTTATGAGGTTGCCAGCTTGTTTCACTCTCAAAGGGAACAGTACTTGAATGTTGTTGAGTCAAAAAAAAAAAAAAGGAAGCCATACAGCAAAGCAGAGAGGAAGAAAGAGAAAACACTCCCTTGCACAAGGATGTGAGCATCTGGGAAGATTTGATGCACAACCGAGAAACATTTACAGAGTTACCTGGACATACAAAAGACCCCCCTCCTGCCATGCGGATTGAAACAAGCAATCCTTAACATAGAAAGGTGATCAGCGCTTAAAATGGGAATCCAACTGTTCAGTCACAGGTGACACAGTGGGCCTTAAAGAGTTATCTTTTTCTAATGGGGAGGGGGGTGGAGAGAAAGTCCAATTCTTTGGTCTGCCCAGGCAACAGATATATAAGGAAGAAAAAAACAGGAAGCCTAATACGAACCTTGTGAGGATGCTTCACGTGCACGCAAAATCCAAGTTCTTTCAAAACTCTCCTCTCCGCCTTGATAATTTGGTTCTTCAAGTTAACATATTCTTGATCCAGTATTAGGGGGACAGGTTTCCTGCGTGGAGGAGGAAGGAAGGAAGGAGGTCTTGGCTGAAACCTCAACAGCCTAAACGCCACAGGAGGAGTCTTAGTGCCAGCTTTTTGTACAGTCTGAATGGAAAAATCAACTCAATTGAAGCCACAGCCCTCATGTTCTGACCCAGCTCCCCAAACACAACAAACTCTCTGGCATGAACTCAAAGGATTTCTTTATTAAGAATGCCAGCAGCCCCAGCAAAAAGTCTCTCTCTCACCGCAGGCTAACAAGACCGGCCGGCGGGAAGATGAATAGTTGTCTGCCACATCTATTCATCTCCGCCCCCTTCTTTTATCCCCATAGCTAGAATGGGGCTTCGCTAGCAGCGGTGGCTCTTCCGTCCCAAGGACCGGCCCATAGGTTTCCACTGTTCTCCTCTCCGCTTTCTGCACATCCATGCATCAGGCACTGTTCCTCCTCTTCCTCATCAGCCACCTCCAGACCTGGGAGCTGTTGACTCTCCATCTGAGGGCTGACAGACGGCCTAGGCTTTTCCTCTGTCTCTCTCTCTCTGACAGCTCCATTCCCTCTTTCCCCTCAGGTTGCCTCGATGCTGACCCTGACTCCCACTCCCACTCCTCCTCCCCTGATTCGGCTGCTGAAGGGGCCAGCAGGCCACAACACCTCATCCCTTGGTGCAATCCAATAGTTGAAGGGAACCAGATCGAGAAAGGTTTAAATTCTCCATCTGGAACCTGCAAGATCCTTTTGGTGAGTGCCAGGCACCCAATTCGAGCCTGAATTTCCCCTCTTTAACCTATTCTTCAGTCCCAGAATGGGTTTTTCGCCCATGCAAAGCTCCATTCCTGTTGTAGTGCCTCCAGCAATTATATTATTTCTAGCAACATAATAGCAGTCTCCCTCTTGCAGGGACAAAAAAACCTGGAGATAAGAACCCCAGCGACAATCTCCTTTGTGAACAGAGGGAGAGAAATCGCTGCGAACCCTCTTCCCGGATTGGTTGGGATCCACAATCCAAGAAAGACGGGATCCTTAAAACACCCCTATAGCACAGGTGGATGCAGGAAAAGTGGTCAGAACATGAATGACAAGGCATGTGTGTGTGTGTAATGGTCGAGCTGTACAAGAATTCTTGCAAAAAGGCCAAACTAGAAACTAGAAACTGCGAGAACTGAGACCCCCCCCCAAGCCCGCCGCACTTCATACTTACTTCTTCTCTCTCAGCAACCGAAGTCTGTGGAATACATTGATCACGTCTCTTATGCGCCGTGGGGCTTCTTCAATTTTGGAAGCCAAATGAAGACAGGCCATCGACACATGCTGGAAAGAGACAACAGAAATGTCATTCTGAGCTGCGAGAGAACCATTTGGACGACTGAATTCTGAGCCAGTCTTCACGCAGGCCATCCAAGCTCACCCAGCTGCCCCTTTTGTTTATTTTCACAGGTAACCCCAGACTTACAACCATTCTTTTAGTGACTGAAGTTATTACGTCACTATAAAGGGGGACTTGTGACCATTTCCCACTCTTACGGCCATTACATGGTCACGTGATCAGAAGGCAGACGCTTGGCAACTGGCTCCTGTTTATGACCATCGCAATGTCCCAGGATCATGATATCCCGTTGTGACCTCAGTGGGGAAAGACAGGCTAACTTAACAACCGTGCGAATAACTTAACTGCAGTGACTCAATTAGCAACTGTGCCAAGAACAGTCGTAAAATGGGGCAAAATTCACTCAGCAACTTTCTCGCATAACAATGGAAATTTGGGGTGAGCTATAGCTTTAAGTCAGAGACCACCTGTACTTTTAAAAAAGCTCTGTCATTATGGGACCCAGAATGTTAACGCTTCACACACACCTGACATTCAGATAGGGACCTTATCATTAAGCTCCTCCCAGGGAAACTCCAAAAAGGTCTTTCTAAATGACCTCAGCTTTGCTTTCATAATAATTTTTGAAAGAAAGGGGAAAAAAACAAATTTCTAATGTTTTCGGCGAGTCATCTCTTTCTGACGCAGGAGATAGAATTTCTCAATCTTTTAAAAGTTGCTTAAATGTCAGCAATGAAGGAAAAGGAGCATATGTTTCAATCAAGGCCAAATTTAGCGTCCATGTGATACATTGTGGATGTGGCCCAAGAGGAAAAAGACAATTCATGTGGATACTAAACCAAAGGCCTGAAAACATTAATTGTATTCGAGATCAACAGGATCTATCGGCTAGTAAGATCAGCTCAGGATGTCAAGCAGAAAAACTTTCAATAGTCTAATGTTCCAAAAATGGCAATTGAGTTTACAGCCCCCCACCCCCACCCCGGGGTTTCAGGAAATAAACTACATACCTGCATGTAATGCTTCACAAATGATTTTGTATAAAAGAAACGCTGGAACAGCACCTGCCCTGTAGCCATGGCCACCTGGAAAACAAAAAAGCAGAGCCAGAATATATATTAATATTCTTCCAATAAAAAAAACTTAAATGGAACGAGCTCTGAATCTATAAAGCATCTGCAGCTGTATTTCCCCCTATCATGTAACCACTTCTCCTAGGTTTGTGTAATACCTAGCTGGACTTGGGGAAAACACTTCCAAAGTAACCAGGTTTTTTCTTATTTAAGGGAAGCAAGTTTTCTTTAAAAAAATTTTAAATCATACAGACTGCGCAGGTTAAACTTCCCAGTGCCCAAGGAAATGATGTGGGGAGACTATTTATAATATATTTGAAAAGATGGCCCTGTGACTTCATCACTCCTGGTTTCTAATAGCAGGCAAGTGAGAAAACAGCATTGTTGTTTATTTGGTGTCGACAGACAACTTAAAAGGATTCTACGGTGGAAGACACTCAATGGCCTTCCGCCCACTTTCTCTGAAAAAAATGAAAGGGCAGGGCGGCTCTTTGTTGCTCAAACGGCACAATTAAAAAACAAACAAACAAGGGGCAGTTAAAAAATCAACTCTGCCAGTTCGGGAGGAGAAACCAAGACAACAACGGGAAGGGAATTTGGGGATGAATCAGCCAGAGTGCAACTTGGAGTTGTAGCTCTAAAATATCCAGACTGCTCTCAAAAGAGCAGCAATCAGCTGGTTTCCTTGGCAAACAACAAAGAACTTCCTAGGGAGGGAATCGCTGTCATTTCAGGCCAAAGGGCTATTGCGTCACACATTTCCGGGAACAGAATGCCGGCTTGCCTGGGCTGGGTTAGCAAAGCAATATTCCTCTCTCAGCCTCCCGTCCCCTCTCCCCCACAAACAATCCCTGCTTCCTTATCAGGACTTCCCCTTAAGAAGTTTTTATTTTTACAAGCCTGGGTTCAACTGTTTTTTAAGCTTGCGATTTAATCAAGTCTGGAAAACAAAAGAAAGCAGAAATAACTGACTCAGAGGCAGATCATTTGTACTGAGTTCCTAAATACTTCCTGGATTTAGAACACTGGATGCTACAGATTCTCTGGTTTTTGAATACTTTAAAATAACCAGGGGTGGTGATGGTCCTGAGAAGAGAATTCCAAGTTGTTTCATCTTCCAGTTTAAAATATAACTTTATATTTATAAATTCCTTTTTCTTATTTGGCTTCAAGTGGAAAGACTGCCCTCACAATCCTAATGACATATATATCAATAACAACTCTTTATGGAGATTCTCAGTCATCTAGGTCGTGATTCTTCCAAAGGTGCTTTTTCAAGAGGCAACTGGATTTTCTGGGAACTGAAGAAGCTTCTTGGATGAGAAGCAAAATATCTTCAAAGAAAAACCAGTTGCCTCTTGAAAAAGCACCTTTGGGAACTATCAATAATGAAGTTGGAAGGGACCTTGTAGATCTTCTAGTCCAAACAGGAAACTCTAGACCAATTCATATGGAGACTTTATATTAAAAAGATGTCTATTAGCAAATGCAAACCAGAATTCCACAACCACATTTGTACACAAAAGGCTCACAAACATCCTATTATCAGTATTGCCCAGTAACATACATCCAAAGTATTTTGGAAGGATGAACCAAAGAATGAAACAAAACTTGAGGAACACATGTAAGATTATCAGCACTATTATATTTCACTTATCTAAGCAAAGAAGCTTTAAATGATTACATGACTAGTAATCCTTCAGGACTGGGCGGCATATAAATTTTGATAATAAATAAATAGATAATAAATAAATGACTAACATATAGAATTAGATTAGTACTTTATATGTCAGCACCGTTGATGTCATAATAGTAGAGGTCATAATCTAATATTGTCTGGAATTTTGAGTTTCATTCTGAAGTTTCAGTATTGTTCAATCCTGGTCTGGATTTGTACAGATCCGAACTGGAAACTTTGAACAGAATATCCTCAAATTCCAAATTTTGGAATTGGCTCCTAAAAGTACCAGAGGCTACAAAATCCCTCATTATTATTATTATTATTAAAAATGAGCTGAGATGGTAAATGTCCACAATTCAGCTTCATGGTAGCGCCTCTTCCTTCAGAAATTTGGACAAGCATTATCTAACACTAACTTCCTACAACGAGCAGCACCATACTTTAACTTTTGTCTATTTCTATACAACTAATAGGCTTAGAAGACCTAAGTTTTCCTCTATTTCTGAAAAGGGCAGATTTTGAGATTAGGTTACAATGGCAACACAATGATGCTTGGATTGCTAACAATGCCTTCCATCTCCACCCAGCACAACCCACACACCCAACCCACACACCGGTGAGAGTAGATTGTTTGCCCAAGAGGCACTGTTTTTCTTTTTCTTTGATCCTGGCCAGGTCAAGGCATCTGCATAAAGGTTTTAAGGCAGGCTTAAGTCCTCCTTTTAATGCTAATGGAGACCATTGTCACCAACTCCCTTACAAACTGATAAGCTTGCAAAAGAGGAAGAAAACAACTGTCTGATCTCTCAAGGACTCTTCCCCCTCCCCTCATTTAAAAATGATGAAATTATTATAATCAGTAATAAAAGAGCAGACTTTTGACATTCTAAATAAAACAAACTTATTACAGGGGTATCTTAATTATCTGAAAGTATAAACAGTAACATTGGAAGGCAGCAATGGATGTTAAAGGGGGCTTGGAATGGGGAAGAGCAGGAAACTTAGTTGGCATGGATCTTAACAGATAAAAAAAATAGAATAAGTCAGTGTTTCTCAACCTTGGGGCCCCTTGAAGAGGGGTGGACTACAACTCCCAGAAAGCTGGAACATGGGGTATTCTGGGAATTGCAGGCTACCCCTCTTCAAGGGCCCCAAGGTTGAGAAACACTTAGTTTATTTCTACACGGACTTTATTCTATTCTTTATCCATTAAGATCTCTGCTTACAACTCCCAACTTCCCAAGATGGGTATTGTAGTCCAACATGTTCTCCTCACTAAGTTTCCTGCTCCCCCCCCATTCAAAGCCCCCTTTAATCACTGTTAGTTTATACTTGTCCGGGCGAAGATGGGTCTTGTAGTCCAAACGTTCTCCTCACTAACGTTCTCTTGCTATCCTCCCACCACCCAATTTCGAAGCCCTCTTTAAGCACTGTTATTGTTTATTGGAGTTACTGTTTTTACTTGCCCGGGTTAAGATGGGTATTGTAGTCCAACGTCCTCCTCACTAAGTTTCCTGCTCCCCCCACATTCGAAACCCCCTTTAATCACTGCTGGTTTATTCTTGCCCGGGCGAACATGGGTATTGTAGTCCAAACGTCCTCCTCACTAACGTTCCCTGCTTTTCTTCCTCGACCCCCCCGCCACGATTCGAAGCCCCCCCTTTTTCTTAACCGCCTCCCAACTGCCCGGGGGATGGAATTCGAACAAGGCCCGAGGCCTTACCTGAGGAATCCGGAGAAGGATGCCGGCCGACTGGATGAGTTCACAGCCGGTGATCCGGAGCTGCGCCTCGGTCTCGGCGTCGAGGCCGTTGGTCATGGAAGGCGTAAAGCGAAGCGTCTCCTCAGGCAGGAGGCAGTTATCCAAGGTGAGCAGCACTCCCGAGTAAAGCCGGTCGCCGATGCGGACCGCCCCGGGCGGAGGCGGCGCGGGAGGCGGCGGGAGAGGGCCCGGACCGCCGCTCGAAGACGACGACGACGACGAAGATGACGAGCAGCCGGCCGAAGCGGCGGCCGGCCGAACCGAGCCGAGTCCGAAACCGGCCGGGGCCGCTGCGGCCGCTACAGCCGCCGCGGGCGCCAACATCGCCGCCATCTTGTCCGGACGACGTCGCCACCTCCGCTCCCTCAACTCCACTTCCGGCCTCCTCGCGGCCGGCTTCCGGCTCGCGGCCGGCGCCTGGCCCCGCCCTGAGACCGCAACGCCTCCGATTGGTCCGCCTTCAGGAGGCGTCCGCTTTCCCATTGGCCAGCGCCAAAAGAACATTCTCTCCCTCCCTCCGAGTGACGCAACGTTGGAAATTTTCGATTTTCCTTCTGGACGGAAGTTTCGCACGAAGGCGGGGGGGGGGGGCGAGGGATGGAAGCGCGAGACAATCAGAGCTTCCCGGCACGCAACGCGCGCGGGGCGTCTTTTGCTTCTTCTTCTCAAGGAAACGTTGGGTTCTACCACTTCAAAATTGCGGGGAGGGGCGGACGGACGGATTGTAGCCGTTTCGGGGAATTGGCGGCTTTCGTTCCGCCAAATATCCGACACTGAGAAATAACAACGGCTTTTTGGTAATCTTTCCCCTTATTTTTAACCTTTCAAGAGGGGAAAGGCTTCTCCGTCGGCTCCCCCCATGCGTTGTAATGGTACAGCCCAGATAACAAGGCAAAGTTCTCAATTGGCAGCTTCAATGAATTGGCAGCCAAGAATAGCAGAATTAGATCTATTCTGGTTATTAATTAAAAAAAACAACAACCCTCTGATAATAATTCCCGTGCTAGCTCAGAGCTATAGGCATTGTAGTCCTCCCTTTCCCAGGAATGAACATATACCAAATCACCCTGGGATCCCATCCACTGCAGCTTTCCCTACTGTTACTGGCACATAAAAGTGTTACAAAGTGCTGTGCTCATAATCAGAGGTGGGTTTCCTTATATGGTCCTTTGCCCTGCTTGGGGTGGCACAGGGCAGTGGGCTTGGTCAATGAATTCACTCATGGGGAGGTGTGCAAACCTCCCAACTCAACAGTAAATAGAACAAAATAGAATAGGACAGACGACTAGAATATAGGATACAATAGAATGAAATGGAATGGAAAAGTTTATTTATAGGCCGCCCTTTTCCCTGGGGGGACTCAGGGCGGCTTACAACTCATAGGGAAAGGGGATACAAACAATGACACATAAGCACAATACATAATTAAAAAGAACACAACATTCATACCATTCAGGTGGGGGTGGATTAAATCTTTAGCCCCAGGCCTGACGGGATAGCCAGATTTTAAGGGCTGCGCGGAAGGTCTGGAGGGTGGTGAGGGTACGAATCTCCACGGGGAGATTGTTCCAAAGGGTCGGAGCTACAACCGAGAAGGCTCTCCTCTGCGTGGTTGCCAGTCGACACTGACTGGCAGATGGAATCCAGAGGAGGCCTAATCTATGTGATCTAATCGGTCGCGAGGAGGTAATTGGCAGGAGGCGGTCTCTCAAGTATCCAGATCCACGACCATGAAGGGCTTTGTAGGTGGCAAGTAGCACCCTGAAGCGCACCCGGAGATCAACAGGTAGCCAGCGCAGCTCGCGGAGGATAGGTGTTATGTGGGTGAACCGAGGTGCACCCACAATCACTCGCGCGGCCGCATTCTGGATAGACTAAACTATAGGATAGAATACACTATAGGATAGACAGAATAGACTAGCATATAGCCTAGACTAGAATATAGGATAAGCAGACTAGACTATAGGATAGACAATAGAATAAAGTTTAACTGTTTTAACTGTTTATTAAATTTATAGGCCGCCCAATCCCGGAGGAAAGTATAGGATAGACAAGACTACAATAGACTAGAATATAGGATAAACAGACTAGACTATAGGATAGACAATGGAATGTATAGGATAGGCAAGACCACAATAGACTAGAATATAGGATAGACAGAATAGACTATAATATAGGATAGACTAAACTAGAATATAGACTAGACCAGTGGTAGTCCCTACTGCCCACTAGTGGACATTCCAGCTTTCCTGGTGGGTGATAGGGGTTTGCTGTAACTCTGCTTTATAAATTTTATAAAGTTACTTCCCTACTTTATAAATCACCATTACTGTGGAACTGGTGGGCGGTTAGAAAATGTTACTACTACCAGAAATATAAAAGTGGGTGTTAGGTATAAAAAGGTTGACTACCCCTGGACTAGACAGACAGAATAGACTAGACTATAGGATAGACCGAATAGAATATAGGATAAATAGAATAGAATGTAGGATACACAGAATAGAATTCTTTATTGGCCAAGTGTGATTGGACACACAAGGAATTTGTCTTTGGTGCTCAGTGTACATCCGGAAGAGAAATTCTATCCTGCTCTATGGAGTGGAGAGTTGGTCTCTTAACAGAAAGCCACTTGAAAAGACTAGAAGGATTTGAAATATGCATTTACAAGCGGCTATTATGTATAAAGTGGGTTGACAAAATCAGAAAAGAGGTGATAAGATGCCTGGGAAAGCCAAGGGAAATCATCAAAACCATTAAAAAGCGAAAGTTAGAATATTTTGGACATGTGATGCGACACCCGGGAAAAAACGGCATCCTTCACTTAATCATTCAGGGAAAAATTGAAGGCAATCGAGGTCCAGGCAGAAGAACAACATCATGGCTTCAAAATCTAAGGGACTGTGTCAGCTTCTGCCTTGCTGTTGCTTCAGCTGCCATGAAACGGGGAGGGAGGGCTAGTATGTGGGAGGGATTAATTGATGGGCTGGAGGAATCTTCTAGGATGTTCGAGATGCTCGGATGGCGCATGCGTGAGAGCTTCCCGCGTAGATTAACGGCCTCGACATTCCATCTTCGTGATGCCTGTTTGAAGTTATCTCACACCTGACACTTGAAGGACTTATGATTGGCCTGGAGCTATGATCCTAAGGGGGTGGGGAATGGACTATTCTATATATCAATCGCTTTCGCGCCTAATTAAGTAGACTTTGCTTCGCAACTGCTTGCTTACCATTTATAATTAGTAAAAGTACTTTGGATTTCCAATCCATGGAGTCTCTTTCCTAATTATGTAATGGAGTGACGCTGACAGACTGGTTTGGACAAAACTCAGCATCACTTTTTCCTGCGGCTGTTGATAAAAATAGGATCACCAACAGGATGGCCAACATCCAATGATGGATATGGCCAAGAAGAAGAAAGGAGAGAGGGGGGGGGGAAATCAACATTTTTATTTTTAAAATGTCTCTTTTTAATTTGAGCAGAGCTCATTGGGAACACGTTTCCTTCACGGATGTTTCAACAGGCGGGAAAATATTCCTTCGGGTTCATTTCCTTCTCCCTCAGCTGCAAGCAGTCCTTCTTCGCCTCTTCTTTTCGCTAAAGCAGCTAAAGATTTGAATGTCTTTGGTTCATAGATGGCTAGATCAGCTAATGATTTCCGATTCAGTTCTACTTGACACTGCGATGTGGGAGAAATAAAGAAAAAAAAGAGAGATGAGTTGGAAGTGCATTTCCTGTATTTTCATCCTATCCAATCAGGAAAAGCTGAAGAAAAAAAGGGGAAAAAACCAGAATTGATCTTTGTACAAAAAAACAAATATTTGTAAACTTTGATGCCTTTTTGCAATCCTTCCCCATTTTTGAAAAATTAGATTTAAAGTCACTCATGCTCACAGTGATGAACCAAAGCCCTGTGGCCATCAACGAGGCAAAAACAAAAACCTTAAAATAAAATAAAACATCCAGAATATAAATTTAAAAGATTAAAATAAAGCAATGCTAACAAAAGTAGTGATAAATTCGTGGTGTCATTTCATCGGCTACAGGCTCTCTGGAAGAATGAGATATTGAAAAGCGTCTGGAAATGTAAAATAGAAAGAAAAAAAATTACAATACAATAGCAGAGTTGGAAAGGACCTTGGAGGTCTTCTAGTCCAACCCCATGCCTAGGCAGGAAACCCTCTACCGTTTCAGACAAATGGCTATCCAACATCTTCTTAAAGAGTTCCAGTGTTGGGGCATTTACAACTTCTGGAGGCAACTTGTTCCACTAGTTAATTGTTCTCACTGTCAGGAAATTTCTCCTCAGTTCTAAGTTGCTTCTCTCCCTGATTAGTTTCCACCCATTGCTTCTTGTCCTGCCCTCAGGTGCTTTGGAGAATAGCTTGACTCCCTCTTCTTTGTGGCAACCCCTGAGATATTGGAAGACTGCAATCATGTCTCCCCTAGTCCTTCTTTCTATTAAACTAGACCTACCCAGTTCCTGCAACCGTTCTTCATATGTTTTAGCCTCCAGTCCCCGAATCATCTTTGTTGCTCTTTTCGGCACTCTTTCTAGAACTCCGCATCTTTTCTACATCATGATTAATTAAAGCCAATTACCTTATAAAGGCCACTGACGAAATTATGGTACTTCACACCATGCTCCAGCGATGCCGCTTCGATCCTGGTTTTCCAAAGCTGAAAGAGAAAGTGCAATATTCATAGGATTTTGGTAAAGAACATAGGGCCATCCCTGGCATTCAAACCAGGGAAAAAATCTGTTTCCCGAAGTCCTATCTGGAGATGCTAAACTAAATCAAGGATTTTTACCGTGTTTACCTATTATGTGGAAACGACAGTAATGTGTCTATCACATGGAGACGGACAGCAAGAGAATAGAAATGGATTCTCCAGGGCCAAGAAATTAAAACTTTCAACATTGGGAAAATAAATTTACGCAAGATCCAATTTGGGTCGGTCACTGGGACCAGAGGTTTAATTTTCCAAAATTTTGGATTTATGCTATAGCCCATCCTTGGGAAACATCTCTCTACCGAGGTGGAGCAGTGGTTAGAGCTGAGGTGGTGCAGTGGTTAGAGTGCAGTACTGCAGGCTACTTCATTGGACTGCTAGCTGCAGCTTGCAGTTCAAATCTCACCAGCTCCTGATTGACTCAGCCTTGTATCCTTCCGAGGTAGGGGTAAAATGAGGATCCAAATTGTTGGGGGCAAGAGGCTCACTCTGTAAACCACGTAGAGAGGGCTATAAAGCACTGCAAAGCGGTATATAAGTCTATTGCTACCTGAATGTATGCTTTGGGTTTTTCTATGTGTAGTATTTATATGGTGCCTGGTTGTGTGTGGCTTTTTAGTTGTTGACTGGGGTGTTGATGGCCAGCTACTAAGTAGTTTCTGTTGTTTCCTGGTGCTGCCAATCCTCCACTCCTAGGTATCTGATAAGCTGGCGGTAAATCAGCACTCCTGTTGACTGACAAGGGGCTGTTTCCCAGGCTTCAATCATTTCCCTGGCTGTTTTTGTACCTGCTCAGCCAAAAATCTTGGCAGCTGCAAAATTGAATGCTGAATAAATTGAAATTGAATAAATGCATGGCTATTATTGAGTGAGTTGAGACTTTGGACATTAGGTATTATGTTGCTGACAGATATAGCTTATGCATGGACAATGGCTATGAAATACGATCATCCTTAACTGAAACTGTTTCATAAAATCACACACACACACACAATATTTTATGTAATATTCAATTAAAGATGACCATATTTCATATCTCCCTCTTTCTCTTTCTCTCTCATACACACAATTTACATTGTTGTAATTGCATTGCTGCTTGCTTTTCTCTTTCAGTTATTCAACTTTGTCACGCTCTAGTAAATAAATAAAGCACATTTTCTTAAAATGAGCACCCAGCAATTATAGAAAGTAGAAACTCAGCAGAAGATGGGCATTTCAGGATGCACATTTCATAAATATCTCAAATGTTTTTGGGTCTTCCTTACCGTCCTCATATCTCTCTTTTTCAGATATCTGGCCTTGGTGGCGTACACAAAAGCCCTCCGAACAGCTCGATATGCCAAGCTATAGCAGCGATTCTTCCGTCCACGAAAATGCTAGAGAAAGGAAAGGAGGACACAAAGAGAGCGAAATATATATATTCGATTCCCAGTAAGGGTAGGGCTAGCTGATGAGAGCTAAATAGCTTGAAATAGATCTATACTAGTCTCCCTTTATTTATTTATCAGCACAAATGCAACATAGATAGATAGATAGATTTCTTTCAGGAAACCCCCAACTCACCAAAAAAACACTTGAAGGTGGCTTGATGTGTTTAGACAACATGTGGCACCACAACTGGAGGTTGGCATCACTGGGCCGAACCAGAAATTGTTACCCCTGTCCCTTCAGCTCACCCATCGAGCCCTGGCACGATCCAAGATGGGCATCAGTAGTAAGAAGTCCCATTCAACAAATCGGGCTGCTGAGAACAGGGAATTCTGGGAGCTGTAGTTCTAAACATCTGGTTTAGAATAACAGAGTAAGCCGAATGCAGTACTAAGAGTGGTCCTATTAGTACTAGGAGCAACAATTAGTTCAATAGCGGCCGCCTGCTCCTCCTCCTCCTCTTCCTCCTCCTCTTCTTCTTCTTCCTAGTGTATTCCCGCAGATGCAGGATTCGCTTTTCGGATCCTTTTTTATTTTTTATTTAAAGCTTTAAAAAGGTTTTACAAATATTTACCTCCCTTCCCCCCCATAACCCACTCCCCCCCCCTCCCAGAGCAAATACAGGGTATAAATCTTTAACAACCATATTCTAAAATAAACTAACAGACTTTAGCATTCATCCCTCACTTGTACTTTAACTCCCCCTTTGTTATGCTATCTCTAAATAGGTTATATCATTCCTTGCTGATTCATTCATAAGCTATCTGGAGTTTCTTAGTCCCATATTTATTTTGAATATAATCGATCCATCTTCTCCACTCCCACTTATATTTCTCGTCTGAATGATCCTTGAGGTCTACTGATATTTTAGCCATCTCTGCTAAGTTTGTTACTTTTAACATCCATTTTTGAATAGTAGGCAATTCTTCCTTCTTCCAGTATTGCGCCACCAGCAGTCTTGCTGCAGTTGTTAGGTTCAGAATCAAATTAAGTCTCTATAACAGTACAATCAGTAGTTATAACTAACAAAAATAACTGAGGGGTAAACTTTATCCTCTTTTTAAAGATATTTTGCATAATCCACCATATTTTTATCCAAAATGCTTTTCGGATCCTTGAATGCCACTTTCTGAGGTCAGCTGCTTGCATGTCTTTGTTGATGGTGTCTTGCCATTTCTGTTTTGGACACCCCATGTGGTCGCCGGCCCTTGACTTCTAGTTGATAGGCTGTACAACAGCTGTACTACTAGGAGTAAATTTCCAGCAGTTCTTAAGCAAATATGCCCTTCAGAAAGGCTCAAATCCTGATGTTTATGCTGTGTTCCAGGCAAGAACAATACCACGGAAGTGGGCTGCCCTTGCCTTCTTCCAGGATGTTTCTTTAACCTCTAGCATTGTCCTTTCCTCATGGTCTCCCATCCCAGGCTCCCAAAACATCAAGTTACTGATGCTATAGGGCGCTGCACACCAGAACAACTAGACAAAGGGACAGTTTTTCCTGAATGCCATCACTCTGCTAAACAACTAATTCCCACAACACCGTCATGTTACCTACTAAGACTGTATTACTATTCTTCTTCTCTTCCTCCCTAGTACCTATCTCTTTCCACTTATGACTATAACCTTGTTGCTTGTATCTTTCAAATTTATATTGTTTTATGTATTCCCTGGTATGATAGATTGCTTATTAGTAACCTATGACTATGTATTGTATCTTACGATTCTTGATGAATGTATTCTATTTTATTTTTTCTTTATGTACACTCAGAGCCTATGCACCAAATACAAATTCCTTGTGTGTTCAATCACACTTGGCCAATAAAGAATCCTATCCTATCCTCTATTCTATAGTACTCTACTATTCAACTCTACTCTGATTCTATTCTTCTACTCTACTCTACTTCTATTCTACTATTCTACTCTAATTCTATTCTATTCTACTCTAATTCTAGTCTACTCTATTTCTATTCTACTATTCTACTATTCTACTCTAACTCTATTCTACTCTACTCTAATTCTATTCTATTCTACTCTAATTCTACTCTACTCTACTTCTATTCTACTATTCTACTCTAATTCTATTCTATTCTACTCTAATTCTATTCTACTACTCTACTTTACTCTTTCTTCCAGGATGTTTCTTTAACCTCTAGCATCGTCCTTTCCTCATGGTCTCCCATCCCCGGTTCCCAAAACATCAAATTACTGACTGACTGACTGACTGACTGACACACACACACACACACACACACATATACGGGGAAGGAAGCCTGGGGCGGGGGTGGATGGGGATTTGGGGGACCTTCCCCCCTTACCAGGGCATGTTTGAGGATCTGTTGCTTGCGCCAGAATCGGGCGGCCACGTCGCCACGGAGCCAAAGCGAGGAAGTGAGGAAGACCATGCCAGGGACCCGGAGTTTTGCAGGAGAAGCGGCGGAGGGGTTGCCGGGCTGGAGGTGACCGAGCCACGCGGTGCAATTCCCTTTCCTTCCCCTCCGGCCGCAGACTTGGGCTGCAATGGCTGCAAAAACGCAAAGGGGAAGAGTGCGCACTCCGCAACCCGACTTCCGGCGCTGGTGCGGGGAAATGGGGCTCGTCATTTGAGTGGAGAGGAGGGAGGAAGAGGAACATCGCCGTGGCATTCAGATGCGAGGACCGGGGGACACAAGAGGGCGGTTGTCGCTTCTTTGCACTGGAGACCCGCCGTGCCGTCCTCGTCCCGTCCCTTTCCCAGCTCATCGTCCCGTCCATTTCCCCGTTCGTTTCAATGGGAGTCGCCCCTCAGAAGAAGGAAAGAGGAAAGGCCGAACGTGGAGCTAAGGCAACTGCGATTCTGATCGACGCGCCCCCGAGGGGAATTTATAAGGAAAGGAAAAGTACCCGAGCTGGCGCTTCCCCCCCCCCCTTCCCCTCCCTAATTTCTATTTTATTAATTTCTAATTTCTCTAATTTCTATTTTTTTAATTTCTAATTTTTCTATTTTCTACTTTCTCTTTCTAATTTTTCTATTTTTTCTAATTTCTAATTTTAGCTAATTTTGAAAGACCATATCAAATCGGACCTCATTAGGAAGGGAGACCACAAGGAGAGTCCAGCGTTGGCTCGGGAGGAGATCAAACTTTCTGGAAGAAAGCAAACAACTGCTTGGGTGGGGGACTGGGCTAGATGACCTACAAGGGTCCCTTTCAACCTTGTTAATCTGTAAACTTTGGTTTTCCTGTTGGGGGAAAAAAAAACCCTGCATGGGTGGATATAGATGGGAACGCAGGATGTTGATTGGGACAGGCTGTGGCAGAATAGAATAGAATGTAGGATAGCACAGGAAGGATAGGACAGAATAGAATAGAATAGAGGATAGGATAGGATAGAATATAGGATAGGACAGAATAGAATAGAGGATAAGATAGGATAGAATAGAATAGAGAATAGGATAGGATAGAATAGAGGATAAGACAGAATAGAATAGAATAGAATAGAGGATAGAATAGAATAGAGGATAGAATAGAATAGAGGATAGGAAAGGATAGAATAGAGGATAGGATAGGATAGAATATAGGATAGGATAGCAAAGGATAGGACAGAATAGAATTGAATAGAGGATAGGATAGAATAGAGGATAGTATAGGAAAGGATAGGATAGAATAGAATAGAGGATAGGATAGAATAGAATAGAGGATAGGATAGAATAGAATAGAATATAGGATAGGATAGGAAAGGATAGGACAGAATAGAATAAAATATAGGATAGAATAGAATAGAATAGGATAGAATAAAATTCTTTATTGGCCAAGTGTGATTGGACACACAAGGAATTTGTCCTTGGTGCATAGGCTCTCAGTGTACATAAGGAGACTAAAAATACATTCATCAAGAATAAAAAGATACAACACTTAGTGATAGTCATAGATTACTAAATAAGCTATCAAATTGTATTAGGAAACAATTAAAAGCAATATAAATGTAAAGACACAAGCAACATGGCTATAGTCGTAAATGGGGAGAGATAGATACTAGTAAGGAAGAGAAGAAGAATAGTAATACAGTCTTAGTAAATTATTTGACAATATTGTGGGAATAGGTGTTAGCAGAGTGAGGGCATTCAGGGAAAAAAAACTGTCCTTGTGTCTAGTTGTTCTGGTGTGCAGTGCCCTATAGCGTCGTTTTGAGGGTAGGAGTTGAAACAATTTACGTCCACGATGCGAGGGGTCTGTAGATATTTTCACGGCCCTCTTTTTGACTCCTGCAGTGTCCAGGTCCTCAATAGAAGGCAGGTTGATAGCCATTGTTTATGGTCGTAAATCAAGGACTATCTACATGTTTGGTGACACCCAGGAGGAGCACAGCTAGAGAAAGTTCTGGGTTCGGGCTTCACCAATGCCAAGTCTTCAGCAGTCTCCTTCCACCAAGTCTTCCGGCTAAGGTCTGCGCCCTTTGCTACCAAAAGTTCCATCAGGGGAAATAATTTTTTCTCCGCCGCCAAATGCAAAGCGGTTTTGCCCAGCCACCCGGCCACGTTAACGTCCGCGCCGTGATCCAAGAGACAACGGACTACATCGGTGTGACCACCGAGGACCGCACGGTGAAGTGGCGTGAGCAGGAGGTCATCTCTTTGAGTAACGCTGACCGGGGAACTTTGATGGAGCAAAAGGCGGACAGACAGAAGGCACCCAGTGGCTGCGGCTTTGTGGAGCGGGGTGCAGCCATGGGAGTCCGCTAGGTTCTGATCCGCTTGGTTCTGGAGCAACAGCTTCACAATCTGAAGGAGGGGAAGATAGGAAAAGTTTGAGAAAGCAACGGAGGTCACGGCCCTCCATGGAAGAATCCAACAGTTCAGGTTTTGTGCTAAGCTTCCCTAAAATAATCTGATTTTTTTTCTTTCAGAAATGGGCTTTTGATCCATTGGAAAGCAAGATGGATAGAATAGAACATGTAAAGAATAGAAAAGAATAGAAATAGAAATAGGGAATAGAACAGAGAATAGAATAGAATAGAAATAGGGAATAGAACAGAGAATAGAATAGAGAAGAGAACAGAACAGAATAGAATAGAATAGGTAAAGAATAGAATAGAAATAGAAATAGGGAATAGAACAGAGAATAGAATAGGTAAAGAATAGAATAGAAATAGAAATAGGGAATAGAACAGAGAATAGAATAGAATAGAACATGTAAAGAATAGAAAAGAATAGAAAAATAGGGAATAGAACAGAGAATAGAATAGAATATGTAAAGAATAGAATAGAAATAGGGAATGGGGAATAGAACAGAGAATAGAATCGAATATGTAAAGAATATGTAAAGAATAGGATAGAAATAGGGAATGGGGAATCGAACAGAGAATAGAATAGCAATAGAGAATAGAACAGAGAATAGAATAGAATATATAAAGAATAGAATAGAAATAGAAACAGGGAATAAAACAGAGAATAGAATAGAATAGAACAGGAAGAGAACTTCTGATTTGGAAGATGGATGGATGTCTGCTTTTATATATATTATATATATATATATATATATATATATATATATATATATATATATATATATATATATATATATATATATATAAATATATATATAGTATTTATATATTTTTAAATGATGAGATTCTAGATAGACTGCAGAGAAGAGCAACAAAGATGATTAGGGGACTGGAGGCTAAAACATACAAAGAACAGTTGCAGGAACTGGGTATGTCTAGTTTAATGAAAAGAAGGACTAGGGATGACATGATAGCAATAGCAGTTAGACTTATATACTGCTTCATAGTGCTTTATAGCCCTCTTTAAGTGGTTTAGAGAGCCAGTCTCTTGCCCCCAACAACCTGGGCCCTCATTTTATCCCCACCTCGGAAGGATGGAAGGCTGAGTCAACCAGGAGCCGGTGAGATTTGAACTGCCGAACTGCAGCTAGCAGTCAGCTGAAGTAGCCTGCAGTACTGCAGTCTAACCACTGTGCCACCTCGGCTCTTAATGATGCCAGTCTTCCAGTATTTGACGGGCTGCTATTCTCCACAGCAGCTGAAGGAAGGACAAGGATGGAAACTAATCAAGGAAAAAACAAGAAATTTCCTGACGGTGAGAACAATTAATCAGTGGAACGACTTGCCTCCAGAAGTTGTAAATGCTCCCAACGCTGGAGGATTTTAAGGAGATGTTGGACTACCCATTTGGCTGCACTGGTATAAGGTTTCCTTTCCAAGCAGGGGGTTGGACTAGAAGACCTCCAAGGTCCCTTCCCACTCTGTTATTCTGTTGCGTTAAAGCCTTCCCCAAATATTTTTCTAATTGGGCTAATAATTTTTAAAAACCCAGCCCAGAGTCAACAATCAGCCCTGGGAAAAGATCTGGGTAAGAAATATAAAGTTTACACAAGCCCAAAATTTGAGAGAAAACTTTTATAAGATGTTTTATAGATGGCATCTAGATCCTAAAAAACTGGCCTCTATGTATCCGAATTTACAACCCAAATGCTGGTGATGTGACTATGCTGATGCTACTTACTTTCATATATGGTAGACTTGTAAAAAGATTAAAGCATTTTGGATTAAAATATGGTGGATTATGCAAAATGTTCTTTTAAAAAAGGATAAAGTTTCCCCCTCAGTTATTTTTGTCAGGTATAATTACTGATTGTACAGTTGTAGAGATTAGCCTGATTTTGCATTTAATAACCGCAGCTAGATTGTTGGTGGCGCAATACTGGAAGAAGGAAGACTTGCCTACTATTCAAGAATGGACATTGAAAGTAACAAACCTAGCGGAGATGGCTAAAATATCTGCATATCTCAAGGACCATTCAAACGAGAGATATAAACTGGAGTGGAGAAGATGGATTGACTATACTCAAAATAAATACGGGACTAAGAAATTTCAGATAGCTTATGACTAAAGAAACAAGGAATGATATAATTTGTTTAGAGTTAGCCTAGCAAGGAGGAGTTAAAGCTCAAATGAAAGATGATATTAACTTTTTTTAAAGCTTATTTTAGAGTGTTTTTGTTAAAGATTTATACCCTGTATTGGTTCTGGGAAGTGTGTGTGGGGGGGGAAAGGTTGGGGTGGGTGGGGGGAGGGAGGTAAATATTTGTAAAAGGTTTTTTTTCCAAATTTTCATTAAAAAAAACAACAACAATCAGCCCTCCCCAGCTCCCTTATACTAAAATTAATTATGACGATGAATGAAAACACTGATCTTAGTATAGATCTGATCTAAAAAGTAAGACCACCTCGTGATGGCTGTTTTTAGAAGCGAGAGACAGCGCCGTCCTTCCGCCGTCGTCTTGGAGGTCCACGCTGGCCCCTTTGGCGAGCAAGAGACGCATCGTATCGACTCTCCCAATCTGGGCAGCTATGTGCAATGGCGCGATGCCACCCTGGCCTTGGAAATTGGGGTTCACCCCTTGGGAAATCAACCCATTCATGATGTGAAGCTGGCCGCCAGCTGTGGCCCAGTGCAAGGAATTCCACTGGTCGTAGTCGCAAGCGTCGGGATCTGCCCCGTGCCGTAGCAGCAGTTGTATCACCAAGGTGTGGCCGTTGGCGGCCGCACAGTGAAACGGGGTAAGGCCCCCCTGGGTTAAGCCCGCCACCGGAGCCCCCCGAGCCAAGAGGAGCTCGGCGACTTGGGTGTGGCCTCCCCAGGCAGCGTGATGGAGAGGTGTGTAACCGGCCATGTTGTCGGAGTCGACCGCTGCTCCACGCTGGAGGAGTAACTTCACCAAGGGGAGGTAGCTATGCAAAGAGGCGGCATGCAGGAGAGCCCAGCCGTTTTCGTCTCTAAAAGGGGTCAGTTAAAAAGAAAAAAGAAAGAAAATCTAATATAGAAGGCCTTGGATGGAAAGCAAGGGATGTTGGGAAGTGTAGTTCTAGATGGAGGCACAGCTGGAAGTCCGTACCAGCCAATTCTCTTTAGATGTGAAGCCCAGAATGTATGGCTTTTGGTCAGTGGTGAAATTCAATTTTTTTTACTACAGGTTCTGTGGGTGTGGCTTGTTGCGCGTGGCAGGGGAAGGATACTGTAAAATCTTCATTCCCTTCCCATTCAAGGGGAAGGATACTGCAAAATCCCCATTCCCACCCGACTCCAGGGAAGATACTGTAAAATCCCCATTCCCTCCACACTCCAGGGGAAGGATACTGCAAAAATCTCCATTCCCTCCCCACTCCAGGGCAAGGATACTGCAAAATCTCCATTCCCTCCTCACTCCAGGGGAAGGATACTGCAAAATCTCCATTCCCACCCCACTCTAGGGGAAAGTTACTGCAAAATCTCCATTCCCACCCCACTCTAGGGGAAAGTTACTGCAAAATCTCCATTCCCACCCCACACTAGGGGAAGGTTGCTGCAAAATCTCCATTCCCTCCCCACTCCAGAGGAAGGATACTGTAAAATCATTCCCACCCCACTCCAGGGAAGATACTGCAAAATCGCCATTCCCTCCCCACTCTAGGGGAAGGATACTGCAAAATCACTATTTCCTACCCTTTTTCAGGGGAAGGATACTGTAAAATCATTCCCACCCCACTCCAGGGGAAGGATACTGTAAAATCTCCATTCCCTCCCCACTTCATGGAAAGGATACTGCAAAATCTCCATTCCCTCCCCACTCCAGGGGAAGGATACTGCAAAATCACTATTTCCTCCCCTTTCCATGGGAAGGGTATTGTAAAATCATTCCTACCCCACTCCAGGGGAAGGATACTGTAAAATCTCCATTCCCTCCCCACTCCATGGGAAGGATACTGCAAAATCTCCATTCCCTCCCCACTCCAGGGGAAGGATACTGCAAAATCACTATTTCCTCCCCTTTCCAGGGGAAGGGTACTGTAAAATCATTCCTACCCCACTCCAGGGGAAGGATACTGCAAAATCACTATTTCCTACCCTTTTTCAGGGGAAGGATACTGTAAAATCATTCCCACCCCACTCCAGGGGAAGGATAATGTAAAATCTCCATTCCCTCCCCACTTCATGGAAAGGATACTGCAAAATCTCCATTCCCTCCCCACTCCAGGGGAAGGATACTGCAAAATCACTATTTCCTCCCCTTTCCATGGGAAGGGTACTGTAAAATCATTCCTACCCCACTCCAGGGGAAGGATACTGCAAAATCACTATTTCGTCCCCTTTCCAGGGGAAGGGTACTGTAAAATCATTCCCACCCCACTCGAGGGGAAGGTCCTGCAAAATCTCCATTCTCTACCCACTCTGGGGCCAGCTAGAGGTAGTATTTGCTGATTCTCTTAACTACTCAAAATTTACCTCACCTGCTGTTCATAGATGCCCCTCGCTTCAACAGCTGTTTTACCAGCCGCACGTCCCCATTCCTGGCTGCCTGGTGGAGCTCCATCCACCCCGGGGCCTTGGATGTTGGGACCAAACCATTATTGGTACCCTTTGCAACAGGTTCCCAGCCTTCCTCTTTTCGGATTCCCTCGGCGGCGGTTTCGGCCAACACCATCCATTTTCTCACCAGCTCAGCCTGGGTTTTCGCCGCTGTTGTAGGAAGGATGGGGAAAAACCCCAGATCAACATTAGAGTCTGTTCATCGGCCCAAAATGCAACAACAAAAAATGAGACACAGAGAGAAAGATGGGAAGAAAGGAAGGTATCGAAAAGGGTAGATGTCAGCACTTAAGAGATTGATGAAAGAAATGTCCTTCTGGGTTCGGCTCCAAGTGGGGAAAAAGACACTGGAGACATGGAGGCTGCTTGGAAAGATGGTTTATTGTTGGACAGGGCCACATGGCTTGAGCCCTGAACAGAAAAGGGGATCACATGCTTCAATGTTGGTGGAGAAGAAGAGAAGGGCTGAGGGAGGGGCTTGCTAGGCTTTTTATAACCTGTTCAGTCCCACCTCTCTGTTTCCTATTCCTGTGTAAGAAATCTATTCTGATTGGTTGTCAGACTCCCATAGGGCCATGCAGGGGCAACTCTCTGGGCTGTGTTTTGAATCCAGGTTTAGTTGAGTTCTCAGATGCCATGTGGTCAGTTGAGTAAAGGGCCAATATTATCATGCCTTTACTCCCATCCCCCTTGGGGCTGCAGTGGAGAAGTCTTTATTATGTAAAAGGGACTAGCTTGGCCTTCTTAATGGCCCATTAACAGTGGGGATGGGCAGGAAGCTACAGGCAACTATTCTGTCTTTTAAAACATGTTTATTTCTTTTCATATCCAGAGAAATATTCTGCCTTTTCAATATTTCCTAGGATATTTCATTTTTCTGGGAGAGGACTGGATGATAACTTCCCACAAGATAAAGAGATAGTGAGCTCTATTCATAGGCAAAAAATTCCTTGCAAGGTCTGCAGAATGGTAGAATTAGCTCTCAGCTGCCATAGGAATTGCCCAATGAACCCCCTCATTGCATCAGCCAAACTTCAACCAAACCTAGCTCAGACAAACTCCTAGGATTTGTACATGGCCCCATAGGAGTCTGACAACAGCCAACAGAATACATGTGCTTGCACAGGAACAGGGAGCTCAGGTTCGCAGCCCAAAAGAAGGTATAAACGCCCCTCATTCTCCACTCCCATTCCAGCTGGCCCAGAGAACCATGTGCTTGGCGGTCCTACTTCATCATTAAACCCATCTTTCCAATCAGCCTCCATGTTTCCGGTGTCTTTTCCCCCCCGGCTTGGAACTGAACCAGATGGATATTTCTTCCAAACACATGGCTGGCTAAGGAATTCTGGGAGTTGAAGTCCACGAGTCATACCGTCGCCAAGGGAGGACACCCCTGATCTAATCCAAACTCAGATGTTTTTTGCCTCCAGATCTAAAAAGCATAAAAAAGCACGTCAAGGCATTTTTAATCCTTACCAGTCATTTTTCTCTGCTGCTGCTAACTTTTGATTACCGCGCAGCACTGCTCTTCCAACGATGAGTAGTAAAAGCGTCTTCACACCGTTGGGTGGCTTCTTCTCAGCTGCCAATCTTGGCAATCTCTTCTCCAGAGTTTAATTTATCGCCCAAGAGGTGAGTCCAGGGTGTTGTAGCTACTCTTGGTACAAACGAAGCAGAATTTCCCAAAACTGCTCTGCAGAGAAAGGAGACAGAGAGACAAGAAGAAAAAGGCATACAGTATTCTGGCAATATTTGCTTCATAAATATCCAGTCAGACCAGGAATGGGGCCGGTGAGCTGCGTCCAGCGGATTGTTCCGCGCAAATCTATGAGTGTGCAAAGAGCTGTTTACTTAATAACTAAGTACAGACTTAAGGAGGGAAGGAGACGTATTTACGTCTCAGTGATTGGATGTCACCAAGCCAGTTCGTCTCCCTTTTGTGTACACAAACGGACGGTAGACACCCTGATGGAAACGCTTTTGAAGCCTGTATAGATTTGAAGCCGCCTGAGGTTTGAGGATCATGGGGCTTGTAGTCCAGCACAGGCATTGGGCTTCAGGTTTGCGAAGGCAGCTAGGAAAATAAGGTAGTCGTGATGGAAGGTCTATTATAAAAAGAGTGGAAGATGCAAGAATGGGAGGCAGACCCAGAAGAAGATAGAGAGGCAGTATCAAAGGCATACTATGACAGCATCAATTAACAATGGTTGAGGCTGGCTGAAGAGGAGGAGGAAGGAGAAGGAGAGCAACAAATGATTTCCGCAATAATTTGGTGGCAAACACTAGGAGGAGGAGGAGGAGGAAGAAGAGGAGGAGGAAGAAGAGGAGGAGGAGGAAGAGGAGGAGGAGGAGGAAGAAGAGGAAGAAGAAGAGGAGGAGGAGGAGGAAGAGGAGGAGGAGGAAGAAGAGGAGGAGGAGGAAGAGGAAGAGGAGGAAGAAGAAGAGGAAGAAGAGGAGGAGGAAGAAGAGGAGGAAGAAGAGGAGGAGGAGGAAAAGGAGGAGGAGGAAGAGGAGGAAGAAGAGGAGGAGGAGGAGAAGGAAGAAGAGGAGGAGGAGGAAGAGGAGGAGGAAGAAGAGGAGGAGGAAGAAGAGGAGGAGGAAGAAGAGGAGGAGGAGGAGGAAGAGGAAGAAGAGGAGGAGGAAGAAGAAGAGGAGGAAGAAGAGGAGGAGGAGGAAGAAGAGGAGGAGGAAGAGGAGGAGGAAGAGGAGGAGGAGGAGGACGAGGAGGAGGAGAAGGAGAAGAAGATGACAAAATGAGAAGGAAGAGGAGGCGATCGGGGGGGGGGTGTAGGCCAAGATGTCCTGCCTGCCAGATGAAATCCAGCTGTTCAGGATTTGCAGACGTTCTCCATCAGGATAAAGCAAGGTGGCATTTCGGGGAAAAAACAGATCCAGTGTTTACAAACCCTCAGCCAATCCAGACAGAAGGCTCTGCATTGCTACATTCTTTTTTTTTTTAACCAAAATTTAAAAACATGAGGTTTGAACCAGCGCCCCAGTTTGAGCCAGGGCCGCGCTGCTGAGTTGCCCTTGTGGCTTCTTTTTTTAAAAAAAAATCAGCCTGAGTAGCTTAGCGGCGAAAGGACACTTGAACCTTGAAAGCACCACAGGAAAAGCAGCAGAAAAACAAGTGGGCGATTTTCTGACAGACAATCCGGCATGCTCCAACACGTCTCCTTGCTGAGATTACCTCTGTTATTCAATCCCATTTTCTTTTGTTACTCAAGCCTGAAATTCCTTTTTTAAAAAAAAAATGAATGTATTGGATGAAATGTCCATCTGGGTTCAGTTCCAAGTGGGGAGAAAGACACTGGAGGCATGGAGGCTGATTGGGAAGATGGTTTAATGGTGGACAGGACCACATGGGTTTGAGCAGGGGTGAAATCCAACAGGTTCTGACAGGTTCTGGAGAACCGGTAGCGAAAGGTTTGTGTAGTTCAGAGAACCAGTAGCGTAGCAGAAATTTTGAGTACTTCAGAGAACCAGCAAATGCCATCTCTGGATGGCCCCAGAGTAGGGTGGGAATGGGGATTTTGCAGTATCCTTCCCCTGGAATGGGGAGGGAATGGGGATTTTGCAGTATCCTTCCCCTGGAGTGAGGAGGGAATGGAGATTTTACAGTATCCTTCCCATGGAGTGGGTAGGGAATGGAGATTTTGCAGTATCCTTCCCATGGAGTGGGGAGGGAATGGAGACTTTGCAGTATCCTTTCCCTGGAGTGGGGAGGGAATGGAGATTTTGCAGTATCCTTCCCCTGGAGTGGGGAGGGAATGGAGATTTTACAGTATCCTTCCCATGGAGTGGGTAGGGAATGGAGATTTTGCAGTATCCTTCCCATGGAGTGGGGAGGGAATGGAGACTTTGCAGTATCCTTTCCCTGGAGTGGGAAGGGAATGGGGATTTTGCAGTATCCTTCCCCTGGAGTGAGGAGGGAATGGAGATTTTACAGTATCCTTCCCATGGAGTGGGTAGGGAATGGAGATTTTGCAGTATCCTTCCCATGGAGTGGGGAGGGAATGGAGACTTTGCAGTATCCTTTCCCTGGAATGGGGAGGGAATGGGGATTTTGCAGTATCCTTCCCCTGGAGTGAGGAGGGAATGGAGATTTTACAGTATCCTTCCCATGGAGTGGGTAGGGAATGGAGATTTTGCAGTATCCTTCCCATGGAGTGGGTAGGGAATGGAGATTTTGCAGTATCCTTCCCATGGAGTGGGGAGGGAATGGAGACTTTGCAGTATCCTTTCCCTGGAATGGGGAGGGAATGGGGATTTTGCAGTATCCTTCCCCTGGAGTGAGGAGGGAATGGAGATTTTACAGTATCCTTCCCATGGAGTGGGTAGGGAATGGAGATTTTGCAGTATCCTTCCCTTGGAGTGGGGAGGGAATGGAGACTTTGCAGTATCCTTCCCCTGGAGTGGGGAGGGAATGGGGATTTTGCAGTATCCTTCCCCTGGAATGGGGAGGGAATGGAGACTTTGCAGTATCCTTTCCCTGGAGTGGGTAGGGAATGGAGATTTTGCAGTATCCTTCTCTTGGAGTGGGGAGGGAATGGGGATTTTGTAGTATCCTTCCCCTGGAGTGAGGAGGGAATGGAGACTTTGCAGTATCCTTCCCCTGCCATGCCCACCAAGCCATGCCCACAGTACCAGTAGTAAAATCTTTTGAATTTCACCACTGGGTATGAAGTCCTGGGCAGCTGACCACATGGAGTGGAGAGTGAGCGTTGTTTATACCCTCTCTTGGGCCTTGCCCTTAAGCTTCCTGTTCCTGTAGCAAAGACATGTATTCTCTTGGTTGCTGTCAGACTCCCACGGGGTTATGCGGGAGTCATAGGTTGTCTGAGCTCCCAGGTTTGGTTGAAACTTGGAGGGTGATGTAATGTTCCCTGCTGATTGCGCCATGTGGTGAACTATGCTGCTAGATGGGTTAATCCTATTATGTCCTGGGAGAGGGCGGTGGGGGGCGTCATTTCTTAATCCTATCACCCTGGAGGTGGGGGTCTTTTTGTCTTGTAGATAGGCTGGCCCAGTCCTTTTCAATGGGCACCAACTATCTGCTGGGGGAAGGGAGATGAAGCTCTGAGTTTCTGTCCTTAACATATTTCCAGTTTCTCATCCAGGGAAATATAATAGTCTGCCTTTTTTAATATTCCTCAAAATATTTTATTCTTCTAGGCGGAGGGGGGGGGGAGGATGTTGGTAGCTTTTTACGAATGTTACTAGCTAAAATAACACAATCCAAAGAAAACAGTCTATGCTGAATGCTTATGAATTTTTAAACATCAATAAATAAGAGAACAGGTGACCTTATGGTGATTTTATTCAGTGCCCAGGGCCGGGTTTCAAAATTTATTTAGAGCAGAGAAAAACTTGATCATTAACTTGGCTCCTTTGCAGTGGTCTCGCAGGCTGACCTTCTGACACCTTGGCATTCTGAATCATTATGCGCCGGCTTGTAAATTACACAATGAATTTTTTTAAAAGGATAACAACCGTTCCCTGAATCCAGGCTCTTTATGGCCTGAGAAGTAAAGGTTACACAGAGGTCCAGGAATTAATCCCGGGCACCAGAACTGCTTAGGTGTTGTGGCCCGCCAGCAGCCAGCAGATTCAGACAGTGAGGAGATTGGGGAGGAACCTGGGCGAGTCCTGGAGTCTGGGGAAGGCTCTGATGAGGGCTCTGTGTCGGAGGCAGAGAGGAGGCCAGAACCGTATGCCAATTATCAGCTGCCTTCAGAGTCAAACATCAGTGAGGCAGAAGAACAGCTGGAGCCTGTTCCCAGTGTGCGCATGAGCAGAATGGCCAGACGAAGGGAAGACCTAAAGAACAGGGGTTGACTTGGGAGTAAGGCCACAGGTGGACAATGAATGGCCCCTCCCAGAGGAAATAAAAGAGGAGAGAAAGACGAGTGGAGTTTGCAGGAGACCATTAGTTCGCTTCACTGGTTCGTGACTCTCCAAGACTCCTTGCCAAGTTTTGTAGATTTCGGCCTGGCAGCTCTCCAAGCCAGATAAGGTCTGTGACTGTAAATCCTCCCTTGAAAGTCTTTGCTGGATGTGAATGAGCTGAATTCAGAGCCAGTTAATAAAAGGGGTTTTTTTGGGGACAAGAAGATTGCTTCAGGCTCTTGGAAAGTCTTGGTCAGAACATTAGGGATCCAAAATCTGGAAAGGTCCTTTTAAAAAACAAATTATTTGTAAGCCACTGTAATGGCCTGCAGGAATGACCTTGGGGGATAGAAGGAGGAGGCAGAGCAACCGGCATGTAAAAAAATATCACAGCCCTTAGGAGAGGAAGGCGGGATGGGAAGAGTCTCGGAAGGGACCCTTCTTCTTTTCCAGAGATTAAAACGAGGGGAGACACACTGTATTAGAATTAGAATTCTTCATTGGCCAAGTGTGATTAGACATGAGGTGTCAAACTCGATTTCATTGAGGGCCACATCAGGGTTGTGTTTGACCTCGGGGGCAGGGGGGGTAGCATAGCCAATGTCACTCATGTCGGAGGTGCCTTTGCAGCCTGAGCACTTTGCCAGCGAAAATGGGCTCCCGAGCTCAGTTTTCAGCTGCAACAGCCTCCTGCAACCCAGTACGCAGATGATTTACTCTCTGGAGACAAATATTGTGGAGTTAAGACACCCCTAATGCCCCTCGGGGCGTGTGTTCTGTTAAGATGCAGGCTGTTGTTCCTTAAAATGGTTTCTACTGTACAGCACAGTGGAGTTGCCATGGTAACGGCTTCACAGTACTCCACCAGGGGGCTCCCTCTGGTAAGGGGGAAAGTCCAACATTAGAAATTACATTTGGTCCCGACATTTTCCCCGCTATAAATAAATACCCACACAATGCTGGGTTATCAACTAGTTGTATATATATTTCAGATACTTTGACGGTAACCTGACAATAAAGACAGAGCTAGTAGTATGCATCGTTGTGTTTCTTGACGAGAGGATCTCTCAGGGCTAACACCGGCCTAGAATTGGACAGCTTCCTGATGTGCATAAAATAAACGAACATGCACACCTGTTAGGCCACATTCCACTCCTAAAGTGAAAGATTTCATTTCGGCTCGCAAGAAACCACTAAAGTCTTGTATTACGGGCTCCCCGGCTGACGTAATTTATCGTTGTGGTGTTTCCTTTCCCAGGTTTTGTGTTTAAGATCGTCACGTCGTGGCTCGCATTCGCAGCCCAATCTTTCTTTATCAGCCGGCGATGCAAAGGAGAGGGGAACCATTAAATTTATGGGCCCAAAGCTGCCCTGTTGTACGCTCTGTTTTTATATTGTCATTTATTATATTTGCCTCTGCTACTGCGGGAAGTAAAAGCGTGCGGGAGTTTTGTTTTTGTTTTTCATTTTCTATGCCACACAAGGAGAATCGGACGGTGAGGTTGTGGATTAACTCTGTGCTGGGGAGAACGAAATGGATGTCAACCCCATTACGTAGGGAAAAAAAGTTAAGTGGCTAAGACACGGAGGTTGTCGGTCAGAAAGGTCAGCAGTTCGGCAGTTCGAATCCCTAGTACAGATCTCCTGTGTGAGCAGGGGGTCAGGCTAGATGACCTCCAAAGTCTCTTCCCACTCTATTAGTGTTAAAAAGTCTGTTTAAATCATATGAAGAACAGTTTAAAACGTATGAAGAACGGTTGCAGGAACTGGGTCTGTCTAGTTTAATGAAAAGAAGGACTAGGGGAGACATGATAGCAGTCTTCCGGTAACTCAGGGGATGCCCCAAAAAAGAGGGAGTCAAGCTATTCTCCAAGGCACCTGAGTGTAGAAGAAGAAGCAATGGGTGGAAACTAATCAAGGAGAGAAGCAACTTGGAACTAAGGAGGAATTTCCTGACAGTGAGAACAATTAACCAGTGGAACGACTTGCCTCCAGAAGCAGTGAAAGCTCCAACACTGGAAGTTTTTAAGAAGATGTTGGATAGCCATTTGTCTGAAGTGGTGTAGGGTTTCCTGCCTAATCAGGGGGTTGGACTAGAAGACCTCCAAGGTCTCTTCCAACTCTGTTATTCTGTATTCTCTGGACCCATTTTGAATAATCCCTTTTGCTGGTTTTATTTTAAAAGTTCCCAGCACTGATCCATCAGGCACAGGGGAAGGAGAGATACTGTACAACAACTTAAACATCTATGTAGATTCTCAGTCATCCAAGCCTTGGTTGTCCCAAAGGTGCTTTTTCAAAAAGGCAACTGGACATTCTTAGGGTTTTTTCCCTTGAAGACATTTCACTTCTCATCCAAGGAGCTTCTTCAGTTCTGACCTTCCCACCCAGGGGTGGTATTCACATACTTTCCCTACCGGTTTGCAAATGTGAGCGTGGCATGCCCCGTTCAAGCATGCACTTGGCCTTCCAGGCATGCGCGTTGATCACACATGATGCTTGCATGCATGTGCATGGCTTGTACGCATGCGCATGATTTGAAAACTCGCATTGATTCAGGGTGGGTGGACAGGCCCACCCATGATTTCCATTACCGGTCCGGGCGAACCGGTCCAAACCGGCTGAATGCCACCTCTGTAATCCCACCATTCAGCCAAAACCGAAGAAGCTTCTCGGCTGAGAAGCGAAACATCTTCCAGGAAAAAAACCAAAGGAAACCCAGTTGCTTGATGTAAATAAATAAATAAATAAAGGCACTTTGAGTGTGCTAGAGCTAGGAAATTTTTCCTCAAATCGGATGAACACAAGGTGGAGCTGTAAGCCTGAAGAAAGGAGAAGAGGGCACCGTCGCTTTTTGCGGCCACAGAAAGACCCCTGGCATCTCAAGAAGGATCCGCGCGTCAAGGGAAGTGTGTTACAATCCAACCCACACGACGGTTTTTTCCCCCGAACATTTATATATAGCTTCTGTGGGGGCGGGGAAGTATAAAATGAGGATTGTTGAATTAACCAAGAGTGATAAAATGCCAAAGAAGAGTGCTATCTGTGCGGATGAAGTGATCATTTCCAGCAGCCGCTCAACACACCAATGCTATCATGCTAGCGTCGTTAACTTAGTTAGCGCTTGGCTGACCATATCGTGACAGCCTGCTAGACATCTCTGTCCTACTTTTGCTGAACACTCACAGCCAGAAGGGAGAGCAACTTTGGGATCAAAGGAGGGACTTCTTTTTCATCAGGGCAAATAAATCCTTTTCTTTCCATCCACTCCGTGGATCTAGATCCAACAGGGCCTCTTCTTATTACAGGCTCTTAAAGGGATATCAGCCCCCAAACCTTGCTGACTCATTTCTAGCATTACATCATAGTAGCAGCTGCTCATAAATCATCGATTGCCCTGACAGGTCAGAAGCTCTTTTCTCCTGGGGACAGTTAGCCGGAGATGTTCTCCCCAACCTGCCTTCCAAGGAATCTCTCTGGAAGGGATTCTTCATGCTAGTGTTGTTAACTTAATTAGCACTTGGCTAGAAGAGGCCCTGTTGGGGGTGTATCTCTCTCTCGCCATGTATGCTTCCGTGCTGTAATTGCTGATTGTTTTCAGGTCTGACTAAAGTATGTGTATGTATATTTTCTTTGTAGACCACAATTTGAACACAAACCCCTGCTGACTGCATTTGCTCCTGGGTTGTCTCACATAGTCACACTCTCGACAGGTTATGGATCCAGTCCAGAGAGAAGGCCAGAGTGACTAGAGAAACCAGAGAGAAGAGAAAACCCAGTGAGAGCGTGCTCCAGAGCCAGAGGGGGTGTGCATCGTGTTTTGTTACTCCAAAATTCCCCAAAGATGAGATCCTTGCAGAGATAGGGAAACAATGACACCGCTGTCCCTACCCCGCTGGTTTCCATGGCTTCCATTGTGTTGGAAGAGGCCACCTGAGTCAGGCCTCCGGCTTTGTGAATGAAACAAAGGTAACAGATGCAGGAAGGGATGGTAGGAAGGGATGAAAGACTTAATTGCAAGGATTTGTTCTTCTCTAGTTCCACCACTGTTTTTAACACCCACTGAAAATGTGTCTTAAACTAAATCTTTAAGAAAAAATATTTTAAAGGAAAGAGATGTTAGCATTTCTCTACGAGGAAGGGCCTGAAAAAGAAAAAGGTAAAATATTGCTCTTCCACAGAGTATCCTTTTATCTAATGACAGGGGGGACAAATTGTTCCACAACAGGGCTTTCCATAATATATTGGGGCGGGGGGTGTTGTGTTCCTGGTTTCAGGATGTGGAGACTCTAGAAAGAGTGCAGAGAAGAGCAACAACAATGATTAGGGGACTGAAGGCGAAAACATATAAAGAATGGTTGCAGGAACTGGGTATGTCTAGTTTGATGAAAAGAAGGACTAGGGGAGACATGATAGCAGTCTTCCAATATCTCAGGGGCTGCCCCAAAGAAGAGGGAGCCAAGCTATTTTCCAAAGCACCTGAAGGTAGAACAAGAAGCAATGGGTGGAAACTAATCAAGGAGAGAAGCAACTAAGGAGAAATAGAACAATTAATCAGGGGAACAACTTGCCTCCAAAAGTTGTGAATGCTCCAACACTGGACGTTTTTAAGAAGAGGTTGGATAACCATTTATCTGAAGTGGTGTAGGGTTTCCTGCCTAAGCAGGGGGTTGGACTAGAAGACCTCCAAGGCCCCTTCCAACTCTGTTATTCTATTCTATCTCTGAGCAATGCGTGGAAACTAATCAAGGAGAGAAGCAACTTAGAAGTGAGAAGAAATTTTCTGACAGTGAGAACAATTAATCAGTGGAACAACTTGCCTCCAGAAGTTATAAATGCTCCAACACTGGAAGTCTTTAAGAAGAGGTTGGATAGCCATTTGTATGAAACGGTACTGCCTAGGTAGCGGGTTGGACTAGAAGACCTCCAAGGTCTCTTCCAACTCTGCTACTGTATTGTTCAGACCAAGGAAGAGGCATCAGTGCCATAACTTTCTGTGTCTAGTAACCATCCGTCATTCAGGCGAACGATCAAAGTGCACACCTCTCTAATTTATTTATTTTTAAAGATCATTTTTTGGCTTAGGAGGGCTGCAAGCAGATTGGGAGGAGGACATGTCATTGACAAAGTTGACATTTCCCCCTATTTTCTCCCAATTTGGAGAGGCTCGGGATTTTACGATGATGGTGATGCTGATGATTATTATTTTTACAACCCCAAATCGTTCCAAGCTTCAGTGCTGAAGAGAGAAATGTGGGGAATAAATAAATGTGAACGAAAGCTGGGGCCAAGCGAGGATGTATCTTACGCTCTTCACACAGGCCTTGGTTATTTGAGATGTGCCGAGGTGTAAACAAAGGGAAATGAGGCGGACATGTGACACTGGACAAATATTGGATTTGCTTGTGTGGGTGCAAAAAAAAAATGCAGGGAATGAGGAAGTACGCTCTTGTTGACTTGGCAACTACCGTAGCAATGGCGAGTCAAAAGCCTTTGGGCTGCGATCCAGTCTTACCTTAGTTGTTCAAATGCCACACTTATTATCTTTATCCCTGCATTATTGCAATGCGCTCTACATGGGGCTACCCTTGAAAAGCATTCGGAGACTGCAGCTAGTCCAGAATGCGGCTGCGCGAGCGATATTGGGTGTACAAGGAACACCCACATTACACCTGTCCTCCATGAGCTGCACTGGCTACCAATTGGTCTCCGGATGCAATTCAAGGTGTTGGTTATTACCTTTGAAGCCCTCCATGGCTTAGGGCCAGCGTACCTTAGAGACCTCCTACTGCCACATACCTCCCAGAGGCCAGTAAGATCCCACAGATTGGGCCTCCTTCAGATGCCGTCAGCCAGACAGTGTCGGCTGGCAGGGCCCCCGGAGGAGAGCCTTCTCTGTGGCTGCTCCGACTCTTTGGAATCAGCTCCCCCCAGAGATCCGGACCATACCCACTCTCATGGCCTTCAGGAAAGCTGTTAAAACCTGGCTGTTCTGGCAGGCCTGGGGCTGTTGACCTCATTGTTGAGGTCCAGCCCCGGTTAGAATGAATGCATGTGGCTTTGTGTTTTTAAACTGTCTTTTTTTTTTCTTTCTTTCTCTTTTTCTTCTTTTGTAAGCCGCCCGGAGTCCTTCGGGATTAGGCGGCATATAAATTTTAATAATAAATAAATAAATAAAATCTGCCAGACTCATTACAGATGTCTTCACTCTCTAATCTGGCGCAGAGCCCCGCCACCCCCCCCAACCCCCCCCCCCCCACCTCTGCCTCCTTCCCTTACCTTCCTCCTTCCGGCCTCCCCATCTGATTTCCCAATGGTTTTCTAATTTCTGTCCTGCTTGAAATTAGATTTGCCCACTGACACTAATACAGAGGTGCTAATACCACTCTGTAAAGCCCTAGTAAGGCCACCCCTAGAGTACTGCATCCAGTTTTGGTCGCCCCACTGTAAAAAAAGAGGTTGAAACTCTAGAAAGAATGCAGAGAAGAGCAATCAAGAGGATTAAGGGACTGGAGGCTAAAACATACGAAGAACGGTTGCAGGAACTGGGCCTGGCTAGTCTAGTGAAGAGAAGGACCAGGGGAGACAAGATAGCAGTCTTCCAATATTTGAGGGGCTGCCATAGAGAGGAAGGAGTCAACCTATTATTCTCCAAAGCAGCCGAAGGCCAGACAAGGAACAACGGATGGAAACTGACCAAGAAGAGACTCAACCTGAAAACAAGGAGGAACTTTCTGACCATTAGAACAATCCACCCCATGGAACAGAAGTTGCCTTCAGAAGTTGTGGGAGCTTCATCCCTGGAGGCTTTCAAGAAGAGACGGGAATGCCGTCTATCAGAAATGGTGTAGGGTCTCCTGCTTGAGCGGGGGGTTGGATTAGATGACCTACAGGGTCCCTTCCAACTCTGTTAATCTGTTAACCTTTCCCCAACAAGTCAGGATCTCGGAGTTTTCCCAGAAGGGAAACCAACCTCCTCACTGTCCGAATCTCCTGCCAGCTCCGCCAGCCGCTGGCGGGCCACAACAGTTCTAAAGGGAAGGAGCCACCACGGAGAAGGCCCTTCTGTGTCCCGCCAGATCGACCTCCTTAGGGGATGAGGCCCGCAACGTTCCTTGCCTCTCCGCTCTAGTGGGTTGGGTGGACGTAACCAGGGTCCTTCAGATAACCTGCTTCCTATGGTTTAAAACTAGTTCAAGCGAACCAAGTTTCTCTACTTCGCCTCTTTTCTCCAAGTCCTCAGATCGTTTCCATTTGTGTTTGATTTGGAGTCTCTCAGCTTGTCCAATTTCCTTTCCCCCACTGTACCAGAAATGGCATAGCCATTATTCTAATCTAATCCCATGGTTAAAAGGCAGATTGCAATATTAACCGAGGCAGCAGTCGAGCTGTGGACTGTCCACATAGTGATAAAAATTTGCAGCTTAATTGTGCGGTTGCGAGTCTGTACATTTCCCCCCAGAGGTTCATTTTGGGTAGTACAAGCTAATTAGACCCATAATTCAAAGGCGAAGCTGTTGGGAATGCTGCAGGCGCTCCCAAAATGGCTACGTCTGTTTTATGGTGAGGGTTTTTTTTTCCCACCCCCAACTCTGCTGATCCGTATGCCTGATTTCTTTACCAATTAAAAGAAAAATCCAGGAAACCATTGCTCAGAGATGAAACTCGAAATAAATTGGAGCACTTGCAATATTTGGAAGCACTTGGAATACTGCATCCAGTTTGGTCACCATGATCTCACCCACCACCCAAAAAAAGTTGAGACCCTAGAACAGGGGTCGGCAACTTTAATCACTCAAAGAGCCGCAAAGGTCCTAACCGGAAGTCCACCATCCAATTCTGGAGCCGACTGGAAGTCCGGTTCCCTCACCATAGAGTCTCCTCCTAGTGTGGCGTCCTTTTTCCTCTACTGACCGGAAGTCCCGTTCCCCCACCAAAGAGTCTCCTCCTAGCGTGGCGTCCTTTTTCCTCTACTGACCAAAAGTCCGGTTCCCCCACCATAGGGTCTCCTCCTAGCGTGGCATCCTTTTTCCTATACTGATCGGAAGTCTGGTTCCCCTACCATAAAGTCTCCTCCTAGCGCGGCATCCTTTTTCCTCTACCTGTCCTAACCAAAAGCCCTTGTCAGGGTTCCAAATAGCATCCAAAATTAAATCAGGGTCCAAGGCAAAGGATTCCTCAAAATTCCAATTTATGAAGAGACCCATGTTGGCACATTTGGGAAAACCCGAATCTGAAAGCTTCCTGGTTTTCCTCACCCAGTTGAAAGTTCAAGATCTTGCCCCCACACCCACAAGTTCATCACAGGGTCTCCCACTGCCATGCTGGCAGTTCTACCTATCCAGTTCCGGTCAGGTGCAGAGACAAAGGATGACCTTGGCTTTCTAGAAAGAATATTGTTATGGCTAAATATCACCCAACTCCGTATAATCCCCCCTCCCATTTCCCCACAATAGAAAATGAATAGTAGAAAGTGTGGCAGGCCCTATCAATTGTGGAACTGACCGGCAACAGGGAGCCTCAGCAGAAGGAGGAAAGAGCCACATGCGGCTCCAGAGCCGCAGGTTGCTGACCCCTGCTCTAGAAAAAGTGCAGAGAAGAGCAACAAAGACGATAAGGCATCTTACAGGCTGAACTGTATCATGAATGGTTGAGGGGACTGGATATATCTAGTCTAACAAAGAGAATGATTAAAGGTGATTTATTAGCAGTCTTTCAGTATTTAGGTGCTGTCAGAACAATGAGAAGGTCAGCCTGTTCTCCAAGCACCTGAGGGCAGGACAAGAAGCAATGGGTGGAAACTAATCAAGGAGAGATTCAACCTGGAATTAAGGAGACATTTTCTGACAGTTAGAACAATTAATCAGTGGAACGGCTCACCTCTAGGAGATGTGGGTGCTCCAACACTGGAGGATTTTAAGAAAAGTCTGGAGAGACATTTGTCCAGAAATGGTATAGGGTCTCCAGCTTGAACATGGTGGTTAGACTAGAAGATCTCCAAGGCCCCTTTCATCTATATTATTCTAAGTCCTGAAAGTGGCAAGGGTGGGGAAGGAGACGGGCAAAAAAGAAAGAGCAATTATGAGGCACAAACACTACACATCTCTGGAGAACATTTTGTGCAATCTGTCATGTTTGTTTGCACCCCGGACGCCATCTGGATTTTTTTATGCAATTATTGCAGGGTATTTTAAGTGCAATGGCTGCGGATAAAAATCAACCACGCAACTTTTCATTGGCGGCTGAGATGAGGGGGCTCTGTCTGAGAAAGGGAAGGAATAAATGATTCCCAAGCTGGAAAGAGGACTGCAAATGGGTTTAAATATTCATTGGAGGAAAGGGGGAATTTGAAAGCCACGATTCCCAATATTTTTTCAGCTCCCAGCGGGAGGGAATAATACCTTCTCACTACTCTTTCATGTTTAAAAATTAACCAGGTCAGCAGCTGAATCTGACTTTAATGCTAGTCACAAACAAGGCACATCGTCTGCACAGGACTTAAGTTCCTCAATACCACTTTATAAGGCCTTGGTAAGGCCAAATTTGGAATACAGCATTCAGTTTTGGTCGCCACAATGTAGAAAAGATGTGGAGACTCTGGAAAGAGTGCAGAGAAGAGCAACAAAGAGGATTAGGGGACTGGAGGCTAAAACATATGAAGAATGGTTGCTGGAACTGGGTATGTCTGATGAAAAGAAGGACCAGGGGAGACATGATAGCATCTTCCAATATCTCAGGGGTTGCCCCAAAGAAGAGGGAGTCAAGCTATTCTCCAAAGCACCTGAGGGCAGAACAAGAAGCAATGGGTGGAAACTAATCAAGAAGAGAAGCAACTTAGAACTAAGGAGAAACTTCCTGACAGTTAGAACAATTAATCAGTGAAACAACTTCCCTCCAGAAGTTGTAGGTGCTTCATCACTGGAGGTTTTGAAGAAGACATTGGACAACTCTTTGTCTGAAGTGGTGTAAGGCTTCCTGCCTAAGCAGGGGGTTGGACTGGAAGACCTCCAAGGTCCCTTCCAACTCTGCTATTTTATTCTATTCTATTCCTCCAGCCACAGTTTAGAGCAGGGGTCCTCAAACTTTTTAAACAGTGTCCCTCGGACTGTTGTGGGGGGGCGCGGACCAGTTAGGGGGGGCGTGGCTAGGTGGTCATGTGACTGGGTGGGCATGGCCCATTTAGCAGTCCGTTAAGCAATACACACAAACTAAACTTTGTTTTGCTCCTGGGGGTGTTTTATTTGTCTTTGTTTGCATGTTGCTCTTGGGGTTGACTTTCCTTTTCACTAGATCATTTTTTTTCATTCCAGTTGTTTAGGAGGCTTCCGCGCGGCCCGTTTTTGGCTGGCAGAGCGCTACTGGAGGTCGGGGGACCCCCAAAATATGGCTTGCACAGAGTTTGCTTCATGCTCTTGGGAAGCCTCGGTCAGAACAACAAGAGGCAACGGATGGAAACGAACCAAGGAGAGAAGCAACCTGGAATTAAGGAGAAAGTTCCTAACAGGGAGGACAATTAACCAGTGGAACAGCTTGCCACCAGAGGTTGTGGGTGCTCCATCACTGGACGTTTTTTTTAAGAAGAGACTGGGCAGCTTCTTGTCTGAAATGATATAGATGATTGAGCAGGGGGTTGGACGAGGTCGCTTCCAGCTCTATCTGTGCTGACAAGCTCTTGGTGAAATCAACAGGAACCTTGGTTCAGCACCACGGAGAGCGACAGCAGCAAAGACGCCTTTTTCCCCAAGTCTGGCTTAGAAGAATTGACTTGATTCTGTAGTCCTGCAAGAGGAGACTTCAAGGAACTCCCCAAAACAAAACTTACCTATTTATTTTAGAGCCAAGTGCTTGACTGGTCCTAGGTGCTATGGACAGATATCAGGCCAAGTTGGCTTACACATTTTGCAAGCTACTGGGTATCCCCAAACTCATTCACTCCCTTCTTCTGACTTGTGTGTGTGTGTGGGGGGGAGGGTTTGACATTTCTTGTTGTGTCCCATCTACAGCCAGCAGAGCTGGCAGCAGGATGGGAAAGCGAGGAGGTTGGGGAGGAATATGGGCCTCTCCTGGAGACCGAGGAAAGCTCAGACAAGGGCTCTGAGTCGGAGGCAGAGAGGGAGATAGACAGCAGGAAGGCAGAGGAACAGCTGGAGCCTGTTCCCAGTGTGAGCAGGCGCAGACTGCTGGAACACAACTAAGAAAGCAGGATCGACTTGGAGGTGAATGGCCCTTCCCATAGTAAACAAAAGAGGAGCAAAAGGGGAGGGGGCTTTTGCAGGAAACAATTCGTTCCTTCGGTCGTGTCGAGAGTGGAAAGTTCTGTTTGTGACTATAAGAGACTCTGTGCCAAGTGTGGCCTTGCCCTGCGTTTGGAAACTAGTTATCTGGCAGCTGTCCAAGCAAGATAGGGTGCGTGTGGATAAACATTCCTCAGAAAGACTGTTTGCCAAGCCTTACTGACTGCGAATAAAAGGAATTCACAGTCACGTAAATAAAAGGGGTTTTGCCAAGACCAAGACTCTGCTTCATACATTTTAAGGAAGCCTGGGTCAGAACCAGTGGTGGGATTCAGCCAGTTCGCACCTATCCGGGAGAACCGGTTGTTAACTTGCTAAGCAGTTCAGAGAACCGGTTGTTGGAAGAAATCTCATTTTGTTTTTTTCCACTTTGCAGGGCTAATCCTGTAAGGAAGGCAGGAAGGAAACATTCTGGTGTTGTTTCTAGCCTAATCTTTATTGCCCTGCTTACAGAAACTGCCTCTCCAGTTAACCCTTATTACCATTGTAACAGCTAAGGTGAAGCGCCCATCAATGTGAGTGACGAGTTGGCCATGCCCACCCAGTCAAATGACCACCGAGCCCCACCTACCCAGCTGGTCATTAGGGCGAGAACCAGTTGTCAAATTATTTGAATCCCACCACTGGTCAGAACATTTATTTTGAGTAGGTTGATGAATACTTCGATCTTGATCCCTTGGGCATGCTTCCTCGGGACAAGACTTGATACAGTCACACTCACCAAAACGCAATTGTTTGAGTGCTCATGCCACTTCCTTCCTCCGAAGCGCCCAGGGAATCATTACAGCCTCTCTTAATTTTCTGCCAGATAAACTGTATTTTATCATTCTCCTCTCACAACTCTGGGGGAGAACACTTGACGCTGCCAGCTGAAATGTCTATTTTTAAGATGACTTCTGGCACTTCCTTTTATTTTTACACGCTGCCTTTCTCCATCGCCTTCCCTCGCCAATTATCGGCTTCGCGACACCGGCTGATGATGCAGAGGAGAAACAAACTTGCAGATGTGAGATGAAGGAGAACGATGAGGGGGACTCTGTAGAACCGTGTGTTGGAAGCTGGCATGGAAGCCTTTTGAGAGGTTTGTCCTACCAGATCTCCAGCCTTCCTGGCCATCAAACCTCCAACCTTCTTAGCAGCTTCCATTCCACTAAGAAGGATGCTTTCCCTATTTTTTTTATGTCTCTTAGTTGCCAGGTGAATGGGACGCGATGGCTCAGTGGCTAAGACACCGAACTTGTCGATCAGAAAGGTAGGTGTTCGGTGGTTCGAATCCCCAGCGTCGCGTAATGGAGTGAGCTCCCATGACTTGTGCCAGCTTCTGCCAACCTAGCAGTTCAAAAAATGCAAGTAGAAAAACAGGGACCACTTTTGGTGGGGAGGTCACAGCGTTCCGTGCGCCTTCAGCATTGAGTCATGCCAGCCACATGACCAGGGAGATGTCTTTGTACAGCGCTGGCTCTTCAGCTTTGAAACGGAGATGAGCAGCGCCCCCTAGAGTCGGGAATGACTGGCACATATGTGCAAGGGGAACCTTTACCTTAGTTGCCATATGAGGTTCCCACCACCCATCCCAAAAGCCAGGCTGATCTGAATTTCTCTATCAGGATCCATTTAGTTGATGCGCTAAAATGTTGGAAGTCATACTGGGACAATTGCTAAGCCATCAGTAGAATGTCAGGATTACTGGTTTGGTACAACCTTTTGAACCATGAACCGATCAAGTGGGCTATATTGACAGAATGTGCTAAGTCCTCTAAAGGCACACAAGCCATTTTCTAACCTGGTTAACCCCAAACAAAGACCATTCTAATATGTTCAGAACTGCAGAAAAAACCATGGCTACCAACCTGCCTTCGTACACTGCACGAGCCAAAAAGAGGCCTGTGAAAATATCTACAGACTCCTCACATCCTGGGCATAAATTGTTTCAACTTCTACCCTCAAAACGATGCTATAGGACACTGCACACCAAGATAACTAGACACAAGGACAGTTTTTTCCCCAAACGCCATCACTCTGCTAAACAACTAATTCCCACAACACCATCAAATTATCTACTAAGACTGTATTACTATTATTCTTCTCTTCCTTCCTAGTATCTATCTCTCCTCACTTATGACTATAAGCATGTTGCTTGTATCTTTAAAATTTATATTGTTTTATTTATTTCGTAGTATGGTTGATTGCTTATTAGTAATCTATGACTGTTGCACTTTATGATTCTTGACGAATGTATTCTATTTTATTTTTCTTTATCTACACTGAGAGCATATACATCAAAGACAAATTCCTTGTATGTCCAATCACACTTGGCCAATAAAGAAATCTCTTCCCTTCCCTTCCCTTCCCTCCCCTACTCTACTCCTGTTCTGATCCATTCCTCTTCCATTCTTGATGAATTATTCTATTTTATTTTTCTTTATGTACACTGACAGCATATGCACCAAAGACAAATTCCTTGTGGGTCCAATCACACTTGGCCAATAAAGAATTCTATATTCTATTCTATTCTGTACATTTTAGGCCAGAAGTGGGACCGTGTAAAACGAAATTTCAACCTGGAAGGTATCCACTCTGAGTCAGCTGCTCCCTTGTCCTGCAAGCTTTCCTCTAGCCATCCAGCTCCTTATAGGTCCATTGAGTTGGAAGGGATTGAGGAGATCTACTAGCTCGATCTCCAACCACAGCAGGGTTTTAGAAACAAGATATTTTGGAGTCCCCAAGGCTCAGGCTATTAAACCTGAGTACAATGGTTAGAATGGTGGACTCTGCCCACAGCCAGGAAGTTCAGTTCTAACTGGCTCAAGGTCGACTCAGCCTTCCATCCTTCCGAGGTGGGTAAAATGAGGACCCGGATTGCTGGGGACAATATCCTGACTCAGTAAACCGCTTAGAGAGGGCCGTGAAGCACTATAAAGTGATATATAAGTCGAAAGGTTGGGAGTGTGTAAAAAACAGTCATTTTCCCCCCAATGCTGTTGCAGATGAACCATTGTAAATTGAAGAGTACCTGCAATTGGATGTCTTCCCCCTTTTTTTCCCTTCCATGAACACTTCTGGAAAAAAAAAACACCTGTGAAGGTTGACTTCAGAGATGGATCCAGGCCCCTTAACCCACCTTAGCTGGCGTCAACGTTGACTAATGCCAGTATCAGGCCTGCAGTTTTCTTTTGGATATTTGGCCTGCCACACTTTCTATTATTCTACCCTGCCTTTTTTCTATTGGGGGAAAATGGGATTGTACGGAGTTAGATGCTATGTAGCCATAACAACATTCTTTCTAGAAAGCCAAGGTCATCCTTTGTCTCAGCACCTCTGCACCTGACCGGAACTGGATGGGTGGAACTGCCAGCATGGCAGTGGGAGATTGGACCATGTGATGGACTTGTGGGTGTGGCAGGGTAGGATCTTGAACTTTCAACTGGGTGGGGAAAACCGGGAAACTTTCAGATTCGGGTTTCCCCAGATGTGCCAACATGGCTCTCTTCATCAATTGGAACTTTGAGCAAGACTTTTGCCTTGGACTCTGATTTACTTTTGGATGCTATTTGGAACCCTGACAGCCAGCCTCACTCTGTGACTACATTTTTCAACATCTCCCAGAGTTGCTGCAATGGGGCGGCTCGCACAAGAAATAAATCTCGAATGCAAAAAAAAAGTTGCAAGTCAGAGGCAGAGGTAGAAGTCTGCGTCTTGGGTGGACAAATCAGAACTTCCACCCATTCCTTTCTCATCCTTTCTCATTAATCTCCTTTCCCCCCTCTCTCTCTCGCTGTCCTCTGCCTGCCACCCTTTCTCAGCCCACTGGTGCTGTTTCCCCCCACCCCCTGCTCCCATCAAGCGGAAACACAGAGCAGGGACACACCAAGAAAAAAGATCAGCGGTGGGCCTGACTTGATGGAAACGGTACATAGTAAGCAACTCGAAGGGGTGGAGAGTAGCACAGCAGCAGCAGCTAATCAGCTAAGGATTGGATGCCTGCAGGAGAGTTCGGTGCAGCTGCTTCTAAACACACTGCACCGCGATCAGAGCTGGCTCGGAAGAGAGAAAGGAGCCATCGGCTCAGGCAGGGAGCCTTCCTGCGTCCGGACATCACCAAAGAGAAGGAGGAGGGCTGGAAAGTTAGAAGTTGAAGGACCAAACCCTGTCCAGATAATCAGGGGATGAATCCAGTGCAACCTGCTGTGGAGACTTGAGGCGTGCTGAAGGGGGGGACCGGTGTGGTGTGGAACTTCTGGAAAATTAGGCTGGAACCAGAGGATGGCACATGTGTTTGCCCCCCTTCCTTGCCAATTTCACCCCAGCAAGGTCTTCTCGCACCAAGGACTCCAGTAGGCGAACCGCCCCGGAAAAGTTCGTCTCATCTCTTTGGAAGGTCTTCTCCACCTCCTACCATTCCAGGTGAGGCCACCACCTGATCCCCCGAAAAGGACATGTAAGAACTTCTCTCTTATGTTCCCAAGCCCATTTCCATCCGATCTCCTGTTTCCTGGAAGTGGGCACCACTTAGGGAAAACCCACCTCGGCCACGAGCTTCTCCCCTAACCGGGCGCTCCATTTTGGACTGAGAGAAAAAGGAGAGGGGGAATTAAGGAATCCGACACCTGGTTTGGATCTTGCCGAAGATGTCTGATCAGGAGATTGATGACTACGATGGGGACAACTTCTCCGACACTTCCCACACCATCCAAACTCTCCCGCCGTACAACATGGAGGACCAGCTCCTGCCCATGGAGCGTCGTGGCACCTGTGGCTGCTGGGCGTGGACTTGCTTGGTGGGGACTATGAACGCTTTTGCCTTTCTCCTAAACTTCCTTCTGATGGCTGCCATCTTTTCGGTGGTCCTCCTGCCTGCCGTTGTCGTGGTCTATTTTGGATTCCAGTGTCACTCCCGTGTAAGTAAAATTCAGCAAGCTGAACTTTCTGGTGAGGAAGCCACAAATAGAGAGAGAAGTTTAAAACCTGTCTAGTGGATAGGGGAGGTTTATACTCTGTCCATTCTCAGAGGCATTGTCTGTCTTCAGTTAAGTCATCCCCCGTGCTAGATTTGATAGTCCCATTCTTCGTCCCGTAGAGCTCTGATGCATTTATTGTTGGATTTCTATTCTGCCTTTTAGAATAGAACAGAATAGGTGGCTTAGGGGCTAAGGCACTGAGCTTGTCGATCAGAAAGGTCGGCCGTTTGGCGGTTCGAATCCCTAGCGCCGCGTAACGGAGGGAGCTCCCGTGACTTGTCCCAGCTTCTGCCAACCTAGCAGTTTGAAAGCGGGTAAAAAATGCAAGTAGAAAAATAGGAGGCATCTTTGGTGGGAAGGTCACAGCGTTCTGTGCGTCTTTGGGCATTGAGTCATGCCGGCCACATGACCACAGAGATGTCTTTGGACAACGCTGGCTCTTCGGCTTTGAAACGGAGATGAGCACCGCCCCCTTGAGTTGGGAACAACTAAGCACATATGTGCAAGGGGAACCTTTGCTTCTTTTGCCTTTCGTTCATGACCTCAAGGAGATCTAGGCAGTGTTTCCTTCTCTTATTTTTTTCACTGCAGGAACAATGAGGTAGGTTGAGCTGAGAGAGTGACTAATCCAAAGCCAGCCATAGCTAAGGGACCGAAGGGAAGCTGGAGATCCTCAGTCTTTTTGCCCAACCCCTTAATGACTCTGCCATCGTTGGCTATGGGGGTCCTTCACTGGATGACAAGCATCCCAAGACAGCTCCAATGCAATTGATGCTTCACACTCTTAATGCCCAATGGGAACTTAACCCATGAAGTCCTACCCAAAAGGCATTGTTGCCTGTAGTTTTATTTTCATGTACACCAAAGTTGATCCTGATTAAGGAAAGGTGGGAGGAGGGTAGAGATCCAAAGGTAGCCAACCCGCTCACTTCCTTCAAGTGTCAGAGAGTTCCTTTGTTGGCTTCATTTCATTGTGAAGAGAAAGAATGCTGGCTGTTGACAAGACAGTTGATGGGGCATGATGCTGTTACAGGAAAACGGTAATTTTCACCTGGCAACTATTGTCCCTTGCTATAATCTTTACCCCTTTAGTCTTTGTATGACTTCTTAAGGAGACTTAATGTATGAATGCTAATGTGTGTATTTGGAGGTGTATGATTGTGCAAATATTCTTCTTAAACAGACTTGAACAAGGATCTTAGTCTTAACTAAAGGAACCCCCCCTCTGGTTCTCAAACTGTGAGCAAAGACCCCCTCCTTTTCTCAACTGCTGGTTCCTCCTCTGAATAACCTGTTACAAGAAGCAACAGGTGGAAAATCACTAAAGAGAGAAGCATTCTAGAACTAAGGAGAAATTTCCTGACCGTGAGAACAATTAGAATGACTTGCCTTCAGAAGTTGTGAATGCTCCAACACTGGAAGTTTTTAAGAAGAGATGGGATAACCATTTGTCCAGAATGGTGTAAGATCTCCTGCTTAAGCAAGGGGGTTGGACTAGAAGATCTCCAAGGCACCTTCTAACCCTATTATTCTATGTTTTATGAATATGGAAGTAGCCCTCTGCAAAAATCCAGGGTGTTCTCCTTCACCCTGCGAGGGAGGGGAAAGCATTTGTTGGGAAGCTAGTGGCCACTAATCATTAATACCCCAAGAGAGAGGAATCATGCAGGATCTGTTCCCCAATTTTCCCAATATGAGGAATCTAGCATTCTTAGCTAGCATAGCCATCGCCCTACCTCGACCGCATCCTACCCCCATTAAGAGGTTGAGAACGAGCATGTAATCTTGAAAAGACTCCATGGCTTTCACTGAGTTTCCGAATCCCATCCTGTTTAAAAAGCCAACTTGATTGGGCTTGTTTTCAGTTCGTGGAGTGGGATCGGATTCAACCTGCTAAAAGTTACCTCCAGTGACCAGGGCCCTGGGCAAAACAGTGTACTGGGGTTCCTATGACAGCTACTCGTAGGAATAAAAATGTAAATGGTCAATAAAATTAAACATGTTGTTATTAGTTGATGTTGTTAGTTGGGAAGTCGTGTCCGACCCGTCACAACCCCATGGACAACGTTCCTCCAGGCCTTCCTGTTCTCTACCATCCTCTGGAGTCCATTTAAGCTCACACCCTTGGCTCCGGTGACTCCATCCAGCCACCTCCTTCTCTGCCGTCCCCTTCTTCTTCTTTTGCCCTCCATCGTTCCCAGCATGAGGCTCTTCTCCAGGGAGTCCACCTTCCTTCTCATTAGGTGGCCAAAGTCCTTGAGTTTCCTCTTCAGGATCTGGCCTTCTAAAGAGCAGTCAGGGTTGATCTCCTCTAGGACTGACCAGTTGGATGGCCTTGCCCTCCAAGGGACTTGCAGGAGTCTTCTTAGCAATAGCAATAGCAATAGCAGTTAGACTTATATACCGCTTCATAGGGCTTTCAACCCTCTCTAAGCGGTTTACAGAGTCAGCATATTGCCCCCAACAACAATCTGGGTCCTCATTTTACCCACCTCGGAAGGATGGAAGGCTGAGTCAACCCTGAGCCGGTGAGATTTGAACAGCTGAACTGCAGAACTGCAGTCAGCTGAAGTAGCCTGCAGTGCTGCATTTAACCACTGTGCCACCTCTTCCCCAGCACTAGAGTTCAAAGGCCTCCATTCTTTGGCCCTCAGCCTTCCTTATGGTCCAACTTTGACAGCGATCCATGGCAACTGGGAAAACCATCCCCTTGACTAGACGCACTTTTGTTGGCAGGACAATGTCTCTGCTTTAGACCTTAAGTACTAGAAGTAAAAAAAAAAATAGCAGTCCAAGGGACTCAATGCAGGAGTCTTCTTCTCCAGCACCAGAGTTTCTTTATTTTATTAGCATGTTAGTATTAATTTTAAAAAAGTGCAGTAAAATGTAATAAATATATTGCTTGTATTGATATGATCCAAGGGGCATTGAAGGGTTAACATACACAGATTAGTATGGGGCCCCCATGCTGGTGGGGGCCCATAGGCAAGTGCCCATCAGGCCCATGCATTGAGACAGCCTTGCCAGGTACCTCTAAAAACGGCGTTCTAAGGAGCAAGCTCAGCTAACTAGCTGGGGACTCACAACGTAGCAAAGGTGGGAGTGACTAGCACACTGTTATAGACCCGTATTTAGGTCTCTTATCTTCTGAGCTGGCCTCTCACATCCAATCACGTGGGGTTCCTTTGCACAGACACTAGACACCACGTGAAGTTAGCCACTGCAACAACTGCAGCGTGGGAAGGATTCCAGAAACGTCGGCCTGATTTCCAGTTATTGTGAAATAATAGGATAAATAATAGGAAGCGCCCAGGGTTTGATTTCGGAGGGTGTCCACCTTGTTTCAGTTACTGTATATACTCGAGTATAAGCCTAGTTTTTCAGCCCACTTTTTGGGCTGAAAAAAGCCGGCTCGGCTTATACTCGAGTCAGTGAAAAATTTGCCCGAAATGGAGGAGAAAAAGGGGCGGGGCCATGCCGCTGGGTGACACTCGTGAATGGCCCAGTGCCCCTGTGAGTTTCCCCTCCCTCTGTGTCAGTTTGCCGCGCAGCGCGCACCGCACCATCCCCCCTCCTCACGTTCTAATGTAATGCAGGGCTGTCTTACGATTCCCCTTCCTCCCCCTCCTGCCGCTCTGCAACGATGTCCCACCTCCTCCTTGTTATGGCAAGCAGCCACATAGCGATGTCCCACCTCCTCTGGTACAGTGATCCAATGATAGGAATCACTGTGCCGTGTGTCATAGGAGGCGGGACATCGCTCCCGCGGCTGCACGGGACATCATCATCACAGCGGGACATCAGCATCATGAGGTGAGTGAAGTATTTCATTGAATACACCGCTAGTTTACTGTTTTTCTTTGAAATAAATATTCAAAAACATTATTGGTATCTATTTTTATTTTTGAAATTTACCGGTAGCTGCTGCATTTCCCACCCTAGGCTTATACTCGAGTCAATAACTTTTCCAGTTTTTTGTGGTAAAATTAGGTGCCTCGGCTTATATTAGGGCCGGCCTATACTCGAGTATATACGGTAGGCGGTATAGGAAAATGTGATAGGGGAGGTTTGTACTCTGTGATCAGCCCAGCAACGTTGATATTGTCAGAGACAAAAAATAATAATTCAGCAGCTCTGGAAAAAAAAAAAAAGAGGGAAAAACCTTAACCTTGGCCAACCGTGTAGCCTGAAGACCATTTTGGAGCTTCAGAGAGTCATTTTTCTCCCAAGAGTTAGTTGAAATCTGCAAATTTCCCCTCTTCTGCAAATGAGAAGGGAGGAAAACGAGACCTTGGAAGGTGGAATTAGAACCCACTGGACAATAAGAATTACAAGGATCCAGGAAAAAAATTAATAGAATAGAATAATCCAGACCTTCCGCATAGCCCTCAAAACCTGGCTGTCCCGACAGGCCTGGGGCTAAAGACCTCAACCCCGCCCGAATTGTTTGAATGTTGTGCTTTTAGCGATGTATTGTCTTATGTGTTTAATCTGGTTTGTCCTCCCTTCCCTCTGAACTGTGAGCCACCCTGAGTCCCCCCAGGGAAAAGGGCGGCATACAAATAAAGCACCTATACCTATACCTATAATCCAACTCTGTTATTCTATTCTATTCAACAGAATTGGAAGGGAACTTGGAGGTCTTCTAGTCCAACCCCCCTGCTTAGGCAGGAAGCCTTACACCACTTCAGACAAAGAGTTGTCCAATGTCTTCTTAAAAACCTCCAGTGATGAAGCAGCTACAACTTCTGGAGGGAAGTTGTTCCATGATTAATTGTTTTAACTGTCAGGAAGTTTCTCCTCAGTTCTAAGTTGCTTCTCTCCTTGATTAGTTTCCACCCGTTCCTTCTTGTTCTGCCCTCAGATGCCTTGGAGAATAGCTTGACTCCCTCTTCTTTGTAGCATCCCCTGAGATATTGGAAGACTGCTATCATGTCTCCCCTACTCCTTCTTTTCATCAAACTAGACATACCCAGTTCCTGCAACCGTTCTTCATATGTTTTGGCCTCCAGTCCCCTAATCCTCTTTGTGGCTCTTCTCTGCACTCTTTCTAGAGCAGTGGTTCTCAACCTGTGGGTCGGGATCCCTTTGGGGGGGTCGAACGACCCTTTCATAGGGGTCGCCTAAGTCCATTGGAAAACACATATTTTCGATGGTCTTAGGAACTGAGACACCAATTTTATGGTTGGGGGTCATCACAACATAAGGAACTGTATTAAAGGGTCGCGGCATTGGGAAGGTTGAGAACCACATCTTTTTTTACATGGATAATTTTGTGGTCCCATCAAGGCTCAAAAAGCTTCTACCAATGTGTACAAATCTTACACATGAGTTGTAAGAACTGTCTGCCTGTAAATTCTAAGGAAAAGCAGTTTTGTTATCAATTTTTGGGTTAGGAAACACAGCAGGAAGGACAGAGAGGAATTCAAGTTATTGCACTTTGCGTCTCTTTAAAAACACAGACACAGCCTGATCTAAATTTCCCCTTCTGTAATTACAATCTAAATAAATTCCAGTTCTTCACTCACAGCCTTGGCTCCCCACCAAAAAAAAATTTGGTCTAATTCTAACAGTATTTTCTTTCCCCCTGTAGCTTGCTTCTGCTTTTTTTTTCTTCCTCCCAGCCTTCCTCCTGCTCCTTAGCTTCTGTCTGTATTTGCCGGCACACGGACTGAATTCCATTTAATGTCTTTTTAATTAAGAGTTCCCCCCCCACCACCACCACAGTCAGTGTCTAGGATTTGTCCGATAAATTAAAGACAGGGTGGGGGGGGGAAAGGAGAGGAGATCAGTTAAAAAAAAAAGAGGGGAAAAATTTCTGAATCGATATTGTCCATGACTTCAGACAGTCCCGACCCGCCCTTGATTCATTCCAATTGACAAACTCATTTTCTCCTTATTAAGTATTCTGCAGATCGAGTGCCAAAATAATGTGAGTGCCAATAGGGACAGATCTACTCAAAAGGCATTTAATCGTTCTAGCCTCTTTCTTTGCATTCCTAGGGAACTTGAGCTTTATCAACTTTGCCTGCAGAGATTTACCCCTCCCTCAAAATATTTTTTTTTAAAAGCCTTTTACTGGACCAGGAATTCAGAAAAGGGGAGTGGGGGGACTATCCCCGAAAAACCCAGGAGAGAATGATAATCTGAGGCTGAATCACAGGTCAGGAGGCCCCTTCCAATGAGAAGGGGTTTTCTTGCTGTTGGGGGAAGATACATTCTCTTAACAGGAAGAGCAATGCCAAAAGGGGATTGATTCCCCATGGAAAATGCCACGGAAAATGGGGAAATTCCTTCAAGATTCCCTCATCAGCCATGACTGGACAAAGGGCCAATCAAGGAGCAGATATAGGGAGCTGTCCATGGTCTTGAAGTGTTGGGAAATAATACCTTTTCTATCTATCTATCTATCTATCTATCTATCTATCTATCTATCTATCTATCTATCCCACTGTATCTATCTATCGATCTATCTTTCTATCTATCTATCTCCCTCCATCCATCTCTCTCCAAATCTCTCTCTCCATCTCTCTCTCTTTATATTTATCCATCCATCTGTCTGTCTGTCTCTATCCATCCATCTCACTCACTCACTCACTCACTCACTCACTCTATCTATCTATCTATCTATCTATCTATCTATCTATCTATCTATCTATCTATCTCCATCCATCTCTCTCCAAAACTTTCTCTCCATCTCTCTATATTTATCCATCCATCCATCTATCTGTCTGTCTGTCTCTATCTATCCCTCTCTCTCACTCTTTATCTATCTATCTATCTATCTATCTATCTATCTATCTATCTATCTATCTATCTATCTATCTATCTATTCATCCATCTCTTTCCCTCCATCTCTCTCTTTATATTTATCCACCCATCCATCTATCTATCCATTCATCTATCCATCTATCTCTATCCATCTCCCTCCCTCCCTCCCTCCCTCCCTCCCTCTCTCTCTCTCTCTCTCTCTCTCTCTCTCACACACACACACACACACACACACACACACACACCAGCAGGGTGACTCTGGATGATGTGCATCTAAATTCCCTCCCATTAACTAATATAAAGAGCATAATAAACAGGAATAATAGAAAGAGAATGCTAATATCAATGGAGTCACCACACTATTTTGTCCATCCCCCTGGGGTCCCCAGGCCTGCTGGCATAGCCCTGTCTTGAGGGACCTTCAGAAGCTTAGAGGCGATGAGGCCATCCTCACTGTTTTTTTTGGGGGGGGTGGGGATTCCACCCAGCAGAAAAGGCCGGCCACTCTATCTATCTCCCTAGAGGGCAGGACCCTCAGTGTGTCCATGAGATCTGATCTGGGACCGGCTGATGAAAGGTTTTGCTTTCTCTGGCTCCCAATTACTTTTCAATTGATCGGAGAGCGGGAGCCCAATGGCTGTTCAAGCCAGCTTAATTAAATGGTGGGGGGGAGCTATTAAAATACTCAATCAATCCTGGATCGTAACTTTGTTCTCAGAGTGACCTCTCTGGAATCGATGGCGATGCCTGCAAACCAGCAGCCATCCAGCTGCTCCAAGCTGAGCTTTGTTTGAGATGAGTAGCAAACAAAAATCTACCATCCCATCCACCCACCCCAAGAGATGCCAGATGGTTACTTTCCTTTCTGTAGTGGCAAACAGGCCATCAAGGAGGTAAATGACACCCCTGGGTCTTCAGGGGTATGGTTAGCTAATGGCTCCCCAGGATCTGTCAGCTTTTGAAGCCAGCCGTTCCCCCGCACAGCAGTGACAGTTCGGAGGCTGATGCTACGCACTGAATATCGGTCATGTTACGCAAACAGGATCTTCTCTGCAAACTCACCCAGCCGTCCCTTGCAAATGGGACAATAGGGAATGCAAAGCCCAAATTCCCTTCCCGTTACTCAGCTTAGTTTCCTGGCCCAACTGGTATTCTGACCGAGACTTCCCGAGACCATGAAGCAAACTCCTGGTCCCAACAAAACCCCCTTTTTTATTTCTGCTCATTCACATTCAGCAAAGTCTTTCGAGGGAAGATTTACGGTCACAGACCTTATCTGGCTTGGAGAGCTGCCAGGCCGATCTCTGCAAAACTCTTGGCAAGGAGTCTCGGAAAGCAATTAAGTGAACAAATTGTCTCCTGCAAACTCTACTCCCCTTTCGCTCTTCTTTTATTGCCTCTGGGAGGGGCCATTCATCATCCACTGTGACCTCACTCCCAAGTCGACCCCTGTTCTTTAGCAGTTCCCTTATCCTGGCAGCTCTGCGCTTGTGCACACTGGGAACAGGCTCCAGCTGTTCTTCTGCCTCACTGATCTCCAACTCCGAAGGCAGCCAATAACTGGCATATGGCCCTGGCCCCCTCTCTGCCTCCGACACAGAGCCCTCATCAGAGCCCTCTGCTGGCTGCTGGCGGGCCACAACAGAGATATCAAAATATCTGCTTTGCCACCCTGAGTCTGACAACTAAAGCTACTGAATTCTTTTTAAACAGGATGGGATTTGGAAACTCAGCGAAAGCCATGGAGTCTTTTTGAGATTACATGCTCATTCTCAACCTCTTAACAGGGGTAGGATGCAGTCAAGGTAGGGCGATGGCTATGCTAGCTAAGAATGCTAGATTCCTCATATTGGGAAAATTGGGGAACAGATCCTGCAAGATTTCTCTCTCTTGGAGTATTAATGATTAGTGGCTACTAGCTTCCCAACAAATGCTTTCCCTTCCCTCGCAGGGTGAAGGAGAACACCCTGGATTTTTGCAGAGGGCTACTTCCATATTCATAAAACATAGAATAATAGGGTTAGAAGGGGCCTTGGAGATCTTCTAGTCCAACCCCCTTGCTTAAGCAGGAAATCCTATACCATTCTGGACAAATGGTTATCCAACATCTTCTTTAAAACTTCCAGTGTTGGAGCATTTACAACTTCTGGAGGCAAGTCGTTCCACTGATTAATTGTTCTAACTGTCAGGAATTTTCTCCTTAGTTCTAGGTTGTTTCTCTCCTTGATTAGTTTCCATCCATTGCTTCTTGTTCTGCCCTGTTTTGCTTTGGAGAATAGCTTGTCTCCCTCTTCTTTGTGGCAACCCCTGAGATATTGGAAAACTGCTATCATGTCTCCCCTAGTCCTTCTTTTCATTAAACTAGACATACCCAGTTCCTGCAACCGTTCATCATATGTTTTAGCCTCCAGTCCCCTAATCCTCTTTGTTGCTCTTCTCTGCACTCTTTCCAGAGTCTCAACATCTTTTTTTACGTCATGGCAACCAAAACTGAATGTGGTATTCCAAGTGTGGCCTTCCCAAGGCCTTATAAAGTGGTATCAACCCTTCCTGTGATCTTGATTCTATCCCTCTGTTGATGCAGCCTAGAACTGTGTTGGCTTTTTTGGCAGCTGCTACACACAGCTGGCTCCTATTTAAATGGTTGTCCACTAGGACTCCAAGATCCCTCTCACAGTTACTGCTATTGAGCCAGGTACCACCTTTACCCTACCTGTACATTTCATTTTTCTTGCCTAAATGTAGAACCTTACTTAAGATTTATGGTGTAAATCTTCAGAGGTTCCTGTATCTTTAGAGCAACAGTTTCCCCCCAGTCCTTAAGGAAAAAGAGAACTGGGAACGTTTGAAGCAGCTCATGATTTAATTTCCCAATTCTCTCTCTCCCTCCCTCCCTCCCTCCCTCCCTCCCTCCCTCCCTCTCTCTCTCTCTCTCTCTCCCCCATCTCGCGTCCCTGTAGAGATTAGGCGCTTCCTTAATCTGACTCATTTCCCTGGAGTTATTTATTACTGTTTATTACCGCGTATTAAAAGAGCAATCAAACTCTCCTGGGCTTTATCAGCCCTAATTACCTGCCATAAGACTGCAAGAAATTCCCACCATTTTATCGCAGTTCTACAAAAAAAAAAAAAATGAAATAAAGAAATCTCGCTGTGGTAAGAAGACAACAGCAAAGAAACGAAGCAACAGAAGCTGCTAGCTAGATAAACGGAACCTAACAAAGCAACTTTCCAGAATTAGAATTAGCTTAGAAAGTAGGCAATTAAGGGAGGTAGGATGATTGAGATTCAACAGAATGGGAATGTACGGGTGTGGAGTTAGAGGTCTTGCAAACCTTTAGGTCTTTTGGCCAATATTGCTAAATGGTTGGGAGATATCAACTTTGGAATTTCTTCCCTCCAGCTCTTCCCCTTTCCAGCTAGCTAAAGCGGCCGCCATGATCTCTTGTAGCAGGGAGTTCCACTGTTGACCCATGTGTAAACTCACTGCCCCATGGTGTCAGGGCTACTGCTTTAGGCAGCTGGGAAAGGGAAGACCTGGAGGAAGGGGTGTGCAGAGTGGATTCTCCCCAGGGAAAACTGGCTTGCTTGTACGCACTCTGAATCGTATGAGGCTTTAGCAAAGCAACAGCCATCCTACCAAAGTCAAATTATACGTTCCCTTAATACAAATCTAGACCTTTTGACTGCCTGAGAGATTGTTCCGAGTGAGGCTTCCCAATAGCATGAAGCAAACTCCTGGTCCCGAGAAAAACCTCTTTTATTAATTGACTGTGAATTCTGTTCATTCACATCCAGCAAAGTCTTTCAAGGGAGGATTTACAGTCACAGACCTTATCTGGCTTGGAGAGCTGCCAGGCTGGTCTCTGCAAAACTTGGCCAGGAGCCTCAGAGTGTCATGAACCAATGAAACACACTAATTGTCTCCTGCAAACTCCACTCCCCTTTCGCTCCCCTTTTATTTCCTCTGGGAGGGCCCATTCATCTGTGGCCTTACTCCTTGTTCTTTAGCTGTTCCCTTCGTCTGGCAACTCTGCACATGCACACACTGGGAACAGGCTCCAGTTGTTCCTCTGCCTCACTGATGTCTGACCCCGAAGGCAGCTGATAACTGGCATACGGCCCTGGCCTCCCTCTCTGCCTCTGACACAGAGCCCTCATCAGAGCCTTCCCCAGTCTCCAGGACTGGCCCATCTTCCTCCCCAACCTCCTCACTCTCCGAATCGGCTGCCAGCTCCACTGGCTTCTGGCGGGTCACCACAGAGATATCAAAATATCTGCTTTGCCACCCTTGGTCTGACAACTAAAGCTACTAAATTCTTATTTCGTGAACACGTAGCTTTGATCTTCTTCCTGCAAGATGGATCTCCTTTGGCCTGGATCTTTTTTTATTTTATTCATGTCAAGTTGTATTTCTTCTCTGTCTGGTATCCCTTCTGAAAAGCTTCAAGAGGAAAACATGAAATTCAATGCCCTGTTTTTTTTTTTCCATTCGCTCCTAGGTTTCACATTTACTTGGCACATTTACAGTATCCTTTCCCCAAAAGACGATAGAAAAAAATTGAATCAAAGGCACGCAGAGGCAGAAGCAGAAAGAATGCCTCTCGCTGGAGGTGAGAAAAATAAATTGCATCTTGGCATAACAGAGAATATTGAAAAGGTGAAATGGCTCACGGCATTGATACCTTGATGGCTTGGACACATTTAGGGCGCTAGGATTATATCCTCCTGATCCAGCATCTAGGTATCATATTTTTCAGAGTATAAGACGCACCTTTCTTCCCCCAAAAGAGGGTGAAAATCTGGGTGCATCTTATACACTGAATACAGCATTTTTGGCCTACTGAAATCCTGCACCCTTTGCAAAAATGGACATGTAGAGGGTTTGGGAAGCTTGCAAAGTGCTCCTGGGGGCTGGGGAAGGCAAACATGAGCAAAAAACAGGCTGTTTTGCCATGTCTAGAACCCAGGAACATTCTACAAGTTTCCCAAATCCTCTGCATGCCCCCCTCTTTTTTTGCAAAAAATGGCCCGTTTTTGTGAAAAATGGGCTGGTTTTTGCTCATTTTTGTCCCGCCCCAGTCCCCAGGAGCACTCTACAAGCCTCCCGAAGTTCTGCATGCCTCCCCTTCTTTGTGCAAAAAACGAGGCGTGCAGAGGATTTGGGAGGCCTGCAGAGTGCAAAAACTTTTTTTTTAAATTTGCTTCTTCAAAATCATGATGCGTCATACTCCGAAAAATACGGTATCTATAGAAAACTGAAAAGTCAGAGATTCATCTTCAAGAGTTAGAAAAGCCATGTATAACATATTGCTCAATACCTGTTCTAACCTAGGCTTCCCAAGAGCATGAAGCAGATTCCTCATCCCAATAAAAACTCCTTTTATTTAGGTTAAAGGGAATTCCTCTCCAGCAAAGTCCCGGCCTGCAGTCTTTCAAGAGATTTCACAACTACAAACCTTTACCGGGCTTGGAGAGCTGCCAGGCCGATATCTTCCAAACGCCACACTGTAGCAGACAATTACCGTACTTTTTGGAGTATAAGACACACCTTTTTCCCTCAAAAAAGAGGCTGAAAATCTGGGTGCGTCTTATACACTTAATACAGCATGTTTTGTCTCCCAAAACTCCGCCCCCTTCACCAAAGTGGCTGTGCATAGCCTTTAGGGGGCGTTCAGAGAGGTCCTGGAGGCTGGGGAGGGTAGAAATGAGCTAAAAATGGTCTGTTTTTTGCTCAATTTTGCCCAGCCCCCAGGAGCACTCTATAAGCTTCCTAAAGGCTTTCCATGCCCTTCTTTTGACAAAAAATGGGCCCATTTTGGGGAGGTTTGCAGAGTGCAAAAACCTTTTTTTAAAAATTTGCCTCTTCAAAACCTTGGTGCGTCTTATACTCTGAAAAATACAGTAATTGCGGTGACGATCATAAGAGGGGGGAAATGGTCATAAGGTTTTTTCAGGGCCCTTGTAACTTTGAAGTGTGAAAAGCTGTCCTAGCTAACTCCCCCCCCCCGTGTCGTTGGTTATTAAATGAATTGTTGTAAGTCGAGGACTAGCTAAACGTCAGGCTGCTGATTTTGTTTCAATGTGGTTTAACGCTCCGACCCTTTAAAAAAAAAAAAAAACAGAAGTAGAAATCTCAGACTTTGCATCCAATGTTTCATTCTGATTTTTTTCTTCTTCTCAGATCTTTCTCCACTCCCTTTTTCGCTCCCCTCTTTTCCTCTTGGCAAAGCAAAAAGTCAATTGCCACCAAAATGGGCATTTTAACATGACAAGAGAGCAGATTGGATGGGATGGGAGCTATCCATAAATGTAAATAAAATTGAATCGAGATTGCTTTTTCCTTTTCGGCTCCCAGAGGCTTCGGCACAGCGTTTTATCTTAGAAAACATGATTTCAGCCTGAAGAAAATCGATCTGGACTGCCTGCTCTTCTCGGGACCGATTTAACGGGCTCTCCAGGATAAATACAGAGTTTTCTCCATATTGTAGGATCAGAAAAGCTAAAATATTTTTTTAAATTTTTTAAATGTACATAAGTATTGAATACATGAACGGTGTGGCATCTGAAGTGGTGTAGGATTTCCTGCCTAAGCAGGGGGTTGGACTAAAAGACCTCCAAGGTCTCTTCTCTTCTCTTACTCCTGTTCTGTTCTATTCTGTTCTATTATATTCTCTAACTCCTGTTCTGTTCTATTCTGTTCAGTTCTCTTCTCTAACTCCTGTTGTGTTCTGTTCTAATTCTATTCTATTCTCTAACTCCTGCTCTGTTCTAATTCTATTCTATAACTTGTGTTCTGTTCTGTTCTGTTGTTCTCTAACTCCTGTTCTGTTCAGTTCTCTTCTCTTCTATAACTCCTATCCTGTCCTGACCTATTCTATTCTCTAACTCCTGCTCTGTTCTAATTCTATTCTATAACTTGTATTCTGTTCTGTTTTGTTCTGTTCTCTAACTCCTGTTCTGTTCTGATCTCTTCTTAACTCCTATTCTATTCTCTAACTCGTTCTGTTCTGTTCTATTCTATAACTCCTGTTCTGTTCTCTTCTCAACTTCTATTCTATTCTATTCTCTAATTCCTGTTCTGTTCTATTCTATTCTCTAACTCCTGATCTGTTCTGTTCTGTTCTGAACTCTTCTATTCTAACTCGTTCTGTTCTCTTCTCTTCTATAACTCCTCTTCTCTTCTCAAATTCTATTCTATTCTATTCTATTCTATTCTATTCCCACCACCCCTGACTCACTTCCTCTGCTCTTCGCAGGTGCTCCACTCGACCGCCTACTACTGCCAGACCATCCTGGACGACAATAGCTCTTCGGCCTTGATCATCCTGGGCTTTGTCATCATGTCTCCCCTCATCGTGGTCTCCATGGCTCTCTACTGCAGCCTGGCCCGCCGGCTGCACCTCTTCCTCTGCTTCCAGCCATGCGCCCGTGCCGTCTACAAAGGCGTGAAGTGGCGGTGGTACGAAGAAGGGGGGCTGTGTGGGTGCACAAAGGAGTGGAACCACCAAGTCAAGGCTTGGGTCTGAGCTGGTCCCCCCCAGCCTCTCCATGCAGCTTGGTTGTTTTCAGTGGGGGGGGGCATCAAGAAAGAGCAGCGATAGTAACCCACCACCATGTTTCCCCTGCAGGCTCTTTGTGCTAAGGAGTAGCCAGGCTAAGGGCCTCCCTGGATTTCAAGGCAGCTTTGGGCTAGATCAGGGGTTGGCAACCCACAGCTCTGGAGCCGCATGTGGTTCTTTCATCCCTCTGCTGGGGCTCCCTGTCGCTCAAAATATGTGTCACAGCTGCTAATATGCGAAACCTAACAGCATACGATTTATTGAGCTTTTCAACCCCCCGGTAGGTTTTGTGGTTCCCGGTGTTTTCTGTGGGAAGTGGATCCAAATACCTCTATGAGTGTTTAAAGTTGCAGACCCCTGGGCTAGATGACCCCACCACGGGGGGGGGGGAGGGGGGTGTCTGTCTATTATTTGTCGTTGTGAGCTGCACAAGGGGCGGGGCCGAAGCAGAGGAGGGTGGGACCAGGGTGGGGATTCCATTCCCCCCTAATTCTCTTCACCAGTTCATTCGATGACTTCGAGTCTCCGATTTGGTTTTTCTTCAGCCTCGCTTACTTTATGATTCATAAATTTTGGGTGAGTTGATGGATCAATGTGTGCCATAAACCCAGGAAATGGATTAATTCAGGATAAATGTCAGAATTTCCAGCCTTCCTGAAGTAGGCCCATTTTTCGCCCTCCCCGAGCCTTTGCGCGCACCCTGCACTTATCTACATCCAAAACAATCCGCATTGGGACTCCTGGGAGGGGTGGGGCAAGGTGGGCATGGCCAGCCAGGAGAGGGATTTGGGGGTTCTCCGAACTGCACAGAAGCTTAGCTAGAGGTTCTCCCAAACCCCTGCGAACTCCCAGCAGCCCACTCCTGTAACATGAGGCATAGTTGAAATGTGCCCATATGTTTCTTGAATCGCTGAGCCAGCTGCATTTTTGCTTGACAGTCCAGCTGTGGTCCCACACCGATGTCTCATGGCTATCCTTAAAATGAGAATGGGATACAATATTTCTATGGAACCCGTCATGGTTGGGCATCCTGTAACACACCGATTGTGAGTGGTGTTTCCGGCTACTCTTCTTCCTGTCCTGTGTAACTCTTCCAGCTGCTGTTGTGTATCAGTATTGTGGGGACACCACCGACGACGCCCGATGCTCCTACGCTGTCTAAGCTAGATATTAAAGAATCTTTTAAAATATGCATGTCCATCGTCTTGGTCTTTTTTCTCCCTTGTGGGAAATGTGTCTTCTGAATTGCTTAACACTACAGGGGTGAATGTACCATACCTGGCAAGTGTTTTTGTGACTGGCCACTGTCAACACAATCTTTATCACTGCCTCCAGTTTCAGCATTATATTTATTTATAGTATTTAGCTACTTTTTCTCACACTGTCTGCTTCCTTAAGTACTCGATCTTCCTTCTCTCTGGCCTGTTTATAATTGCTCTGCTATCCATCTAATAATTTGGATAAATACATTGCATATGTTGTGGCCCACCAGATTTGGACAATGAGGAGGTCGGGGAGGAAGATGGGCCAGTCCTGGAGTCTGGAGAAGGCTCTGATGAGGGCTGTGTCAGAGGCAGAGAGTGGGCCAGAGCCATCTGACAGTTATCGGCTGCCTCCAGAGTCAGACATCAGTGAGGCAGAAGAACAGCTGGAGCCTGTTCCCAGTGTGTGCATGCGTAGAGTTTCCAGATGAAGGGAACAGTTAAAGAACAGGGGTCGACTTGAGAGTAAGGCCACAGGTGGGCGAAGAACGGCCCCTCCCAGAGAGTATAAAAGGGGAGCAAAAGGGGAGTGGAGTTTGCAGGAGACCATTAGTTTGCTTAATTGGTTTATGACTCTCCGAGACTCCTTGACGAGTTCTGCAGATATCAGCCTGGCAGCTCTCCAAGCCAGATAAGGTCTGTGACCGTAAATCCTCCCTTGAAAGACTTTGCTGGATGTGAATGATCAGAATTCACAGTCAATTAATAAAAGGGGTTTTTGTCGGGACCAGGAGTTTGCTTCCTGCACTCGGGAAGCCTCAGTCAGAACAGTATACATGGAAATACAGGTAGTCCTCAACATACAGCAGTTCATTTAGTGACTGTTGGAAGTTACAACAGCACTGAAAAAAAATGACTTAGGATTGTTTTTCACATTTTTACAACCTCCAAGTACATGTGATCAAACTTCAGGAGCTTGGCAGCTGACTCGTATTTATGACGGTCGCAGTGCCCCTGAGGGTCATGTGATTCCCTTTTGCGACCTTCACACAAACAAAGTCCATGGGGAAGCCAGATCTGCTTAAAAGCCAGGTTACTAACTTAACGACTGCAGTGGTTCACTTAACAACCGTGGCTGGAAAGTTTGCAAAATGGGAGGGGAAAAACTCACTTAATGAATGTTTTTGCTGAGCAAAAGAAATTTTGGTCTCCATTGTCATAAGTCGAGGATCACCTGTGCACCTGTTTCCATAGGTAAAGGTTCCCTTCGCACATATGTGCTAGTCGTTCCTGACTTTAGGGGGCGATGCTCATCTCCGTTTCAAAGCTGAAGAGCCAGCAGTGTCCGAAGACGTCTCCATGGTCATGTGGCCAGCATGACTCACCTCCTGGAGGCGCACAGAACGCCGTTCCCTTCCCAACAAAAGTGGTCCTTGTTTTTCTACTTGCCTTTTTTTATGTGCTTTCGAACTGCTAGGTTGGCAGAAGCTGGGACGAGTAATGGAAGCTCACTCCGTTACACAGTGCTAGGGATTCGAACCGCCAAACTGCCGACCTTCCTGATCGACAAACTCAGCGTCTTAGTCCCTGAGCCACCTGTTTCTATTTCTATTTATTGAATTTATAGGCCGCCCAATCCCAGAGGACTCCGGGTGGCTTACAGAAATAAGAATATTAAGGAAGGATTAAAAGCAAGTAAAACACAACAGATTAAAAGAAACACAACATGCACCCAGTCTAAGCGGGGCTGGACCTCAGTCAAGAGGTCAACAGCCCCAGGCCTGCCGGAATAGCCAGGTTTTGATAGCTTTTCGGAAGGCCATGAGAGTGGGGAGCGTCCAGATCTCTGGGGGTAGCTCATTCCATAGGGCCGGAGCAGCAACAGAGAAGGCCCTATTCCGAGGCGTTGCCAGCTGATGGCACCTGGAGAAGGCCCATCCTGTGCGATCTTATCGGTCTTAGGGAGGTGTGCGGCAGAAGATGGTCTTGTAGGTATCCGGGTCCCAGGCCATGTTTCCATCTTAACCCCAAATTCTTCTTGTTTGAAACAAGGGAGAGAAAATGCCCTTCTTTTCCTGAGATCTAAGCTCTGCTTTTTCTATTAAAAATATGCAGGGAAACTACGATCCCGATTTTAAGGCACATCAGCGGTGATTTCATTTGCTCATTTTATTTCCTAGAGTGGAGTGTTAATACTGTCGATGAGGAAAAATGGATATGCCAAAGAACAGCCATTAACCTTCCATCTTGGAGCCAACTCTTTCAGGGGTGAAATTAAAACAGCTTTCATTTATTTCCTTGATCGGATCTGAGTGGGCTAAATGTCTTGTTCATGATCTGGCTGTCTTTCAAAGTTGCCTTGTTTTTTGTTCTTTAACCCCTTGTGGGAAGCCTAGAAGAATGAAATACTTTGAGGACTATTTAAAAAGGCGGAATATTATATTTCCCAAAGGGAGAACATGTCTTTTTTAGAGGCAGAAAGCAACAACCACCTTCCTTAATAGTGTTCCGACTTAGGCTTCCCGAGGCATTGAAAATCACATACTTAGTCCCCCAAACCCTCTCTTTATTTCAACGGCTGTGAATTATGGTCATTCACAGCCCTGTAATGGGTCACAAATAGTTGGTAAAGAGTCCGACAGTAGTCTGCCAAAGTCTTTCGGGATAAGGCTGATAAGCACCCACCTTTTCCTCTCTTGAAACGCTGCCAGAGACCTAATTGCCAATTAGTTTTTCAAGGCCACACGGAGCACAGAGTCAAAACGGAGCTTCAGAGTTTAAACCAACCAAAACGAACAAAATTGCTTCCTGCAAAGGCTCAAGTCTGTTTGCTCCTCTTTTATGTCCTATGGGAGGAACTAATCATCTCCAAGTCTTACTCCTGAGTCGCCCCTTTTTTCTTAACTGTCCTTGCGTTCTGGTAGGTCTGCGCATGTGCACACTGGGAACTGGCTCACACAGTTCTTCTGTCTCGCTGATGTTGAGGCTCTGGAGGCAGCACATCACTACCAGATGGCCTTGGCCCCCTCTCTGCCTCCAATGCAGAGCCCTCATCAGAGCCTTCCCCAGATTCCAGGACTGGCTCATGCTCCATCCCAATTTCCTCACTATCCGACTTTGCTGCCAGCTCCACAGGCCGCCGGCAGATTATAACAAATAGCCCACAGCACATGTCAGCATTTAAGAGATAAAGAGCTATATTGGAAACTAGATAGCTCTATTCATAGGCAAAGCAAATACTGCAGGCCGAAATCCATTCAAGGCAGGGATGTTTTGAAATTCCCGGCAGCAAAGACTGATAGGATTATATCACATTGAGTGATAGGATTATCCCTCGCTCAATATACAACACAGGACAAAGCCATTAAGCCACAATAGGAATTATTGCGTCACCCTCGGAGCAGTCCAAACTTCAACCAAACCTAGCTCAGACAAAAGCCTAGGATTTGTACTTTGCCTATAGAGCCAGCCATGACCCCTACATAACCCCTACTTGGAGTCTGACAACAGCCAATAGAATACATGTTCTTGCACAGGAACAGGAAACTCAAGTGCAAAGCTTAAAGAAGGATAAAAACCCATCACTCTCAACTCTGTTTTGCCAGCTACACTAGCACTATGTGCTTGGTGGTTCTATTCATCATTAAACCTTCTCTCCAATCAGCCTCCATGTTTCCAGTCTCTTTCTCCTGGCTTGGAACTGAACCGGGTAGATATTTTTCCCCACACCCTTCAGCTGCCCTAAACTGCTCTCTAATATCACATCTATGGAGACTCTCAGTTATCCAGGTCACAGTTGTCCCAGGTGCTTTTTTCAAGAGGCAACTGGACTTTTCGGTTTTTCTTTGAAGATGTTTCACTTCTCGTCCAAGAAGCTTCTTCAGTTCTGACTGGATGGTGGGGGAAGAAAGGGCAGAACAGAAGGAAGAATGGAAGGATTAGCAATAAAGAGGATTAGGGGACCGGAGGCTAAAACGTATGAAGAACAGTTGCCGGAACTGGGTATGTCTAGTCCAGGGGTCAGCAAACTGCAGCTCTGGAGCCGCAGGTGGCTCTTTCTTCCCTCTGCTGCGGCTCTGTCACCGGTCAGCACCACAATTTTGAGAGGAGCTTCCGGTGGGGTGAGGGGGGAGGGAGAAGCACAGTGTGCCAGGAGAAGACTCTATGGCAAGGGGAGGGTTTTCCAGTTGTCTCCACAATTGATAGGGCTTCCGGTTATGACAGGTAGAGGAAAAAGTATGCCGTGCTAGGAGGAGACTCTATGGTGGGGGAACTGGACTTCCGGTCAGCAGCTCCAGAATTGAACAGGGGGCTTCTGGTTAGGACCTTTGTGGTTCCCGGTGTTTTCTTTTCTGTGGGAAACCAGTCCAAATGGCTGTTTGAGTGTTTAAGTTTGCCGACCCCTGGACTAGTCTGATGAAAAGGAAGACTAGGGGAGACATGATAGCAGTCTTCCAATATCTCAAGGGCTGCCCCAAAGAAGAGGGAGTCAAGCTATTCTCCAAGGCACCTCAGGTTAGGACAAGAAGCAATGGGTGGAAACTAATGAAGGAGAGAAGCAACTTAGAACTAAGGAGAAATTTCTTGACAGTGAGAACAATTAACCAGTGGAACGACTTGCCTCCAGAAGTTGTGAATGCTCCAACACTGGAAGTCTTTAAGAAGATGTTGGACAAGCATTTGTCTGAAGTGGTGTAGGGTTTCCTGCCTAGGCAGGGGATTTGACTAGAAGACCTCCAAGGTCCCTTCCAACTCTGTTATTCTAGTCTATTTTCCGCTGGATTTATAGTCTTTGCAGACAGCTGGTCATTTGCATTCTTTTTGGAGAGTCCTTGAGGCCACTTGGAGGTTTATCTCTGTCCTCAGGGTCACCTGAGTGGTGCAAATGGGTGTGTAGCCTTCTTGGAATTGCCGAAAGGACTGTGTTGAGCAAGAGTTGTTCAATTTTGATATAAATGGCCCCTTTGACCCCTCTTCTGTATCTTTATGATGTCAGCCATGCATTAAGTAACCGTTCTCAAAATCCTAAATTTCCAGACTTTCTGTTCCTTGACTGCCGAGGATAATCAATTCCTCAATTAACTCTGCGGCGGTGTTTTGGAAGGGCTTACAGTATCGCAATTAAAAAAAAAAACACAATAAGTTAACAGCAAGCCGATTCCTCTTCAGAAAATCAGGCTCCCAGAATCAGAAACCATTTATATCAAATATTAATACGGCTGACTTCTGTATCCTTACTTTCCCTACCAAAGATCTCACTGTTTATGCTTTTAATAGGGCTGGGAAAGATGCCAGGGCAAAAACTTGGGCAGCAAAGCAGAAATATGGCTGGTTAAATAAACCACAGCAGCAAAATTCAGCTGTAAATGCTAAGCTTGGGGTTTTAATGATGTGCTGGGAGGAGGGAACCATAGGTAAAGGTAAAGGTTCTCCTTACACATATGTGTTAGTCATTTCTGACTCTAGGGGGCGGTGCTCATTTCTGTTTCAAAGCCGAAGAGCCAGTGCTGTCCGAAGACGTCTCCGTGGTCATGTGGCCGGCATGACTCAACTCCTGAAGGCGCATCGAATGCTGTTCCCTTCCCACCAAAATTAGTGGTGCCTATTTTACCTACTTGCATTTTTTACCTGCTTTTGAACTGCTAGGTTGGCAGAAGCTGGGACAAGTAACGGGAGCTCCCTCCGTTACACGGCGCTAGGGATTCGAACTGCCGAACTGCTGGCTTTTCTGATCGACAAGCTCAGCGTCTTAGCCACTGAACCACAGTGTTCCTTAGGGCATCAAGGGAAATGTATTCAAGCCATAAAGAAGATTCATGATAAGTTTAGCACGATCCGTGTAATTAATTAGAGAGAGCCGAGGTGGCGCAGTGGTTAAATACAGTAATGGAGGCTATTTCAGCTGACTGCAGTTCTGCAGTTCGGCTGTTCAAATCTCACTGGCTCAAGGTTGACTCAGTCTTCCATCCTTCCGAGGTGGGTAAAATGAGGACCCGGATTGTTGGGGGCAATATGCTGACTCTGTAAACCGCTTAGAGAGGGCTGAAAGCCCTATGAAGCGGTATATAAGTCTAACTGCTATTGCTATTGCTATCGCTAATGACTTGCGAACACAATTGAGCCAACATTCCCATCGCTAAGCAAGACAGTTTATTAAGTGTCCCATTTTACGACCTTGCTTGCCACAGTTGTTAAGCGAATCACAGCAGTTATTAAGTTAGTCACACGAATGTTAAGTGGATCTGGCTCCCCCCCCCCCCCGTTCTCTTTGCTCGTCACAAGCTCACCAACGCCGGGAGACGGCAGCCGTCATAAACACGAGTCAGTTACCAAGCGTCCGAATTTCAATCACGTGACCAGGGGGATGCTGCAAATGGTCATTCAGTGTGAAAAAAGGGTCACAAGTCACTTTTTTTTCAAGTAACTTCAAACCGCCACTAAACGAATGGCTGTAAATTGAGAGCTACAAGTATTGACTATAAAGAGTCTTTAGTTAAAGAGAATGATGGAAGCAGCAGCTGCCAAAAAAAGCCATCACATTTATAGGCTGCATCAACAGAGGGATAGAATCAAGATCACGTGAAGTGTTGATACCACTTTGTAAGGCCTTGGGAAGGCCACACTTGGAATACGGCATTCAGTTTTGGTCTCCAGGATGTAGAAAAGATGTGGAGACTCTAGAAAGAGGGCAGAGAAGAGCAACAAAGAGGATTAGGGGACTGGAGGCTAAAACATATGAGGAACGGTGTCAGGAATTGAGTATGTCTGAAAAGAAGGACTAGGGGAGACATGATAGCAGCGTTCCAATATCTCAGGGGTTGCCCCAAAGAAGAGGGAGTCAAGCTATTCTCCAAAGCACCTGAGGGCAGGACAAGAAGCAATGGATGGAAACTAATCAAGGAGAGAAGCAACCTAGAAGTAAGGAGGAATTTCCTGACAGTGAGAACAATTAACCAGTGGAACGACTTGCCCTCCAGAAGCTGTGAATGCCCCAATACTGGAAGTTTTAAAGAAGATGTTGGATAAGCATTTGCCTGAAGTGGTGTAGGGTTTCCTGCCTAAGCAGGAGGTTGGACTAGAAGACCTCCAAGGTCCCTTCCAACACTGTTATTCTATGGTCTGATTGAGAGTAAGGGAATGATGGCTTCTCCAAATCTAAGGAGAAAAAAATGGAATAAATGGAATTACCTGGGCAGAATTCTGCCTCTTCGGGATGAGCCTCCAGGCAAACAGCAGGGAATGCAAATCGACTTCCTCCCCTTAGTTGGGTTAATGGGGGAAATTATATTTCCATGGTAACCGCATCCTGAGTGTACCACTATGTGACACGTAAGTAGCAAGGTCCTTCGAGTAGCAGGCACAACTGGACAAAACAAGGTTTGCAGTGGGGAGCTTTGGATCCAGTGGTGTTTATGCTGCGGCAATTTCCACTCCATCTGTGAATCCAATGCCAACTCAGAAGGCCACTATTGCTTAATGGGGAAGTTAACAAGTTGCGCAGAGACCCAAAAGTTGCTAATGGATACAGGCAGCCAAGCCCAGCGTGGGTGAACCGAAGATCGTGACATTAAGGTCTATCAGGGGAGACATGACAGCAGCCTTCCAATACTTGAGGGGCTGCCTCAGAGAGGAAAGAGGTCAAGCTCTTTTTCTAAAGCGCCCGAAAGGCCAGACAAGGAAGAATGGATGGAAACTGACCAAGGAGAGATTCAACCTAGAAATAAAGGAAGGATTTTCTGACAGTGAGGACAATCCACCCCGTGGAACAGAAGTTGCCTTCAGAGGTTGTGGGAGCTTCATTCCTGGAGGCTTTCAAGAGGAGACGGGACTGCCATTTGTCAGAAATGGTGTAGGGCCTCCTGCTTGGGTGTGAGGGTTGGACTAGATGACCTCCAAGGTCTCTCCCAACTCTGCTCATCTGTAATAAGTCTGGTACTTCCCATCCCCATTGGAAGAGGCACCCGTTGTATTTGTTGTGGCTTCCCGGCAGCCAGCAAAGCTGGCAGCAGAGTCAGACAGTGAGGAGGTTGGGGAGGAACATGGGCCAGTCCTGGGGGCTGAGGAAAGCTCAGATGAGGGCTCTGTGTCAGAGGTAGAGAGGGAGCTAGACAGCAGCGAGGCAGAGGAACAGCTGGAGCCTGTTCCCAGTGTGTGCATGCACAGAGCTGCCAGAAGACAAGAACAACTAAGAAAACAGGGTCGATTTATGAATAAAGCCACACCTTAGAGGTGAATGGCCCCTCCCATAGGAAGCAAAAGAGGAGCGAATGGGGAGGGGGCTTTTGCAGGAAACAATTCGTTCCTTCGGTCGTGTCGAGAGTGGAAAGTTCTGTTTGTGAGTATAAGAGACTCTGTGCCGTTTGGAAACTAGTTATCTGGCAGCTCTCCAAGCAAGATAAGGTTCGTGTAGATAAACATTCCTCTGAGAGACTGTTTGCCAGGCCTTGCTGACTGCGAATGAAAGGAATTCACAGTCGGGTAAATAAAAGAGGTTTTGCAGGAACCAAGACTTTGCTTCTTGCTTCCTAAGGCAGCCTGGGTCAGAACAGTCTTCCCCCAGCTGGGCCCAAAGAAACTGTTTCTGTTTCATATTCATTTCGTTCCTTAAGCCGGGGGCTGGGATAGATGTCCTCTGAGGAGCCTTCCCATTCAAAGATTCTAAGATCAGCATCACATGCTGGCAGAGCGGGTGGAAAGGGCAAGGCTTCCCATGTCATATTGGTGCAGCTTTCATCAATATTCCAAGAGAGTCCACTTGCCACGTTGCTTCCCGGCGTCCTTCAAAGAAAAAGGCAGCTTTTTTCCACCGCTGCCTATATTTTATTTTTTCCTAACCAGTGTTTTATGGAACGGCGCAAACAGATGCTCCACACGACCCAGGGAAGAAAAAAAAAACGGGATTGATTTTATGACAGAATGTGGAGGCTGTTTATCTTGGTGCCTAAGAAGAACAAGGAGAAAGAAGGAGAAAAAAAGGAGAAAAATACAAAGGTTTAGCAAGCCAGGGGGGACTTAATTTAATTTAAATAGATTTGTTTTCCCCCCTTCCCCCCTCCAAGAGAAAAGCCCAAAGTCGAAAGCTTCTAAGTGTTGGTTTTTTTTGTGGATTCCCTTGATGGTCTTGAAAGAAACTTTGCATTGCTGACCTGCCTCAATTGTAGAACCTGATCCAATTCAACGCAAGGAAAACACTTGTTCTGTTCTCCCCAGTGCGTGCAGGCACACGCACACGCACACACACATACACACACACACAGAGCACACTTATGCAAGACACTTATTCTGGCGCGGTGCCTCATGCAGAATCTCTTCCCTTTCTGTAGACGGCCTCTGCATCACTTCTCTACTGAAACTCTCTCCTTTGATATATATATATATATATATATATATATATATATATATATATATATATATATATATATATATATATATATATATATATATATATATATATATATATATATATATATGAAGCATCGGAATATAAGACGCAGCAAGGTTTTGAAGAGGATTTTTTTTTTTAAAAAAGTTTTTGCACTTTGCAAACCTCCCAAAAATGGCCCATTTTTTGGCGAATACGGGCCAGTTCCCCCCCCCCCCCCAAAGGGCATGAATAGTCTTTAGGAGGCTTGTAGAGTGCTGCTGGACGGGGGGGAGGGGGGGCAAAAACAAGCAAAAAACAGCCCATTTTCTGCGAAAATGGGCCCGTTTTTTGTCAAAAAAAAGGGGGCAGAGATAGCCTTTAGGAAGCTTATAGAATGCTGCTGGGGGCTGGGGAGGCAAAAAACAGGTGGTTTTTCGCTCATTTCTCCCCTCCCCATCTCCCAGGAGCACTCTGGAAGCCTCCTAAAGGCTATGCATGGCCATTTTGGTGAAGTGGGTGGAGATTCAAGAGGCAAAAAAATGCTGTATTCAGTGTATAAGATGCACCCAGATTTTCAGCCTCTTTTTTGAGGGGAAAAGGGTGCGTCTTATACTCTGAAAAATACGGTATATCTTGTTTTCCCAAAAATAAGACAGGGTCTTATTCCCCCCCCCCCCCGGAAATAAGCGCTCGGCCTTATTTTTGGGGTGCTCTTATTATTTTTGAGGTGCAGGAGGCCCCTTAACCTCAGCCTGCAGCCCCGTGGATCAGTTGATCCAGAGAGAGCCAAAAGTTCTGTCTCGTGGCACATTCTTGCCAGCCCTAGCATCACTGGGCCTGCTGCTATTTTTGTGGCCGCCACTAAGAGAAGAAGTGTGGGAGTTAGGCTTTGTGGAAGGGGTTTCCACGAGGCCGTTCTTGTGGATGGCAGATGCATGTGGGGCGCATGGGGCATATTTTCACCTTCTCCCCCCCCCCCAGTAAATGTCGGGGATGAGCTGTTCATGTGTTTAAATATTTTCGGGGAGGGCTTATTTTAGCCCATGCGCTCAAAAGCCCAATTGGGCTTATTATCCGGGGAAGAATAATTCTTCCCCGGATAATAACATATTCATTTATAAGAATATATTCTCCCACTCAACTTTGCAAGGGTGTTTATAAATAAACCGTGCTAAAAACTCACCGAGGTTGCAAATACTCAAGGAGTGCAAAGATTTGAATCCGGTGACTTGGGTTTTATACTGTTTTTTTTCTTCTGCCGAGCAGAAATGTGCAAGATTAAAATGATGAAGGGTGGGATTCAGGCACCGAGTGTTTGAATGCAAAAAAGGGCCACGCTGAAGGCTGTAAAAAAAATAGGCCCCTTCAGTGCAAAAACGCAAAATTGGTTTTGTCATCGCTCGATGATTCCTACTCGGTAGAAATTATCCCTGGGAAAATCATAGAGCCGTAGAAAAATTAAGTTTCAGGACTGATGAAAAATAATACCTGATCTTAAGTCATTTCATCTTAAGCCAAACCTGTGACACGCACTGCAGAACTTAATTGAATTTGAAATTGTTTGAAGGCAGACTTACCCACCTGACGTGTTGGGACACAAAATGCAGCTATCCACCCGAAACCATAATTGGGAGATTTTTCTGATGCGATTGGCAGCTAAAGCCAAATATGCCTTTGTTCCGGAGAACCCGAAATGCCTGAAAATTTGAGGGCAAAGAAAATACGTTTGATCAACTTCAAGGCAGATTTTTAAAAAATTTTTAAGTTTTCCTAACATGTTGCAGAAACACGTTTAAGAACAAAGTAACCACATCGAAGTTAAAATCAACAGGACAAGGGAAATGAAAATTTCTTTGGTATGAAAAAAAAAACAGTAGCAACCTAGATATCTGATTTTGTGAGAATTGAACCCTGATGATGTTACCTAGTTTGGTTAATTAAATGTCTGCAAGAGAAGAACCAAGCTCAGAGAGCACCAAGGACCCCACAGTCCTCCTCCTTCCCTCCTCCTTTTCCTCCACTTCACACCCCTTGTTCTCTTTTAGCATTGATGACATTATCTAGTATGGTCATGAAACGTCTGCGAGAAAACCACCAAGCTCAGAGAGCACAAATATTCTCTTTTTGGCATCTCGTTTTTAATTGGGAGTCTAAATACGTAAAAAGTCTCTGATTCTCTCTCTCTCTGCCCCTCTCCCTCCTTCCCTCCCTCTCCTCTCCCTCCCTTTCCTCTCTCCTTCTACTCCCCTCCCTTTCCTCTCTCCTTCTCCCTCTCCTCTTCCTCCCTCTCTCCTCCCTCCATCTCCCTCCCCTTTCTCCTTCCCTCTCCTCTCTCTCCCCTCATCCCTCCCCCTTACTTTCTCCCTCTCCCTCCCCTTTCTCCCTCTCTCTCTTCTCTTCCTCCCTGCCTCCCCTCTCCTATCTCCTTTCCTTCCTCTCTCCCTTCCTCTCCTCCCTCCCTCCCTATCTCCTCTCTCCCACCCTTCCTCCCTCCCTCTCCTCCCTCCCGCCCCCCTCCAATTTATTTCGGTATCCCTTTTCTCTCCAAACTTTGCAATGGGAGCTTTGAAAGATGCCACAGAAAACAAATTACTCACAGGTTATGTTCGAACTACAGCAGGTAAGGAATCTTAAAAGCACTAGAAATGTTTTGTTGTAGGGCACATTAGCCTTTCTTTCTTTCTTTCTTTTCTTTCTTTTTTCTTTCTTTCTTTTTTCTTTTGTGGGAAGTTATCATCCAGTCCTCTCTCAGAAAAATGAAATATCCTAGGAAATATTGAAAAGGCAGAATATTTATCTGGATATGAAAAGAAAGAAACATGTTTTAAAAGACAGAATAGTTGCCTGTAGCTTCCTGCCCATCCCCACTGTTAATGGGCAGATGTCACCCCTCGTACGTGGCTCCCTTAGCTTCAAAATTATGCCTAGATTTTTATTTATTTAAAAAAAACATAAGAAAAAGAAGAGGGAGTCGAGGCTTATAAAGGTTACTTATAAAACCGCCGTTCCAGCAGTCTTATAAAATATTTCACCATGGCCCAGGGTTGCCTCCGGTTGTCGGCTGCCTTCTGGGCTATGAAACATTTATCAGAAATAACTCAAGAAGCCGACCCTGCCATAGAGGATAGGCCCGGGAAATTATTTATGCCCCAGACGGAGCGAGTGGAGAAATGTAGCACGCGGCGGGGGAGCTCTGCTGATTTACGTCAAATTGAAAAAGAAAGTCAAAAGGTGCCTGGAAACTGGCCTCTGAAAAAGGAAAAAGGCTGCTCCGTTTAGCACGAGGTCAAGAAGGGTTTGCAGGCAAGTTGCAACCCCAGTTCCAAGAGAGAGAGAGAGAGAGACAGAGAGACAGAGAGACAGAGGGAGGGAGAGAGAGAGAGATGGTTTAAGAAGGAGGGAGGCAGCCAGCGTCATTCCTTGGCCCCACAGATTTGCAGTGGAAGAGGCAACAACAGGATTTATTTTTTTTAAAAAAAAATATTATATATGCTTTACAAAGAAGAGACAAAGAAGGTGGCTCAGTGGCTAAAACGCTGAGCTTGTCGATCAGAAAGGTCGGCAGTTCGGCGGTTCGAATCCCCAGCACTATGTAATGGAGTGAGCTCCCGTCACTTGTCCCGGCTTCTGCCAAGCTAGCAGTTCAAAAGCAGGTAAAAAAGGCAAGTAGGAAATTAGGAGCCACTTTTGGTGGGAAGGGAACAGCGTTCGGTGCGCCTTCAGGAGTTGATTCCTGCCGGCCACATGACCACGGAGACATCTTCGGACAGCGCTGGCTCTTCAGCTTTGAAACGGGGATGAGCACCGCCCCCTAGAGTCGAGAATGGCTAGCACACCCTTCACTTTGCTTGTCAGAAGGTCGCAAATGGGGATCATGCGACCAGGGACACTGCAACGGTCATAAATGTGAGTCAGTTGCCAAGCATCTGGATCTCAATCACGGGACCATGGAGATGCTGCAATGGCCGTAAATGTGAAAAATAGTCATAAGTCACTTTTTTCAGGGCTGTTGTAACTTCAGTCACTAAATGAATCATCGTAAATTGAGGACCACCTGTACTTCATGCCGCTATTCAGAAGTAGCCTTTCCAACTCATGCTTTTTTATTAAAAGGCTTTTTTTATTATTTTAGTATTAAAAGCCTTTGTGAGTTGCAGCTCATTATATCGGATGCACGACGAGGTTTCTTCCTTTTAATAACATTTGGAAAAGGTTGAATGACATTGAACAGAAAGATTAGCCGGCAGTGGAATGAAGAAACGCCTCTCTGGGCTTCGAATGGCAAACGAGGGCTCTCCCCGAGGTTTAGACAAGGTTTTGGTTTTTAATCAAATAAAAACTAAATGGAAGCTAAAACTAAATTAAAACTAAATAGTTTTAATTGCACTGCCATCTTTCATCAAATTGATTGCACATTTAAAAAAAAAGAAGAACCCAGCTTGTATTTGCATGGTCCCACCCCTTCATTAGCATGGCTCAGACCTTGTATTCTATTTGGATGAAAAGAGATAACCAAGAAGCTAACAAAAGGCCAGAGAGAAAAGTTAGGAGCAATTTTATCTTTTAGGTTGTTATGTTTTTAAAATCTCTTGGTGGAGTGGAGTGGAGGTTTTTTTTTTAAAAAATAATAATTACAGTCAAAGGAAAATGGATATATGATGATGGTGATATGTATGAATATTTGAGTTAAAATGCTTGAGTTAACATGAGTTATGTTTGTTGACTGTGGAGGAGATGTACGAATGTTTATTTGTGACTGACTGATACACTTTCTATAGCATGTAAAGAAAGATGTTGTACTTGTTTTAAATTAAAAATTAAAAAAAATTAAAATTAAAAAAAAAAGGAATAGAGTGGAGTGGTGTAGAATAGAATAGAATAGAATAATAGAATAGAATACAATATAGGAATAGAGTGGAATGGAGTGGAGTGGAGTAGAGTAAGTAGAGTAGAGTAAGTAGAGTAGAGTAGAGTAGAGTAGAGTAGAATAGAATAGAATAGAATATAGGAATAGAGTGGAGTGGTGTAGAATAGAATAGAATAGAATAGAATAGAATATAGGAATAAAGGAGTGGCGTGGCGTGGAGTAGGGTAGGGTAGGGTAGGGTAAGGTAGGGTAGAGTTGATTAAGTAGAGTAGAGTAGAATAGAATATAGGAATAGAATGGAGTGGAGTGGAGTGGAGTGGAGTGGAGTGGAGTGGAGTGGAGTAGAGTAGAGTAGAGTAGAGTAGAGTAGAGTAGAGAAGAATTACAGAGTTGGAAGGGACCTTGGAGGTTGTCTAGTCCAACCCACTGCTCAGGCAGGAAACCCTACACCATTTCGGACAAATGGCTATCCAATCTCCTCTTTAAACCTTCCAGTGTTGGAGCATTCACAACTTCTGGAGGCAACTTCTGTTCCACTGATTCATTGTCCTCACTGTCAGGAAATTTATCCTCAGTTCTAGCTTGCTTCTCTCCTTGATTAGTTTCCATCTGTTGCTTCTTGTCCTGCCCTCAGGTGCTTTGGAGAATAGCTTGACTCCCTCTTCTCTGGGGCAACCCCTGAGATATTGGAACACTGCTATCATGTCTCCCCTTCTTTCTATTAAGCTAGACATACCCAGTTCCTGCAACCGTTCTTCATATGTTTTAGCCTCCAGTCCCCTAATCATTAAAACAAATTGGGTTAAACGATTAACCCGATTTATTTTTCATTTTTAGAGACGGATGCGTTTCAACCTGCACCCGCCTTCCCCCCCCAAAAAAACCCCAGACTGAAATGAAGTTATTTTGCAGTCAAACACACTGCCAAGCCGGTGTGGATGTCTCGTTGACATGGATAATCGGTTTACAAAGCAGACTGCGTGGAGACCGAGGGAGTTTTCGATTGCCGCAAAACAGCAGGCTGTTTGCGAACGAGAAGAGCGGCCAGCGAACAGAAACAAACACCGCAAAAAAAAATGAACCTGCCAGACAATCTGTTTCCTCTGACTGTGTTACAAGGAACATACCACGTTTCCATGCTGTTCCCCAGCAGTTATTACATGGGTAAATGAAGGTGGGCGGGTGCGTTGACTGGCATTAATTCTGTTCCGAGTCCTCAGTGAGGCTTTTTCACCCATATTTCCTTAGCAGAAACATTGGGGGGAGGGGAAGAAGGGGGGGTCATCTCCAATGTTAGACAGCCTGATATTTACTAGCCAGTTTCAGAATTGGTGTGCTGTGGGGGAAATCTATGGTGGCCTAGTGGTTAGAATGCAGGATTGCAAGTTAACTCTTCCCACTGCCGGCAGATCGATCCTGACCGGCTCAAGGTTGACTCAGCCTCCCGTACTTCTGAGGTGGGTAAAATGAGGAGCCAGATTGTTGGGGGGCAAGAGGCCGACTCTGTAAACCACTGAGAGAGGGCTGTGAAGCACTGTAAAGCAGTGTATAAGTCTAGGTGCTATTGATACTGATATAATTGGAATGGTGCGGTAGCCTAGAGATGGTAGAGCTCTCACCTCACAATCAGCAGGCTGTGAGTTTGAAATAGGTAGAGGCAACTATTTCTCTCTCTGGGATGAGAATATATCTGCTGAACAAAACACTGCATTGGTGACAGGAAGGGCATCTGGCCATTAAAATACTCTCCTAACTGCATTCAGTTGCCTAAACTCCACCCTGCAAGGAAGTGGTGGGATTCAAATACTACTAGTTCTGTGGGCGTGGCTTGGTAGGCATGGCATGGATTGGTGGGCGTGGCAGGAGAAGGTTACTGCAAAATCCCCATTTCCTCCCGATCAGCTGGGACTCAGGAGGCAGAGAATAGATGGGGGGCGGGGCCAGCCAGAGGTGGCATTTACCAGTTCTCCAAACTACTCAAAATTTCCTCTACCAGTTCCCCAGAAGTGGTCAGAACCTGCTGGATACCACCTCTGCTGCAAGGGGATTATGGGGGTCGTTAAACAAAAGAGGAGCGAATGGGGAAGGGGCTTTTGTAGGAAACAATGTTCAATCAGTCGTGTCAAGAGAGAAAACTTCTATTTGTAACTATAAGAGACTCTGTGCCTTGCCCTGCGTTTGGAAGTAGTTATTGGGCAGCTTGCCAAACGAGATAAGGTTCGTGTGGAGAAATATTCCTCTGAAAGACTGTTTGCTAAGCCTTGCTGACTGTGAATGAAAGGAATTCACAGTCATGTGCATAAAAGGGGTTTTGCCGGGACCAAGACTCCGCTTCTTGCTTGTCAAGGAAGCCTGGGTCAGAACATTTCTTTTGAGTAGGGAACTAAGAGATGTATTTGTTTGAAATACCTGGGGAGGAATTCAGCTGCAGGGATTCTTGTAATCCCGTTCCTTTCTCCTTAATAAATCTTATTAAAGAAGACACTGAGAGAATCGTACTTGGAGAAGAATCACTTTGTTTGAGGCACGATGAAGTCTCCCACACCGGTACTTTTCACATTGACTTTTGATGCGGATCCCACTCTGGTTGCAGCGATAAAAATGATAATCGGGCTGCATTTGCTGCCCATTTTACAGCCGTCCATCTGGACTTCATCCCTGCTGCGGTTAACGAGATGTGATAGGGCAGTGTTTTTTAGCAATATATTTGTTAGTTGGGAAAGCAGAGGGGAGAGAAAGGAGGCGAAGAATGAGTCCTGAGCACTTGTATTTATTCCAACCCAGTTACTCTCTCCATCAGCCTCCGAGGGAAAACAGATTAAAACCCTCCCAAGGTTGGTGGTTCACACACACACACACACATACACACACACACACACACACAAACACACATCACGCATCCCACACTCTTTGTTGTCGGGGAAATAGTGACTCCATTAGAAAGCCGGAGAATGTGTCTGCCGAGTCAGACAGGTTAATGGCAAAATGGTTATTTCTGGATTGTTTACGAGAAGAGCTTGACAGCCACGGGAGCATAAAATGCTATTTGCCAGCACTTCCATTCAAGTTCCTGCATATTTCATTGCTTATCGATCATCTTTAAGGCTGCCGTTCGCCTGGATGGGATCTGTGCCTCCGACTTGAAATTTGGATTCATTAACGCTGGCGGATGGCAAATTAGACAAATGAGAAAGGGGAGGAAACGCAACGCATTGAACACACTTAAATGCGAGTGTTTCGGCCGGGGTGGATTTTGTAAATTGGTGGTGGACGGGCGAGAGCCCAAAATGGATGCATCTTTAGAATCTAAAGTAAAGATAAAGGTAAAGGTTCTCCTCGCACATATGTGGTAGTCGTTCCCGACTCTAGGGGGCAGTGCTCATCTCAGTTTCAAAGCTGAAGAGCCAGCGCTGTCTGAAGATGTCTCCGTGGACATCTGGCCGGCATGGCTCAATGCCAAAGGCCCACGGAACGCTGTTCCCTTCCCACCAAAGATGGTTCCTATTTTTTTCCTTGCATTTTTTATGTGCTTTCGAACTGCTAAGTTGGCAGAAGCTGGGACAAGTAACGGGAGCTCACCTCCTCTCCTTCTTCCTCCTCCTCCTCCTTTTCTTCTTCTTCCTCCTCCTCCTCTTCCTCCTCCTCTCCTTCTTCTTCTTCTTCTTCTTCTCCTCCTCCTCCTCCTCCTCCTTCCACCTCCTTTCTCCCTCTCTCCCTCTCTCTCTGTTTCAAAGTGCACTCATATATGAATTAATCAACTTCCAGGAACTTCAGTGCATGTATTTCTTCTTCTATTTTTCTTCTTCTTCAAAATCCATCTTCTCTTATTTTGCTCCAGGCCACAGAAGCTGTGGGGAATTAGAGAACAAGAACAAAATTAATTTCTCGCAGATGGAAAGAAAGATACTTGCCTAGAGGGGTAAAAATTATATTACAGCAACAGCAAAACGTGTTTCGCGTGGAAAAAAAAGTGCCCGTTTCATTCCTTGGCACCTACAGGCAAGGCTGGGAAGGCTTCAGCTTGAAACCCCTGGGAAGCATCAAAGCCCCCCGCTCTAAAAAAAAAAAAGAAGATGAGAAAGTGCGTAAAAGAGTATCAAAGCTGCATCTGGCAAAAGTTGTTTCATTCCTTCATTCCTTCATCTGGCCTTGGGAAAGTTATTGGAAATTAGGTCTGCAATTTAAAGCAGAAACAGATAGCATCTCCTTAGAGTGGGGACAACGGAGACAAAATTATATCCCAATTTGGGAAGAGCCTGTGAGAAGGATCAAAATGTAGAAAAGATGTGGAGACTCTAGAAAGAGGGCAGAGAAGAGCAACAAAGAGGATTAGGGGACCGGAGACTAAAACATATGAGGAACGGTTGCAGGAACTGGGTATGTCTAGCTGAATGAAAGGAAGGACTAGGGGAGACATGATAGCAGTCTTCCAATATCTCAGGGGTTGCCACAAAGAAGAGGGAGTCAAGCTATTCTCCAGGACACCTTAAGGCAGGACAAGAAGCAACGGATGGAAACTAATCAAGGAGAGAAGCAACCTAGAACTAAGGAGGAATTTCCTGACAGTGAGAACAATCAACCAGTGGAACAAAAGCTGCCTCCAGAAGTTGCGAGTGCTGGACTAGTCCAGCAGGGGGATGGACTAGAAGACCTCCAAGGTCCCTTCCAGCTCTATTCTGATTCTGTTTCCTTCCAACTCTGATGGTGATGACTGTGGAGCCATCCCTCTGGCTCTTCTGTCTGCGGTTGACGCACGATTAGTATTCGGTTCACACAGAGACCGAGGAAAGATGGAAGAGTCAGGATTTACTGGCGCAGCACTTAAGAAGGGAAGGCTAGCAGGAGCCTAAAGAAGCCGATGCAAATCTTCGGCTTTTGAAAGCTAGACTTCTTAAGGCAGGCAACCCAACAAAGGGACCTCGTATATCAGATTGCAGACAAGCTCGGCTCAAAAGGTCGTTCCTCCAGCACCGTAGCTGCATCTCATGCCGAAATGAATCACACACACACATACACACACACACACACACACACACACCCTGAAAAGCTAAATGGAAGAGATTGATTCTCATCCGAAGCCCAAGGTAGAACATTCCTTCCAAAAAGAAAAGGAAAAAAGAAAAAAATGCCCAATCCATTCCTAGGGATGAGAGTTTTAAGAGACAGCCATATGTTTGAATCTCCAGTCTCTTCTCTCCCTTCCTTCCCCACCACTTATTTTGCTCCACAAATGCTTTAAAGATTCAGCTGATCACTCAGAGTTTTGCCTTGCAGGACCATAAAGATTTTGTTTTTGTTTTTTAAAGATGTCCCATTTGTTAAAGATGACCAGATGTAGTATTCTGAATTCGATTTATCCGAGGAAAAATGTTCTCTTTTATGTGGCGGTGTGTGTGTGTGTGGGGGGGGGAGTTTCCCATCTTTGTATTCTCATCTCCCCACTTAGGACTATAGCCACATTGCTTGTATCTTTCATTTTGTATCGTTTTTGTTTGTTTCCTAGTAAGAGTTGAGAGCTAATTAGTAACCTTGACTATCACCAAGTGTTGCACCTTTTTATTCTTGATGGATGTATTTTATTCTCCTTATGTACACTGGAAGCCTATGCACCAAGGAGAAATTCCTTGTGTGTCCGATCCCACTTGGTCAATAAAAGAATTCTATTCTATTCTATTCTATTCTTCTCTATTCTACTCTACTCTACTCTTCTCTATATTCTGCCCTGTCCTGTTCTATTCTATTTCCTATTCTATTTCCAATTCTATTCTATTCTATTCTTCTCTATATTCTATTCTTCTCTGTATTCTGTTCTGTTCTATTCTATTTCCTATTCTATTTCCGATTCTATTCTATACTATTTTATACTATACTATTCTATATTCTATTCTATTCTACTCTATATTCTGTTCTATTCTATTTCATATTCTATTTCCTATTCTATTTCCGATTCTATTCTATTCTATACTATTTTATACTATACTATTCTATATTCTATTATATTCTATTCTACTCTATATTCTGTTCTATTTCCTATTCTATTCTATTCTATTCTTCTCTATATTCTATTCTTCTCTATATTCTGTTCTATTCTATTTCATATTCTATTCTACTCTATTCTTTGTATTCTGTTCTATTCTATTTCATATTCTATTCTATTCTTCTCTATATTCTATTCTATTCCCTACTGTATTCTACTTCCTATCCTATCCTATCCTATCCTATCCTATCCTATCCTATCCTATCCTATCCTATCCTATCCTATCCTATCGTCATCTCTGTATTTCCGGGTAGCAGTTGAAGTGGTGTGTTCATTTTATTTATTGATCCAGTTTAAATATGACCCATCTCACTCGCATTGTGACGTGCTCTAAAAATGGGAGAGATATACTAATCTGGAATTTTCTGCTCCCAGCCACAAGGGATTCTGCAACTGCTGGAAGGCATTGGGGGGGGGGAGTGGGGGAATGGGTGATATAATCATTCAGCTCTGCTGTAATGCCCATCTTTATTCTCTTTTTCTGGATCACCCCCTGTCATTTCATGTTCCTTCCACGCCAGCCTCCAGATGGCAATATGGGACTGTTGTTCCTGGAACCAAGCCTCCCTCTTTCCAAGCAAATGTTTTCAAACCATTCATCCGGCGTGTCTCTCCACATGGGCAGCTTGAAGAGGTGTGGACTTCAACTTCCCGAATTCACTGGCAGGGGAATTCTGAAAATCGAGGTCAAATTTTCAAATTGCAGAGGTGGAGAAACATTGCTCTAAGGTCATCTGGTCTGAATAAGAGAGCAACAGACTTGGAGGTATTCTAGTCCAATCCCCTGCTCAAGCAGGAGACCCTATATGCCAGTGATGGCTAGCTTTTTTAGCAAAGGGAATCACACAGGCCTGCACCCATCATATATAATGACCTGGGTGGAAGGGGGGCTGGTGGTGCTGTGGTCCATGAGGCTGTGAAGAGTCAGACACAACTGAACAACAACAGCAGCAAAGATCTGGCTCCATTAACCCTCTAAGATAAATTCCCTTTGCCATGGATCAAAGCAAAACTAGGCTTCAATACTCAAGATGGATTGTGACCCAGCAAGACAATGCTTGCAAACATGTACCTTCTCCACCATAAAGTAAAGGTTCCCCTTGCACATATGTGCTTGTCGTTCCTGACTCTAGGGGGCGGTGCTCATCTCCCTTTCAAAGCCAAAGAGCCAGCGCTGTCCGAAGACGTCTCCGTGGTCATGTGGCCAGGATGACTCAAAGTCCGAAGGAGCACGGAACGCTGTTCCCTTCCCACCAAAGTTGGCTCCTATTTTTCTACTTGCATTTTTTATGTGCTTTCGAACTGCTAGGTTGGCAGAAGCTGGGACAAGTCACGGGAGCTCACTCCATTACGCGGCGCAAATCTCCATTCCCTCCCCACTCCAGGAGATGGATACTGCAAAATCCCCATTCCCTCCCCACTCCAGGAGATGGATACTGTAAAACCTCCATTCCCTCCCCACTCCAGGGAAAGGATACTGCAAAATACCCATTCCCTCCCCACTCCAGGGAAAGGATACTGCAAAATACCCATTCCCTCCCCACTCCAGGGAAAGGATACTGCAAAATACCCATTCCCTCCCCACTCCAGGAGACAGATACTGTAAAACCTCCATTCCCTCCCCACTCCAGGAGAAGGTTACTGCAAAATCCCCATTCCCTCCCCACTCCAGGGAAAGGATACTGCAAAATCCCCATTCCCTCCCCACTCCAGGAGACAGATACTGCAAAATCCCCATTCCCTCCCCACTCCAGGGAAAAGATACTGCAAAATCCCCATTCCCTCCACACTCCAGGAGACAGATACTATAAAACCTCCATTCCCTCCCCACTCCAGGGAAAAGATACTGCAAAATCCCCCTTCCCTCCCGATCAGCTGGGACTCGGGAGGCAGAGAATAGATGGGGGCTGGGCCAGTCAGAGGTGGTATTTACCAGCTCTCTGAACTACTCAAATTTTCCGCTACCGGTTCTCTAGAACTGGTCAGAATCTGCTGAATATCACCTCTGTTCGGGAGGCCAAAAACACCCGTATTTGGTCTATAAGATGCACCTACATTTTCACCCGCTTTTAGGGAGGGGGGGGGGAATAGGTGCGTCTTATACTCAGAAAAATACGGTACATGCTGAAACTGGCTTTACGCCTAAGTAGAATTAAAGCAGGTGCCTCCTCCAGTCTGAGAAAGGAGCGTGGGCGGAAGAATTGCTTAAAGCCCATAAGAATGTTGTTTTTATCCTCCTGCCTCCAGAGTGAACGTTCCTGATGTCGGTGAGAAGACCCATTTCCAGGAATGACCTCATGAGTTAGACAGGCTTATGGGAAGCGTGGTATTGTCTGCGTGTGAGAGGAAACATAAAAAGGTCTCCAGAGGAATTGGAAGTCCCACTCATGGCGCAAGGATGCATCCGTTCTCCGAGCAGCTGCTCCCAAGATCGGGACCGTAGCGAAGGAGGCTTCCTTCAAACCCTCCTTTTCATTGCAAAGGTTGGAAGGACGTCTTGTTGACGGCGGTCAGGCCAGTCCCAAAAGGAGGCTTCAGAATGTTTAGGCCATGACGCAAGCAATGACATCTGGGGAACATGCTGACCTGTGTCGGAATGGAGGTGTTAGGGGGCAAAAGGCTGCTCCAGAAGAAGTGAAATTAAGTGGGTGTTGGATTACGCTCATCCATAGCTACGTCCCCAGTAACCCACTCAGCCACTCACCACTCAGCAACTATGACTTGGATAAAGTCTGTCCCCCTGAGGGTTAGTTGGCACAACAATGTTGAATGGTAGCAGAAGATGGCCTAAATCAGCGCCCACCCCAATATTTTGGGCACTAGGGACCAGGAAGAAGGAGGAGGAGGAGAAGGAGGAAGTAGAGGAAGAAGAAGAGGAATAGAAGAGGAGAAGGATGAAGAAGAGGAAGAAGGGGAAGAGGAGGAGGAAGAAAAAGAAGAGGAAGAGGAGGAGGAAGAAGAGGAGGAGGGAGAAGAAGAGGGAGAAGAGGGAAAAGAAGAGAAAGAGGAAGAAGAAGAGGAATAGAAGGAAGAAGAAGAGAAGAAGGATGGAGAAGAAGAGGGAGAGTAAGAGGAAGAAGAGAAGAGGAAGAAGAAGAAGAGGAAGAGGGAGAAGGGGAAGAAGAGGTAGAAGAAGAGGAATAGAAGGAAGAAGAGGAGAAGGATGGAGAAGAGGAAGGAGAGGAAGAGGAAGAGGAAGAAGGGGAAGAGGAGAAGGAGGAAGAAAAAGGAGAGGAGGAAGAAGAGGAAGAGGAGGAGGAAGAAGAGGAGGAGGAGGGAGAAGAAGAGGGAGAAGAGGGAAAAGAAGAGAAAGAGGAAGAAGAGGAATAGAAGGAAGAAGAAGAGAAGAAGGATGGAGAAGAAGAGGGAGAGTAAGAGGAAGAAGAGAAGAGGAGGAAGAAGAAGAGGAAGAGGGAGAAGGGGAAGAAGAGGTAGAAGAAGAGGAATAGAAGGAAGAAGAGGAGAAGGATGGAGAAGAGGAAGGAGAGGAAGAGGAAGAGGAAGAAGGGGAAGAGGAGAAGGAGGAAGAAAAAGGAGAGGAGGAAGAAGAGGAAGAGGAGGAGGAAGAAGAGGAGGAGGAGGAGGGAGAAGAAGAGGGAGAAGAGGGAAAAGAAGAGAAAGAGGAAGAAGAAGAGGAATAGAAGGAAGAAGAAGAGAAGAAGGATGGAGAAGAAGAGGGAGAGGAAGAGGAAGAAGAGAAGAGGAGGAAGAAGAAGAGGAAGAGGGAGAAGGGGAAGAAGAGGTAGAAGAAGAGGAATAGAAGGAAGAAGAGGAGAAGGATGGAGAAGAAGAAGGAGAGGAAGAGGAAGAGGAAGAAGGGGAAGAGGAGAAGGAGGAAGAAAAAGGAGAGGAGGAAGAAGAGGAGGAGGAGGAGGGAGAAGAAGAGGGAGAAGAAGAGGAAGAAAGGTTTTCCCATGGATCGGAGCAAGCATGGTTTTGCATGCTGCCTGCATTCCACCAATGGGGCTTTGTTTCTTTGTGTGGTCCAGTTGCTGGACCAGGAGTTGGGGACTCCGTCCTGGGAAATCTCTTGGATTCATCCACTCGCACGCAGGTCCTGAGCTTCCATCAGTATTCCAAGGAGCCATGCTTAACTTTCCCTGTTCAGGGAGGCTAGACTACTGCAGTGTTAGAACCTCCTTGAAGGCTATCTCTTGGTGGGGGGGGGGAGGAACATGGGACTGTGAAAAATGAGCCTAACGCTGTCCCAAAGGTGCTTTTTCAAGAGGCGACTGGACCTCCTGGTTTCTCTTTGAAGACGTTTTGCTTCTTGTCCAAGAAGAGAAGCAAAACATCTTCAAAGAAAAAAATCAGAAAGTCCAGTTGCCTCTTGAAAAAGCACTTTGGGACAACCATGATCTGGACGATGGAGAATCTCCATGGACATTGAGTCTAATGCTGGCACGGCCATCAAGCAACCACTGGAATATAAATGGATCTCCCTCTCTTTCTCTCTCTCTCCTTCTGTCTCTTTCTCCTTCTCTCTCTCCTGTCTCCCTCTGTCTCTTTCTCTCTTTCTCCCTCTCTCTCTTCTCTCTTTCTCTCTGTCTCTTTCTCCCTGTCTCTTTCTCTCTCCTCTCACTCTCTCTCTCTTTCTTTTTGTCTCTCCGTCTCTTTCTCCCTCTCTCTTTTCTGTCTCTTTCTCCTTCCCTTTCTCTCTCTCTCTTCTGTCTCCCTCTGTCTCTTTCTCCCTGTCTCTTTCTCTCTCCTCTCACTCTCTCTCTTTCTTTGTCTCTCCCTCTTTCTCCCCCTCTGTGTGTCTCTCTCTCTTCTCTGTCTCTTTCTCCTTCCCTCTCTTTCTCTCTCTCGTCTCCCTCTGTCTCTCTCTCTCCTGTCTGTCTCTCTCTCCTCTCTTACTCTCTCTGTCTCTTTTTCCCTGTCTCTTTATCTCTCCTCTCACTCTCTCTCTTTGTCTTTCCCTCTTTCTCCCTCTCTCTCTTTCTCCCTCTCTCTCTTATCTCTGTCTCTTTCTCTCTCCCCCTGTCTCTTTCTCCTTCCCTCTTTCTCTCTTCTGTCTCCCTGTCTCTTTCTCTGTCTCTTTCTCTCTCCTCTCACTCTCTTTCTCTGTCTCTCCCTCTTTCTCCCTCTCTTTCTCCCCCTCTCTGTCTCTTTCTCCTTCCCTCTCTTTCTCTCTCGTCTCCGTCTCTTTTTCTCTTTCTCCCTCTCTCTCTCTTCTCTTTCTCCCTGTCTCTTTCTCTTTCCTCTCACTCTCTCTTTCTCTTTGTCTCTCCCTCTTTCTCCCTCTATCTCTGTCTCTTTCTCTCTCCCTGTCTCTTTCTCCTTCCCTCTTTCTCTCCCACTACTGTCTCCGTCTCTTTCTCTTCTCTTTCTCCCTGTCTCTCTGTCTTTTTGTCTCTTCTCTCACTCACTCTCTCTTTCTCTCTCCCTCTCTCTTTCTCCCTCTCTCTTTCTCCCCATCTCTCTCTCTTCTCTGTCTCTTTCTCCTTCGCTCTCTTTCTCTCTCTCTCATCTCCCTCTGTCTCTTTTTTTCTCCCTCTCTTTCTCTCTCTGTCTTTCTCCCTGTCTCTCTCTCTCCCCCCTCTCTCTCTTTGTCTTCTCCCTCTTTCTCCCCTTCTCTGTCTCTCTCTCTCTCTCTCCTGTCTCCCTCTGTCTCTTTCTCCCACTCTCTCTCTGTCTCTCTCTCTCTTCTATCTCTTTCTCTCCCCACTCTCTCCCCCTCTGCCTTTCTTTCTCTCTCTCTCTCTGCCTCTTTTTCTGCCTCTGTCTGTCTCTTTCTCTCTCTGTCTGTCTTTATCTCTGTGTCTCTCTCTGTGTGTGTCTCTTTCTTTCTCTCTCTCTGTCTCTCTCTCTCTGTCTCTTTCTCTCTCTCTCTCTCTGTGTGTGTGTCTCTTTCTCTCTGTCTGTCTGTCTGTCTGTCTCTGTCTCTCTCTCCACAGTTGCCCCTATGCTGTGTTCTTGAAGATTGGAAAAATTATGCAATGACGGTAAGGAACAAATCTCTTTGGTCATGGACCAATCGCCCCTGGCGAAGGCAGAAAAGTGGTTAGGGCATAACAGTGATGTTATCATCTACAGAAGATATTCAGCACAGGAGGGAGGAGAGGTTGCATTGCCGGCGCTGTGTGCAGAAGTCAAGTCTTCCTTCCCACCAGCTGAGCGCATTTGCTTCACAGTCTTGTTTTCCCTTTTCTTGTTTTCTCTCTCTTTCGTTTCGTCTTCTCCCACTGCTCTCATTACTGGCCAGAGACAGGGAACTTGGAATGAGACAGTTGATTAATTTTGCAACTTTATGCCCTTCAAAGCAAATATTTCCCCAGGGCAGCTGGCTCGACAGTTTCAGCGTTGCCATCCAAAAGAATTGGAGAGGTTGGGAGGATGCAGCTGGTTAGCATCTCCAATGCATCCCCAACTCCTGTTCCATCGATGTTCCAAAAGGGGGAAGATTCACAAGTATCTTTCTCTGGCCTCCCTGGAGGAGGAGTAGAATAACCTTGCAAAAAATGGAAGCACGTGATGGGTTGCACAAACGAGGAATGCACAAACAAGCTGAAGCTATCCGGGACCATGTTCCAAAGGAATGGATCCATAATAAAGCTTTAGTAAGGCCACACCTAGAGTACCGCATCCAGTTGTGGTCACCACACTATTAAAAAGATGTTGAGTTTCTAGAAAAAGTGCAGAGAAGAGCAACCAGGATGATGAGGGGGCTGGAGGGTAAAACATATGAAGAACGGTTGCAGGAACTGGGCATGGATGGTCTAGTGAAGAGAAGGACCAGGGGAGACAGGATAACATCTTCCAATATTTGAGGGGCTGCCACAGAGAGGAGGGGGGGTCAAGCTACTTTCCAAAGCACCCGAAGGCCAGACAAGGAATAATAGAGGGAAACCAAACAAGGAGAGATTCAACCTAGAAATAAGGAGAAATTTCCTGACAGTGAGAACCATCAATGGAACAGAAGTTGTCTTCAGAAGTTGTAGGAGCTTCATCATTTCAAGAAGAGACTGAACTGCCATCTGTCAGAAATGGTGTAGGGTCACCTGCTTCGGGGGGGTGGGTGTTGGACTAGATCAGTGTTTCTCAACCTTGGCGACTTTAAGTCCTGTGGACTTCAACTCCCAGAATCCCCCAGCCAGCAGAGCTGGCTGGGGGAATTCTGGGAGTTGAAGTCCACGGGACTTAAAGTCACCAAGGTTGAGAAACACTGGACTAGATGATCTACAAGGTCCTTTCCATCTTGGTTAATCTAATCTAATCAAATAAAAAGCACATTTGAGGCACATAAAACACATCTGCTTCGTCGGTTTCTCTCTCTGTCACCTTCAAATTCGTAAACCTGTTGGCGGTTTTTGAAAATGTGTGTCCTGTGGCCCTTGTGGCTAGCCCAAGAGGCCGTTCCCGCTGTAATTGCCCAGTTGTCGAAAGGAAGTCCACTAGCAGATGTATTGAACAAACCATCCTCTGAGGCAGAGCTCTCCAACTGCCCCGGGAAGAAGAAAGTTAAAAATAAACTGTAAAAGAGTGATTTTAGCCAGAAATTGAGTTTCAGCCCGAAAGGAAACATTAGGGAGAAACCTGGGTGTGGATGGGACATTCATCGGTGGAGACAGGATATTTCGTAAATGTCTCCTCGGCGCTTGTTCTTAAAAGTTGAGACTTTTTATTCCTTGGCTGGCATGGACATCTTCAGGATGTCCTATTCGGTCATTCTTCTCTTGCCTGGAATTGCGGAGGGGGATTTTCTATTTCTTTTAGGCGCTCCTCCAAATTGCAAATTGCAGTTTAAAAAAAAGCACCTGAAGGCAGGACAAGAAGCAATGGATGGAAACTAATGTGAGAACAATGAACCAGGGGAACAACTTGCCTCCAGAAGTTGTGTGAGGTCCAACACTGGATGTTTTTAAGAAGAGATTGGACAACCATTTGTCTGAAATGGTCCAGGGCAGTGATGGCGAACCTCTTTGGCACCGAGCATCCAAACCAGAACATGCGTGCATACGCATGCCAGAGTGCCCGAAACCCAAAAACCAGCTGGCCGGCGCATAAATGCCTGGTTTTTTGTTTTTTGTTTGCATTTTTCAAGCCGTTTTGAGGCTATTTTGGGGCTGTTTTCAGGCCGTTTTCGGGCCATTTTTCAGAGTCCATTTAAGCTCATCCCTGTTGCTTGGGTGACTCCATCCAGCCACTTCCTTCTCTGCTGTCCCCTTCTTCTCTTGCCCTCTATAGTTCCCAGCATGAGGCTCTTCTCCAGGGAGTCCTCCTTCCTTCTCATTAGGTGGCTAAAGTCTTTGAGTTTCTTCTTCAGGATCCGGCCTTCTAAAGAGCAGCCAGGGTTGATCTCCTCTAGGACTGACGGTTGAATTGCCTTGCAGTCCAAGGGACTCCAAGGATAGCTAGCTAGATAGCTAGATAGCTAGATAGAAAGATAGAAAGAAAGATAGCTAGATAGCTAGATAGAAAGATAGAAAGAAAGATAGATAGATAGAAAGAAAGAAAGATAAATAGATAGATAGATAGATAGAAAGATAGAAAGAAAGAAAGATAGATAGATAGATACAGAGAGACAGAAAGATAGATAGAAAGATGATAGATAGATGATAGATAGATAGATAGATAGATAGATAGATAGATAGATAGATAGATAGATAGATAGATAGATAGATAGAGTTGTTATTAATTGTGAACTTGTGTCCAACCCATTGCGACCCCATGGACAATGTTCCTCCAGGCCTTCCTGTCCTCTACCATCCTCTGGAGTTCATTGAAGCTCACAGCAACTGCTTGGGTGTCTCCATCCAGCCACCTCCTTCTCTATTGTCCCTTTCTTCTTTTGCCCTCCATCTTTCCCAGCATGAGGCTCTTCTCCAGGGAGTCCTTCTTCCTTCTCATTAGGTAGCCAAAGTATTTTGAGATTCCTCTTCAGGATCTGGCCTTCTAAAGAGCAGTCAGGGTTGATCTCCTCTAGGACTGACCAGTTGGATGGCCTTGCAGTCCAAGGGACTCAATGCAGGAGTCTTCTTCTCCAGCGCCAGAGTTCAAAGGCCTCCCTTCTTTGGCGCTCAGCCTGGCTTATGGTCCAACCTTCCCAGCCGTCCATTGCAACTGGAAAAACCACAGCCTTGACTAGACACACTTTTGTTCACAGAGTGATGTCCATATGATATGCCATACGGTAAACAAAGAAACAAGAAACTGGTTCCTTCCTAATCGAGTTTGCCTTCTGTTCCAACAAGCAAACATTGAGTAAGAACTATCAAATTCCGGTTTGTGACAGGTGACCAATGACTGCCCAGCTCTGGATTCGGGTTCAACCCAAGTTTACCAACTGGTCATCCTAACTGCCTTATCTTCTCTCCAATGTAAAGTTTGCAAGTTCCAACTCATTGGCAGCTGGATTATTCATCTCCTGGATTATGTCTAATGTATGAATCAGAAGGGCTGGTTGCTAAATATGCCAAGGTGACGCAGTGGTTAAATGCAGCACTGCAGGCTACTGCTAGATCAGCAGGTCAGCGGTTCAAATCTCACCGGCTCAGGGTTGACTCAGCCTTCCATCCTTCCGAGGTGGGTAAAATGAGGACCCAGATTGTTGGGGGCAATATGCTGACTCTCTGTAAACCGCTTAGAGAGGCCTGAAAGGCCTATGAAGCGGTATATAAGTCTACTGCTATTGCTATTGGGAAATAATATGTACTGTGTTTGTTTTCAAGGTGTAAATCTATCCAGAAGGATTTTTCTACACCAGGGCCTTAGGTCGCATTCTCAATCCTTTCTTTTGCCTTTTCACTTGTTTGATTTAAAGAGAGACCTGGCAAAGCATTTTAATCGGAGATGGTTTTCCCCTCTAAAGTTCAGCATCCTAGGTTGTTTGCATCTGTTATTACTTTTTTATTTTGTTTTGGCTGCGCTTGGCTGAACATTTCGCAGATAACTTATCATGGATAACCGGCTATTATCCCCTACAAAGTAAACAAACGGATCAGCCGGGGCTGAATAAATAAAACCGGCTTCAAATGCCTCCAAATTAGCTCATTAGCTTGGGGAATGACAGCATGATAGAAGCTGTAACGCTAATTGAAGATAACTCAAGGAGAGGGATAAATCAGGATCTGAAGGTGAATTTCAGCCCTTCAAGCCAAGGGTGAAATGCTATGGGTTCGGGTCGATTCGGCCGAAAGCGGTAGCAAAAAAATACTAAAAAAGGTTTTTAACGTTCCGACGTCTGATCTTTGGAACTTAAAAAAAAAAAACTTATTAAGCATTTTTTTTACTACAGGTTCTCCGGAAAAGTGGGAGTGGTGGCCTGCTAGGCCTAAAATGGGGTGGGGGTGCTGAGAAAGAAAGAAAGAAAGAAAGGAAGGAAGGAAGGAAGGAAGGAAGGAAGGAAGGAAGGAGAAAGAAAGGAGAAAGAAAGTAGGGAGAAAGAAAGAGAAAGAAAGAAAGGGAGGGAGGGAGGGAGGGAGGGAGGGAGGGAGGGAGGGAGGGAGGGAAAAAGGAGAGGAAGGAAGGACTACAAACCAGGCACTAGACAGCTTCAGAGGATAATCCAGGGCTGGAAGAGACCTGGAGGTCATCTAGTCCAACCCTGCTCCAGCAGGACATTGTTAAAGTGGATTTCTGTCTTTTGATCCCTCGGTTACATGACCTCATAGCCACACCCACCCTGTCACATGACACACACCCCACCAAGCCACACCTACAGGATCGATAGTAAAACAAATTAGATTTCACCACTGCTTTTTAACCCTTCAACCTTCAGGCTTCAAGCTGAATCTATGGGTCAGGAGTTGGGGGTTTCTCAAGAGATCTTTGAGGCTCGCTTTTCATAACCTCTCCATCCCAGAAAACAGAAGTCAACTTTTCTCCCAATTTCCTCCATGGATGATGATTTATTGCCAATGTTGTTGTGGCTGTTATTGCTCCTGCGGGAAAGTCAAGGACAGAGAAATAAAGGCTGGACCAGACTGGAAAGAACAGGATGGATGCTGACATTCCAGAGCTCTCGATGTTTGTTTTTTTTCTTCTTAACTCCCACATGTGACGTCTTGCTCTCTCCTCCCTCCCTCCCTCCTTCCTTCCCTCCCTCCTTCAGTTGGAAACTAACCAAAAAGAGAAGCACCCTGGAATTAAGGAGAAACTTCCTAACAGTGAAGGCGATTAACCTGTGGGACAGCTTTGCCTCCAGAAATCGTGGGTGCTCCTCCATCCCTGGGTATTTTAAAGAAGAGACTAGACAGTCACTTATCTGAAATGGTATAGGTTCTCCTGCTTGAGCAGGGGGCTGGACTAGAAGACCTCCAAGGTCCCTTCCAGCTCTATTCTATTCCATTCTATTCTCCGTCTGGTCTGGTGGCTTCAAGGAGATCTGGCAAGGGGAAGACAGAGCGTGTGCCAGGTTTTGCCAAGGGCCCTTGTTTTACTTGTGACTGTCACATATGCGAGGATGTGCAAGATCACCAAAGAAGATTTCTTCCCTTTGTTTGCAAGTCCAGAAAGTGTTAAGATGCAAAGATCCAGGCGGACTTTATCTAAAGATGCTTAGCTCTTCAATCCTCCATCATTACCTATTCTGAATCGCTTTCTAAGCACCTGGCTGGAGGGAAAAAAGGAATGTCGTAAATAAATTACCCTTGCTAGAGATGGCAGCAACACAAAACTTTCCTCCACCGATTGGGCGTGAAGGGAGGCAGAGCCTGTTTTCGAATCAGGAGATCCACCATCACTACTCAAAAAAACAACAACATTGGAAGCGGCAAACCAAGGTATTTAATGAGGACCGGTCACACCAACGGTCAGAGTTTGGAGCATACGGGAGAGGACAAACATCTAAAGGAGACTGGAGTATACAACTTGATGGACCGAAGGAAGATCCTTCACTATGGCAACAATTAGATAAACGTGGGTTGAGCCCAGAGATTTACAGGCTCGTCACCGACAGCCCTCCGTCCCCATCTTCTCTCATGAAGATGAAAGGAGAAGGAGAAGCCTACATATTTTGCAAGTTTCGGTTATTACAGCTGTTCTAATAAAAGTAGCATTAGGCCCACACCGGCTTTTTTCTCTGGTCTACCTTATAAGGCTGAAAGATCCAGTTGAAGATGCCGGCTTATGCATTTAGAATCTTAAAGTGGAATGCCCAAAATTAACAGTTTGCTGGCTAAGACAGAGTTACTCACATATCTTCCTGGAATGTCTCTACTTCTTTTCCCCCCCCAAAATTCACAGCCCTTCTTGGTAATATCTCTCTACTCTCTCTGTCTCTCTTTCTTTCACTCTGTCTCTCTTCTCTCTCTTTCTCTCTCCTCTTACTTTCGCTGTCTCTCTCTCCTCTCTCTCTCTCCCTTTCGCTCTCCTCTTTTTCTCTCTCTCCTCTGTCTCTTTCACATGCTCTCTCTTTCTCTCTCTGTCTCTGTTCTCTCTCTTTTGCTCTCTCCTCTCTGTCTCTCTTTCATGCTCTTTTGCTCTCACTCTTTCTCTCTCTCCTCTCTCTCTCTCTTTCACTGTCTCTCTCCTGTCTCTTTCCCTCTCCTTTCATTCACGGTCCCTCTTTCTCTCTCCTCTCTTTCTCTCTCTCTTCTGTCTCTTTCACACGCTCTCTCTGTCTGTTCTCTCTCTTTTGCTCTCTCCTCTGTCTCTCTTTCATGCTCTTTCGCTCTCGCTCTTTTTCTTTCTCTCCTCTCTCTCTTTCACTGTCCTGTCTCTTTCTCTCTCCTTTCTTTTGCTGTCTCTCTTTCTCTCTCTTCTCTTTCTCCTTTGCTCTCTCTCCTCTCTTTCTCTCTCCTTTGTCTCTTTCACACTCTTTCTGACTCTCTGTTCTCTCGCTTTCTCTCTCCTCTCTTTCTCTCTCCCCTCTTTCTCTCTCTCCTCTCTCTGTCTCTTTCTCTCTCCTCTCTCTTTTGTTCTGTCTCTCTTTCTGAGAGAGACAGAGCAAAAGGGAGAGAGAGAGGGGGAGAGAGAGATTCTGCTATCCCTTTTTATTTTTTCTCAAAATCTTTTGAGATTATCCCAAAACTTAGATGGAAAGGCAAGGAAATCAGAATTTCTTTCTCTTCCCACACTCTGAAAAGAGAAAGATTGAGGCCCAGGGAGAATGCAAACTACAATTCCAGATTTTATGGATGTCTCTAATCTTCCCCAGACAGGTGCATTTTTTCCCCAAGTGTTATGAATAGCCTGGATGTTATTTCATTGTTTTTAGTGCTTTCTCTCAACAGTTTACATTCTGGCTCAGCGGGAGCCGGCCTTTGTTTAGCATTTAAATGGCATCATTAATCCCAGAGGTGACGGTTTCCAACTTTTCTTCCTTGTCATTTCACATTCCACCCCTCTTCCTTCATAAAATTACGGACCAAGCAAGGTCTTTTCCCCAGTTCCGTCCGCGGAAAGCTGCTTGCTGCGATTCTGGCGCGCCCAGGCTTGTGGCCAAAAATGGAGAACAGCAAAGAAAATTTTGGCTGCCCGTTCTCGAAGACACGTTGCCTCATCCGTCTGGATCCTTCCCTTTGTTTTGAAGTGAGCCTGTTTGCTGGCCTGCTGGCTGAGCATCTGGCACGTTACAATAATCCCAGCACATCTGGAGGACAGCAGATTTTGGGAAAGGCTGCTTTCACATCTTGATTGGAATCCAAGAAGTCTCCTGACTTGGCATTTTGCACATAACATGCAAAATAAGTTTCAGGTTGAGGATTTCCCGCCCTTCAATATGTAGGAAGTTAGCACCCACCTCGCTCCCAGGAATGGAAATATCTTAGGAAATATTAAAAGGGCAGAATATTTCCCCCTAAAAGGGAGGCAGAAACTCGTTCTCCCCCACCTTTGTCAATGTGGATCCAGAGAGACATGTTTTTAGGCAGGAAACACTCTTAATAGCTTCCCCCACCTTTGTCAATGGGCTATTAAAGGCCTGAGCCAGGGTATTCTACATAACAAAAATCTACCTCCTTCAGGCAGACCCATCTGCAACAGAAGCTCACCACATGGCATCTGGGAACTCAACCAAGCTTGGGACTCAAAAGACACAAAACATACAAAGTTAGCTAAGACCCCCCCCCCTTTGCCCCTGGGAGCCTGACAACCAATCGGAATACATTTCTTACACAGGAACAGGAAACAGAGAGGGTGGGGCCGATCAGAGAGTATAAAAACTCTCAGTAAGCCTCTTTCCCCTTTTTTTCTTCTTCACTCAACATCTGGAAGCATGTGATTCCCCCTTTTCTGTTCAGGAGCTCAAGCCATGTGATCCTGTCCACCATTAAACCATCTTTCCAAGCAGCCTCCATGTTTCCCGGTGTCTTTTTCCCCACTTGGAACTGAACCCAGAGGGACGTGTTGAAAGAAATGTCCTTCTGGGTTCAGCTCCAAGTGGGGAAGAAGACACTGGAGACATGGAGGCTGCTTGGAAAGATGGTTTATTGTTGGACATGGCTTGAGCCCTGACCAGAAAAGGTGATCACATGCTTTGATGTAGGTGGAGAGGAAGAGAAGGGCTGAGGAAGGGGCTTGCTAGGCTATTTATACCCTGTTTAGTCCCACCTCTCTGTTTCCTGTTCCTGTGTAAGAAATGTATTCTGATTGGTTGTCAGACTCCCATGGTGCCATGCAGGGGGCTACTCTTTAGACTGTTTTGAATCCAGGTATGAGTTCTCAGATGCCATGTGGAGACCTGAGTAAAAGGCCAATCATGCCTTTCTGTAGCTGCTGCTGAAGTCTTTATTATGTAAAGTGGGCTAGCCTGGCTAGTCTTAATGGGCCTATTGACAAAGTGGGGGTGGGCAAGAAGCTACAGGCAACTATTCTGTCTTTTAAAACATGCTTCTTTTCACATCCAGAGAAACATTCTGCCTTTTCAATATTTCCTAGGATATTTCATTTTTTCTGGAAGAGGGCTGGATGATAACTTCCCACAGACGTTTCTTCCAACAGATAATATTTCAGAATAATCAGTTTCCAAAAAAAAATTGTTTTGGGGATAGGGGAGTTCCTCGTTATCTGGTCCTGTACTTTGTCAAAAAACACCACCAGTAAGTTTGTAAAACAAAAGCACCATGCCCAAAAAGATTGCTGGGTTCCAAATACTTTCTCTACCCTCCCCCACACCACAGAGTTCAACTCAGGACAACAAACACAAAAATTCACAAATGTTGGGTTTTTTTCCTAGTGGGATTTGTTTTAAAACGGACCTCCTCAAGAGTTAACTGAAGGATCAAAATAGATCTCACGAAGCCTTAAAAACAACCAGTTGCCTTAATAATTAAAGTTCTACAGGCTTCGATGCTTTTTTTCCCCCTCTCCCCGAAACGACCCATCGCTTGACAGAACAATTAGAAACGTGGAGACCATGTAATTAAATAGACAACGTTGGTTTCTTTCTCTCTTTCTCTCTCACTGCCTGCAATTAGCTTCTCCAATATTACAGAGGCGGGTATGTCATTCCTTCATGGAAGTCTTCTTCACATTCGAAAATTTTAAAATAAAATGCCACCCAAAGTCTTGACTAGACCTCCTTATTCTTTGCTTTCTGTTTCAAGGTTGACTCAGCCTTCCATCCCATCCAAGGTGGGGCAAAATGAGGACCCAGATTGTTGGGGGCAAGAGGTTGACTCTGTAAACTGCTTAGAGAAGGCCGTGAAGCACTGTGAAGCGGTATATAAGTCTAAGTGCTATTGATATTTTCCTTCCTTCCTTCCTTCCTTCCTTCCTTCCTTTCCTTTCCTTTCCTTTCCTTCCTCCCTTCTTCCCTCCCTCCCTTCCTTCCCTCCTTCCCTTGGGTTAAAATGCAGTATTGCAGGCTAACTCTGCCCACTGCCAGGAGTTCAATCCTGACTTGAGTGGCTCAAGGTTGACTCAGCCTCCCATCCTTCCAGGGGTGGGTGGGAAATGAGGGCCCAGATTGTTGGGGGCAAGAGGCTGACTCTGTAAACCGCTTAGAGAGGGCTGGAAAGCGGTATATAAGTCTAAGGGCTATTGCTATATTACGACCACAACTGAGTCCAACATTTCTGAAAGATTGTCAGGGGACTGGAGGCTAAAACATTGCAGGAATTGATGTGTTTAGTCTAGTGAAGTGAAGGACCAGGGGAGACATGATAGCAATCTTCCAATATTTGAGAGGATGCCACAAAGAAGAGGGAGTCAAGCTACTCTCCAAAGAGCTGGATGGAAAAGTAATCAAGGAGAGAAGCAACTCGGAACTGAGGAGAAATTTCCTGACAGTGAGAACAATTAACCAGTGGAACAGAAGTTGCCTCCAGAAGTTGTGAATGCTCCAACACTGGAAGTTTTTAAGAAGATGTTGGACAACCCATTGTCTGAAGTGGTGTAAGGCTTCCTGCTTAAGAAGGGGGGTTGGACTAGAAGACCTCCAAGGTCCCTTCCAACTCTGTTATTCTATTCTGTTCTGTTCTATTCAATTGTAGGTGCTCCATCACTGGAGGCTTTTAAGAAGAGATTGGACTGCCACTTCTCTGCAATGTTATATGGCTGTGATGATGAACCTATGGCACGCTTGCCATAGGTGGCACGTGGATCAGAGGTGGGTTCCTACCAGTTCGCACCTATTCGGTAGAACCGGTTCGTCAAATCTACCGAACTGGTTAGAAGAGGTTCCACCAGTGGACCCGGAAAGCAGGCCACACCTACAGAAGAGGTCCCAAAAAATTTTGAAACCCACCACTGGTCCTTGGATATGATTATTCTACACTATCATGCTCCTATTTATAAAACTCAGTGCCTCTGTGAAAGGTAAGGATGACTACTGCGTTTGTGGTGCAATCAGAACACTGCGTGTGTTGAAGTTGTTTTAGCGCAAACCACAGATGCCTTTTAAAAAACAAGTTTACATCCTATTCTTATGCATGCCAGTGCTGTGTGTGAGGTAATTTAAGGTGGTTCTGACAAGTGTCGTCGGCATCTTCATATCCGGTCACATGGGCGGCAAGCCACTCCCATCCGGTCACATGGGTGGCAAGCCACTCCCACAAAGGAGGCCACACCCACATAGTAGGTTCAAACAATTTTTGAAACCCATCACTGCGACATGGAGCCATATCTGCCAACACGCGAGCTGTCAGCGCGCATGTGTGCACTGGCCAGCTGATTTTTGGGCTTCCGGGAGGCTAGGGAGAGACCATTTTCGCCCTCCCCTGGCTTCAAAAAATCCTCCGGAGCCTGGGGTGGGCAAAAAACGGGCGTAACGGGCCAATCGGTAGTTGTTTCCGAACATCCGGGGGTTGTCTGTGCTTGCAAGGGGTGTGTGTATCATGTGCACATGTGTGGGGAGTCATGCGTGCATGTGCAGGTGGGCGGGGCGCATTGCATTGTGTGTATGGGGCACACGGGGGGGCACTATTACATGCACACACTCACTTTTGGCACGCAGTTACAAAAAGATTTGCCATCACTGGTACAGGGTCTCCTGCTTGAGCAGGGGGGTTAGACTAGAAGACCTCTAAAGTCCCTTCCAACTCTGTCAGTTACGACTGTCATTCAGATCACCCAGAATCATCTCACTTTTTCTTTTCCCCTTTCCCTCCCATTTTTGGAAAGGTTTCCAGGCAACATGGGATAAATGTTTGGTCCAGTAAATATTTAGAGAATAACACAGAGCCCATGAGTAGGTGAACTTCTCTTTCCTCGCCAAACTGGGTGCATTTATCCAAGGTCCTGCTCCATGTTTGTCCTATGAAGTAAACAGAGGTTCCTTTTATAGGCTGGGCAGAAAGCGCTCTGTTTTCTAGTGAAAAAAGTATTTCTTCCCCTCCTCTAATTGCATCATCCAATGGAGGCGGACAGTACAGCATCTTGCCTGGTCTATTCAAGGCCAAAATTATGACCCAAATAAACTCTAGAACAGATGCCTTTTTCTTCCCTGTAAAAAGCCAAAAAAAATTTAAAAAGCAAAATGATTCAGCTTTTCCACAGGGAGAACCCCCCCCCCCCAAAAAAAATGATCCCCTTTTTGAGCCAACAGAATGGCAAATATTTTCCATGCCCGTCACAGATGACGGGAAAGGTTTTCGGGAAATTCATCAAAAGCAACAGAAAGAATATCTGTTGGATACACCCACAAATTGTCGGGATGGTTCATGGGGACTGTCTGTGTTTTATGAATGAAGGGCTTCAAGGAAGAATATCATAAGGGCGTTATTTTGGTCCCCAAGGATTGTGAGATAAAGATGGAAGAATGATCTCCGATTTAGCTGCTTCTTAAGAAGCATGGATCTCCCCCCACCAATGTTTTTCCTCCGACTCAGGGTCATCCCTGGAATATAAGCAAAGGAAAAATATACACGGAGAGGTGAATACTTGGAAGGTACCTTGAAGGTCCTCTAGTCCAACCCCATGATTAGGCAGGAAACCCTACACCACTTCAGACAAATGGATATCCAACATCTTAAAAACTTCCAGTGTTGGTGCATTCACAATTTCTGGAGGCAGGTTGTTCCACGGATTAATTGTTCTGTCAGGAAATTTCTCCTCAGTTCTAAGTTGTTTCTCTCCTTGATTAGTTTCCACCCATTACTTCTTGTTCTGCCCTCAGATGCCTTGGAGAATAGCTTGACTCCCTCTTCTTTGTGGCAACCCCTGAGATATTGGAAGACTGCTATCATGTCTCCCCTGGTCCTTCTTTTCATTCAACTAGACATACCCAGTTCCTGCAACCTTTCTTCATATGTTTTAGCCTCCAGTCCCCTAATCCTCTTGGTTGCTCTTCTCTGCACTCTTTCTAGAGTCTCCACATCTTTTTTACATCATGGCAACCAAAACTGAATGCCATATTCCAAGTGTGGCCTTCCCAAGGCCTTATAAAGTGGTATCAACACTTCACGTGATCTTGATTCTATCCCTCTGGCCAGGGGGATAGACTTTGTCCACCTAATGAGAAGGAAGAAGGACTCCCTGGAGAAGAGCCTCATGCTGGGAAAGATTGAGGGCAAAAGAAGAAGGGGGCAGCAGAGAAGGAGGTGGCTGGATGGAGTCATCAAAGCAGTTGGCTTAAATTGAATTGAATTGAATAAGTTTATTTATAGGCCGCCCTTTTCCCTGAGGGGACTCAGGGCGGCTAACAACTTATATGGGAGGGGGAACATACAATGACATATAACACAATGTATAATTAAAATCGAGCAACATTCATTCAACATTCGGGTGGGGGCGGATTATACTCTTTACCCCCAGGCCTGACGGGATAGCCAGATCTTGAGGGCTGTGCGGAAGGTCTGAAGGGTGGTGAGGGTACGAATCTCCATGGGGAGATCGGTCCAGAGGGTCGGAGCTGCTACTGAAAAGGCTCTCCTCCGCGTAGTTGCCAGCAGGCACTGGCTGGCAGATGGCACTCGGAGGAGGCCTAATCTGTGAGATCTGATGGGTCGAGAGGAGGTAATTGGCAGGAGGCGGTCTCTCAAGTACACAGATCCACTACCATGAAGGGCTTTATAGGTAGTAAGAAGCACCTTGAAGCGCACCCGGAGATCGACAGGTAGCCAGCGCAGCTTGCGGAGGATAGGTGTTATGTGGGCGAACCGAGGTGCGCCCACGATCACTCGCGCGGCCGCATTCTGAAATGGACTCCAGAGGATGGTAGAGGACAGGAAGGCCTGGAGGAAACTTTGTCCATGGGGTCGCAATGGGTATGACACGACTTCACAACTACAATGCACTTGAAGGAGGCAGAAACAGCGTTGATTGAATTTAATGAAATGCTGGTTTCCTTGTCATTCGCCATGGGAAACAGCTCACAGCAGAAGCAACCAAAAACCAGGACAATAAACTAACCAGGATTATATTTTACCAGCTGGGTCCTTTTATGCATGGCCTTCCAAGCCCTCTTGGACCACGGGCTCACTTTAAAAGGATAAGCAGGAGAGACTTCTGTCTTCTGGGGTCATTTCCCAGCCTTAAACAGCCATTTCTCTTCTGAATTGGATGTCCTCGAATAGCTAGAGATACAGGAAAAGCCCCATTTAAGGGAAGGATTGAGGGGGGGTGGAATCACACTTTCCTGCCCAAAGGTTATCTATTTTTAATTCTTCTACTGGATTCCTTCCTTTTCTGATAAATTTCAATCTTGGCCAAAAGAAAAGGAGGAGTTTTTGACAACTTTGTTTCTTGCCACTGGTTAAAAATTCTCCTAGCACAGCTGAAAAAAAAGAGAGAAGCTCCGGAAGGAGGGGGAGGAGGGAGATGAGGGGGAGAAGGAGAAGGAAAAGAAGAAGAAGGACAGGAGGAGGAGGGAAAAAGAAGAAAAAAGGAGGAGAGGAGGGGGGAGAGGAGAAGAAAAGTAGAGGAGGAGGGAGAGGAGGAGAAGAAGAAAAGTAGAGGAGGAGGGAGAGGAGAAGGAGAAGAAAAGTAGAGCAGGGAGAAGAGAGGAGGAGGAGGAGGAGAAGAAGAAGAAGAAGTAGTAGTAGTAGTAGTAGTAGTAGTAGTAGTAGTGGAGGGAGAGAGGAGGAGGGAGAGAAGAAGAAGAGTAGGAGGAGGGAGAGGAGCAGGCGGAGGAGGAGAAGGGAAGAAAGGAAGGAAGGAAGGAAGGAAGGAAGGAAGGAAGGAAGGAAGGAAGGAAGGAAGGGAAACAAAATTAACTGAAACAGGGATGGCACAAGAAGAAAACTCCTGGGGGAGGCAAAAGGAAAACTGGAACCTTCATAGTTGGTGGCATTGTCCTTCTGAATGCCCATTATTAACAAACTAGGGGAAGAACAATGACGTTTATCTTTTTAATTAGTTACAAGTCTCTGTTTGCAGACATCAAATAAAGATCCGGCAATTGGCAGCCTGGCAGAGCACAAATATTAACCGAAGAGCGATGGTTTCTCCGATGCCGCAGATGCTCCTATTCCTCCGTTTCTGTAATTGTCTTGTTTTTTCCGCGTCTATAATTATTACCATTGTTGTTCCGTTCTTTTCACGCTGCCAGCCACACGGAGTATTCCAAGGACAGGAAAGTGTTGGTGCGAATGGAAGGTTTTTTTTTTCAAGAAAGAGACACAGAAAACGGACACCTTCACCTCAAGATGGCAAGCTCCAGGCGTCCCCAAAAGCTTGGCTTGAGTTGGCAGGATTTGGGGCGTTGGCTCCGAAGGGGAAAAGAATTCAAGAGTGTTAAATCGGTCCAGTTGTCTTTCCACTCCCTGTACGAGTTTCAGTGGTCAAATCCCACCACTGGGGATTCTTTCCCCCAGAGGCATCGTACTGCTCCCAGTTTCCACAACAAATTGGATGGAAGCACAAATCTCTCTCTTACATTTACCGTATTTTTCGGAGTATAAGATGCTCTGAAGTATAAGACACACCTAGCTGTTGGGGAGGGGGAAAAAATCTGCCTCGGCCTCCCAGCAATTTGCCTCCTTGCAGCAAACAGCCCGTTTCAGCTTCAGCTTCAGCACAGCCTGATTAGCACAAGCAGCTGATTGTCGGTTGGATTGGCCTCCCAAGGATCAGCTGTTTCAGGCTGCAGGGATTTCAGGGTTGTCCTATTTTCAGCCTCCACACGCCCTGTTTTTGGCCTCTGTGTGCCCCATTCTGCAGTGGCGAGATTGGAATGAGCAGAAAATGGGGCGTGTGGAAATGGCAATAGGCAATGGCAATCCCTGCAGCCTGAAACAGTTGATGGTCGGGAGGCCGATCCAACCAACAATCAATTGCTTGTGCTAATCAGACTGTGCTGAAGCTGAAGCTGAAACAGGCTGTTTGCTGTTTGCTGCAAGGAGGCAAATTGCTGGGAGGCAGAGGCCAAGCGGTGGGGGCTGCTGGGCGGGCAGTGCTACATTCAGTGTATAAGAGGCACCCAAATCCAGCTCAGCTGGGCCTAATTTTTAGCAGGAAACATTGTCAGTATGAAGAGTTAAATTTTAAAAAGAGACACTCCAGCCAAGGTTGGAAACTGAGTAGTAGCAACTAATCCAACCATGAGTCAGATTTATCAAGAACACAAACCAAAGTCTCAATTCCTAACCTCAGAATTCCAGCGAGTGACTTTCTCTTTCAAATGAAGCTGTCTGTCTGGGTTAGTCAAAGGCTCTTTTTCGCTGGGCTGGAGCCTGAGTGGGTTGCTTTGTCAAAGCTATTGTTTGCACCTGTGTTGTGATTGGCAAGAGGTTGCTTTGCATACTGAGGAAGTACCATCATACCTACCGCTAGGCCACAAGGGAGCAAAGAGAGGAGGAGGAGGATCAGTTAAAATCTATGACATTTCCCAAATTTTCTCTCTCCTTTCCTTCCTTCCCTTCTCTCTCCTTCCCTTTTCTCTATCATCCTTCCTCCCTGTTTCCTCCGTTTCCTCCCTTCTTTCCCTTCCCTGTCCTTCCCTTTCATCCTTCCTTTCTCTTCCATTTCCTTCTGTTTCCTTCCTTCCCTTTCCTCTATCATCCTTCCTCCCCTCCCTTTCCTTCCTTCCTTTCTTCCCTTCCTCTTCCTTCCCTTTCCTCTATCATCTTTCCTTCCTTCTCCATTTCCCTCCTTTTTCTTCCTTCCTTTCCTCCTTCCTTCCCTTCCCTCTCCTTCCCTTTCCTCTATCATCCTTCCTTTCTCCTCCCTGTTTCTTTCTTTCCCTCCTTCTTTCCCTTTCCTCTATCATCCTTCCTTTCTCCTCCCTCTGTTTCTTTATTTCCTTCCTTTCCATTCCTCTCTTCTCTTCCCTCCCCTTCCCCCAAGAACAATCTTCGAGCGTTGTCTTCCCTTTAGAAGATCTGCCCTGACGTGTGTTTTAAACAAGGGAACCAGAAGGGGACCAGGTTAGAACAAAGGCCCTTTCTTGCTTCTTTCGCAATTCTTCCACGACATCCTGAATTTGTCTCCGAGACCTCCCAATGGGCTTCCTGTTTGCTCCTTTAATAATCTGACAATCATTGCCAAAAAACATTCAGTGAAATGGGACTGAAGAGGGCTGTGACCTGCATATTCCACTCACCAAAGAATGGAGGAGACCAGCTGCAGATGGCTTTTCCCCCAGCATCTTGGGTAAATATTGAATCTGGCTCGGCTTTAGAAAACGTAAAGAACACGAGGAGGTGGAAAGGTGCAAGTTTCTTGACTTAGCTTCATCGGCATTCGTCCTTTGATCGGTCTTCTTCTGACGAAATCTCTCCTTCTGACCTTGGACATTCACGGCCCTTATTTGTCCGTGCAATGGAACCAGGGAGGTTTCTAAAAAAAGTGACATCCCAGCCATATTTGGTTCACACACCCTAACTGGATGCATTTTGCTTCTCTTCCCTCAACTCTCTAGGCACGATCATCGTTCCAAGGAACTGTGTGCCCAGAAGCCATAAATCAAGTCACTTGACGTCAAAATTGGCAAAAGTTCACGTTTCTCCAGCTTCCCTTTTGGTAGCTTCATCTGCCTTTTCCTCCCTCCCAAATGGGTTCTAGGACAATTTGTTGTGGCCAACCCACCATGGCCAACCATCATGGCCAACCCACCATGGCTAACTCATCATAACCAACTCATTACAGCCAACTCCCCACGGCCAACTCATCATGGCTAACTTGCCACAGCCAACTCATCATGACCAACTCATTACAGCCAACTCGCCATGGGCAACTCATCATGGGCAACTTGCTATGGCCAACTTGCCACGGCCAACTCATCATGGCCAACTTTCTACAGCCAACTCGCCACAGCCAACTCCTTATGGTCAATTTGCCATGGACAACTCATCACAGCCAACTCACTACGGCCAACTTGTCATGGACAACTCACCATGGCTAACTCATGACAGCCAACTCACCATGGCTAACTTGCCATGGCCAACTTACTGCAGCCAACTTGCCACAGAACAACTCACTGCAGGACAAAAGCTACACCAATATCAAAGAAATGGTGGAATACAATCATTAAGGAAAGGATGCCGAAGGAAGGACAGAATGAAATGTGAATGACCAAAGTTAAAATATGTCTATTTATCTATTTTAAATCATTAAATTGAATTGTTAAATTGTCCCACGGCAAGTTGGCTATGTTGAGTTGGCCAGAGTGAGTTGGCTGTGGCCACTTGTCCCATTCTGCCCAAACGGGGGTTGCCACAGCCCCCTTCCCCTTAAAGCAGAAGATCCCTTAGAGCAGGAAATCTCCTTCCAAGGGGGGTCTTTGTTTAATGGCAGAGTGGAGGGCAGAGCGGGTGTCACTGGAGCACACCCTAAGGAATAAACAATGCAAAAACACCGGCTTGGCTGTGACACAATCTCCGGAATGTACCATCGTTTATTCCTTGGAATCTGGGAAGGAGACCAAGAGCTTGATGGTTTATGCTGTCCCCAAATTCACCTTCTTCAGTCTTGGGTCTGCCTTCTGAGTCTACTTGCAAAAGCCAGCTGGGTTGCATATAATCACAACCTGCTTTTCTTCTTTTTTGGCGCTTGCTATGACCTGCCAGTGGTCAGCAGAGTTGGCAGCAGATTTGGACAGTGAGGAGGTTGGGAGGAACAAGGGCCAGTCCTGGAGTCTGGGGAAGGCTCTGAGGAGGGCTCTATGTTGGAGAAAGAGTCGTATGCCAGTTATCAGCTGCCTTCAGAGTCAGACATCAGGGAGGCAGAAGAACAGCTGGAGCCTGTTCCCAGTGTGTGCATGCGCAGAGCTGCTAGACTAAGGGAAGAGCTAAAGAACAGGACTCGACTTGAGAGTAAGACCACAGGTGGGCGATGAATGCCCCCTCCCAGAGGAAATAAAACAGGAGTGAAAGAGGGGTGGAGTTTGTTCGCTTAATTGGTTTGTGAAACTCTGAGACTCTTTGCCAAGTTTTGCAGATATCGGCCTGGCAGCTCTCCAAGCCAGATAAGGTCTGTGACTGTAAATCCTCCCTCAAAAGATTTTGCTGTCTGTCAATGAGCAGAATTCACAGTCAATTAATAAAAGGAGTTTTTGTCGGGACAAGACGTTTGCTTCAGGCTCTCGGGAAGCCTCGGTCAGCACATTGCTCTAGAAATCTGGCTTATATGTAGCTTATATCTAGCATCCCAGCATTCCAGTTATCTGGAAGGAATCACCTGGCTAGCTGATCCCTCTGGGATCTGAGTGCAGGAATCAGTTTTTGAGCCGGATAGCTTGTCTGCTCTCTGTTTCAGCCTCTCCAATGAGCCCACCAACTCCTAAAGAGGACGGCCAATGGCCTCCTTTAAATATCATTTTGGCAACAACAGCCACAAGAAGAAAAAGTACATATCCAGATCTGCGGAAAGGACAATGCTGCTGATTTATTGGCAGGAAAAGCCTCCGATTATGATGCTTCTTCCATTTAAGAGCAAAAAAACCAACAACCCCTGAAGATAATAATGTCGCCCTTGACATAGCCCCAGGGAATTTTGGTATGAAAATAAGAACTTAGAAGGGAGGGTGGGTGGAAAAACCCTTTAACCTCAGCACATACAAAGCAGCAGACGCTGACGGAAAGAATCTTTGCTTTCCATTTGAAAGGAGAATTCAGAAAATACATAAGCATCCATAAGTTTATCCTTCTCACACTCGGAAACCCGTTCTTTAAAAAGTGTCCTTCGGGGTGAGAACAACTCTTGTCATGACGCAACCGTGCCTTTCTAGTTTTCTGAACAATATGGAAGAAATTTGCCTTGCATCCTCCAGGGTGTTGTTTTTTTTAAACCTCCTGGGCTCTCCTGGTGGTCCCTCCTTCGCCTCTAAGCAAAGTGGATGTCATGCCTGCAAGCCATCTTTTCTTTGGGACTTCAGGCCTGCCACACTTTCTACTGTCTACTTTCGATTGTGGGAAAATGGAAGGGGGGAATTATAGGGAGTTGGGTAATAGGTAGCCATAACAACATTCTTCTTAGAAACTCAAGGCCAACTTTGTCTCCGCACCTGGGCCGGAACTGGATGGGAAGAATCTGCCTTCCTAGCAGTGGAAGATTGGACCATGGGATGAACTTGTGGGTGTGGGGGCAAGATCTTGAACTGGGGAAAACCTAGATGTTTTCAGATTCGGTTTTTTTCCCCAGATGTGCCAACATGGCTCTCTTAATAAATTGGAAGTTTGAGGAATCCTTTGCGTCAGACTATTTCTGGATGCTATTAGGAACCCTGACATTGGACCCTGCTGAGCTGGTTCAAAATGAACCAGCGCCAAGAAAGGTGTTTCTTACTGCTGCCAGTTTCCCACCTTTCCCCTCCTGACAGCATCTTTCAATTCTTGCTTGGTTTTAAGCTCCCCTTTTTCATTCAACCTGTCTTGATAGCTTGTAAATTATTCCCCCATGTTGACACCATTCGGATGTATCCATGCCTCCATCATGGAAAGCCAAACTTGGTATTTTCATATGTTTTTTTTCTTTAATTTTTGCCCACAGTAACAGTAAATCATTTCTAATACAATGTTTTTGAGAATATCTCTGTATTTTGTTTTTCTCATACCTTCAAGTTTCTAGGTTCTATTATATCTCAAGATCTAAAATGGACCCCTAACGTCCAAAACGTCATCAAAAAAGCACAGTGAAGAATGTTCTTTCTGCGCCAACTCAGGAAGCTCAAACTGCCCAAAGAGCTGCTGATTCTGATCTACAGAGGAATGATGGAGTCTTGTCCTCTCCACCTCCGTAACTGCCTGGTTTGGCTCTGCAACCCAACAAGACAGACACGGACTTCAATGGATAATCAGAACTGCAGAAAAGAACAATGGCTACCAACCTGCCTTCCATTGAGGACCTGGACACTGCAGGAGTCAAAAAGAGGGCTGTGAAAATATCTCCAGACCCCTTGCATCCTGGACGTAAATTGTTTCAACTCCTACCCTCAAAACGATGCTATAGGACACTGCACACCAAGACAACTAGACAAAGGGACAGTTTTCCCCCAAACGCCATCACTCTGCTAAACAACTAATCCCCACAACACTGTCGAATTATCTACTAAGACTGTATTACTATTATTCTTCTCTTCCTTCCTAGTACCTATCGCTTTTGAATATAACCATGTTGACTATAACCATGTTGCTTGTATCTTTACAATTTATATTGTTTTATTTATTTCCTAGTATAATTTGATTGCTTAGAAGTAACCTACGACTAACATTAAGTGTCGTACCTTATGATTCTTGACAAATGTAGCTTGTCTTTTATGTACATGTGCACCAAAGCCAAATTCCTTGTGTGTCCAATCACACTTGGCCAATAAAGAATTCTGTTCTGTTCTATTCTATTCTATTCTATATTCTGTTCTGTATTCTATTCTATTCTATTCTATTCTATTCTATTCTTCTCTATATTCTGTTCTGTTCTATTCTGTTCTATTAGTATAGTATAGTCTTTGTTGTCATTGTACAAAATAAATACAACGAAATTGGTTATTCCATTCTATTCGAAGGCGGGCAAGCCCAGTTGCAAATCATGTCCCTCCAAAATCAAAAACCATCTATCTCTCAAATTTATCCATTCTTTCACCCAAGTTAAGTACAGAGGCCTGGTTAGTATAACTCCCAGTCTGGCAACTGAAAAAAAACCCTCTGTTTTTAAAATCTTGTAACATTTTCAGACTTATTCTTGCTTCTTTCCCCTTTGCCAGATATATTTTAACATTATTTTATTTAACTCCTCAAAGTGTCCCCCCCCCCCACCTAGCTTTATCTGGATTGTTTGGAACAAAAAGAACCATCTAATAATCTCAGCCAAATATTCATTTTTATAGGGGCTATTCTTCTATTAGCGATGGTTGCAAAGATGCTCCTTTCAAGAAGCCCTTCCCCCTCCTCCTCCTCCTCCTCCTCCAGAAAAGTTTCCTTCCATGAACGTGCTTGGATACCCCCCGTTTCTCAGCAGCAGATCCAAGATGACAAGATGACCTGGCTGCCGTCTCCTGCTGGAGACCATCCCAGGGAAAAATTTATTTGGAGGCCGAGGTGGAGGAATTCCTCCCAAGGAATCCATCCGGCTGCTTGCCCGTTTCACAATTCCCCCTTTTCAGCCCACTGGAGGCTATCCAGATGCCTACTTTATCCTGCTACTGAAGTGTGTATGTGTGCGTTTTCGGGGTGGGGTGGGGGGTGGAGCAGGAGTGGGGTTCTGTCAGCATTACTCCTGGTTCGGTGTATGCATGATTTTGCTCTGCGCGTATGCGCAGATGCCTACAAACAGGTCTGCGCAAGCGCAGAACATTTTTTAAAGGTCAAATGAAGATGCTGCGGCGACCAGGGAACCGGTTCGAGGGCGTGGTGAGGATGCCGTCCCTACCCAGTTGCCATTTCTACTAACGGTTCCACCGAACGGATACAATCTGGTAGGAGCCCACCTCTGGGGTGGAGGGGGTGGGAGAGAGAGAGAGAGAGACAGACAGACAGACAGACAGACTCTTATGTCCTGGGAGATCAAATCTCCTAGTAGGGCTGAATTATCCTTCTCATCTTTCCTATTTCCTTAGCTTGTATCTTATGATTGATGTTGATTGCTTTTATTTGGAGTCCTATTATGAGTGATATTGATTGCTTATTTGGTATCCGAAATGGCTATCACTGAGTCTTGTATCTTACAATTTATGATGATGGTATGATTACAATCATGATTTATCACTTGTATGTACAAGGAGAGCTTCTGCACCCGAGACAAATTCCTTGTGTGCCCAATCACACTTGGCCAATAAAGAATTCTTATTCTATTTTATTCTATTCTATTCCCATTTTCTATTCTATTCCTATTTTCTATGCTATGCTATGCTATTCCTATTCATTCTATTCTATTCTTATTCTATTCATTCTTACTCTATTCTATTCCTATTTTCTATTCTATTCCTATTTTTTATTTTGTTCTATACTATGCTATGCTATGCTTTGCTTATTCTTATTCTATTCCTATTCATTCTTATTCTATTCTATTCTGCTCTGTTCTATTCTATTCTATTCTTATTCTATTCCTCTTCCTCCTCTCTTCCTCTTCCTCTTCCCATTCCTATATTCCCTTGGACAGATTTCTCAGTGGCCTAGGATAAGGATCAGAGGTATGAATTCTATTCTGGTTTCTTGGGGCTCACTTCCAAAGAATAACTCTAAATCAACTCCTTTTTAAAACCCACTAATGATAATAACTGCAATTCCGCTACAACGAACCGTCCATTGATAGTGCTTGGAATAAACCACAAGAGCATCGAAGAATAAGATGGTGATTATGATGAAGGAAGATAATAAAACCATCACATCTACAGTCCTGGGGTGTTTCTGAATGGCCTATTAATTGCACATTTGAAAACTGACGCACCGGCACCACAAACGTTTTCTTTCTCCAAAGTTTAGAAGATCTTTTTCCGTCCCATTGGATGATGTCAGGGATACAAGCTTCTTCTCTTGAAGCATTCCCCAAAAATGATTCCCAAATCTCTGGAAATCCTGGACGGCAACAACGGTTTGGCTCACCAGAGAGGCTTAGAGAAGACCATCCTCGATTATTTATCTTTCCCTGGGGGTCTCTGTTTTCCTTTGATCAAAGCCTTGGGTGGGAAGGGAGGCAAATCCTGCATCCTCTGCTGGTCAAAGGAGATAAGTCCAGGAGGATGGCCGAAGGACATAACAACAGAATAGCTGAGTTGGAAGGGACCTCGGAGGTCTTCTAGTCCAACCCTCTTGCTCAAGCAGGAGACCCTATGTACCATTCCAGACTGTCCAACCTTTTCTTGAAAACCTCCAGTGATGGACCACCCACATCTTCTGGAGGCAAGCTGTTCCACTGATTAATTGTTCTGACTGTCAGGAAATGTCTCCTTAGTTCCAAGTTGCTTCTCTCCTTGATTAGTTTCCACCCATCGTTCCTTGTCCTGCCTTCAGGTGCTTTGGAGAATATTGGAACACTGCTATCATGTCACCCCTGGTCCTCCTTTTGACATGTTTCTCTCTGCACCAAATTCCTCTCGCCAAATGACAGAGATGCCATCCATCAGTGCCCCAATTAGTCTTATTGGGCTTGGGGTCCACCTTGCCAACAATTCCACTCATGCGCAACTCAGGAGCACCACAACGGGGATCTTGTTGGGCCTCAGGAGTCTGTAAAATGTCTCTGTCTGGTGTCCTCCTCTTCCTCTGTCAATGTGACTGGGCATTTTTGGTTGATGCTGTTGTGTCCCTTTAGCAGCCAGCAGATTCAGACAGTGAGGAGGTTGGGGAGGAACCTGGGCCAGTCCTGGAGTCTGGGGAAGTCTCTGATGAGGGGTCTGTGTTGGAGGCAGAGAGGGGGCCACAGCCATATGCCAGTTATCAGTTCCCTTCAGAATCAGACATCAGTGAGGCAGAATAACAGCTGGAGCCTGTTCCTAGTGTGCACATGCACAGAGTTACCAGACAAAGGAAACAGCTAAAGAACAGGGGTCGACTTAGGAGTAAAGCCACAGGTGGATGGTGAATGGCCCCTCCCAGAGGAAATAAAAGGGGAGCAAAAGGGGAGTGGAGTTTGCAGGAGACCATTAGTTTGCTTCATTGGTTCGTGACTCTCTGAGGCTCCTTGCCACGTTTTGCACATATCGGCCTGGCAGCTCTCCAAGCCAGATAAGGTCTGTGACCGTAAATCCTCCCTCGAAAGACTTTGCTGGAAGTGAATGAGCAGAATTCACAGTCAATTAATAAAAGGGTTTTTTGTCTGGACCAGGAGTTTGCTTCATGCTCTTGGGAACAGATGCCCAGAAGTTAGATTCTCTTTGAGCAGCAGCTCAAATCAGATCCTTTCCTTTCAGATCCAGGCAGTGGGTTTAAGATCACCTCTTACATCCACTGGGTCCAATCAGAAGGGTAGCTTTGCTTCCCTCGGTTGTTTTTTTTCTCCCCAGTTGTTATCAATCTGTTCCAGCAATGCCTGGATTTTCCCTCCTTTTTCACATGGGTTTTCATCCAAGTGCGCGGTGTTCCACCAGTCACAGACCCAAAGGCATCTCCTGCTGTGTCTCCCTATTGAAATCTGACCTGCAAAAGCAGGATATGGACCTTTGGCCAGTAAATGAACCCTGAAAAGGATCTGGCAAAAATAGCACATCCCTTTCCTGTGCAGGCGGAGGTGGGGAGACAAAAATGAGATATTAGAGACCAAAAATCAAGGGATATATCAGAACAAAAAAGAGCTGAGAATGACAAAGAGACGGCAGCTAATAAAATACAGATTTTTCCATTGTTGTTGTTATTGTTAATTGCGAAGTTGTGTCCGACCCATCGCAACCCCATGGACAATGTTCCTCAAGGCCTTCCTGTCCTCTACCATCCTCTGGAGTCCCTTTAAACTCACGCCGACTGCTTGGGTGACTCCATCCAGCCACCTCCTTCTCTGCCTTTCTTCTTCTACCCTCCATCTTTCCCAGCGTGAGGCTCTTCTCCAGGGAGTCCATCTTCCTTCTCCTTAGGTGGCCAAGTATTTTGAGTTTCCTCTTCAGGATCTGGCCTTCTAAAGAGCAGCCAGGGTTGATCTCCTCTAGGACTGACCGGTTGGATGGCCTTGCAGTCCAAGGGACTCAATGCAGGAGTCTTCTTCTCCAGCACCAGAGTTCAAAGGCCTCCATTCTTTGGCGCTCAGCCTCCCTTATGGTCCAACCTTCACAGCCATCCCTTGCAACTGGGAAAACCATCGCCTTGGCTAGGCGCACTTATGTTGACAGGGTGATGCCTCTGCTTTTTAATATGCTGTTTAGATTTGCCATATAGCTTCCCTCCCCAAGAGCAAGCCTCTTTTAATTTCTTGGCTGCAGTCCCCATCTGCAGTGATCTTGGAGCCCAGGAAAATAAAATCTGCCGCTACCTCCATTTCTTCCCCTGTTAGTTCTGGGTTTGTCTGCTTATAGCCATGGGCTATTGATGTCCTGTTGGTAGACACCTTCCCTGGATAAGCGCAACAATTCCCACAATGCTTTGCGCCAGGCTTTTCAGCTTCTCCATTGGCCCAGGAGTGGCGATACAGGTAGCCCTCGACTTACGACCCCAGTGGAACCCAGCATTTCCATTGCTAAGCCAGATGATCAAATGAGCTTTGCCTCATTTTACGACCTTTCTCGCCACCATCATTAAGTGAATCCCCGGCATTATTAAGTCTGTCACACGGTGGTGAAGTGAGCCTGGCTTCCACGTTTGACTCTCCTTATAAGAAGGTCAGAAAAGGGGATCGTGAGACACTGCAACCATCATAAAGACGAATCTGTTGCCAAATGTCTGAATTTTGATCACCAGACCACAGGGATGCTGCAAGAGTTGTGTGAAAAAAGATCATAATAATAGTCACTTTTTCCCCCCGGTACCATTGTAAACTCTGAATGGTCGCTAAGGAAGGACTAGTATATAGAATAGCAGAGTTGGAAGGGACCTTGGAGGTCTTCTAGTCCAACCCCCGGCTTAGACAGAAAACCCTACACCACTTCAGACAAATGGATATCCAACATCTTGGAGAATTCACAACTTCTGGTGGCAAGTTGTTCCACTGGTTAATTGTCCTCACTGTCAGGAAATCTCTCTTCAGTTCTGGGTTGCTTCTCTCCTTGATTAGTTTCCAGTTGTTGGAATGGAATGGAACAGAACAGAATAGAATATAGAGAAGAATAGAGTAGAGTAGAGTAGAGTAGAGTAGAGTAGAGTAGAGTAGAGTAGAGTAGAGTAGAGTAGAGTAGAGTAGAACAGAACAGAACAGAACAACAGAGTTGGAAGGGACCTTGGAGGTCTTCTAATCCAACCCCCCACTTAGGCAGGAAACCCTACACCACTTCACACAAAGGGTTGTCCAATCTCTTCTTCAAATCTTCCAGTGTTGGAGCAACTTCACAACTTCTGGAGGCAAGTTTAATCCACTGAATAATTGTTCTAACTGTCAGGTAAATTTCTCCTCAGTTCTAGGTTGCTTCTCTCTTTGATTAATTTCCACCCATTGCTTCTTGTTCCAACACTCAGGTGCCTTGGAGAATAGCTTGACTCCCCCTTCTTTGTGGCAACCCCTGAGATATTGGAAGACTTCTATCGTGTCTCCCCTGACTACCTGTCATGCTTCAATCATTAGCACCCACCTGGGATAACCTGCAGAAAAAGAACATCCAGATCTCTTTTCGGGAACCACGGATTCACCTGTCCACGCTCCTCTCTTCCCAAAAGACCATCTTCTCCTGCACGTAGCGGAGCCAACCAAACACATCACTTTGAATTCTGCGATCAGCCATGAATGACTGGTTCGGCGCGACAGGCGGCTCTTCTTCAGGCAGCCTCAAATGACAGGCCCACTGATGCGGAGTGACGCTGCCGCGAACCCCCTGATGGATCAGGACCGCTACATCCTCTGTCAAAAATCCCTCGGGGGGTGGGGGGCATCCAACCTGCAAATCCTCCTTCTGAAAGAATAATTCCTTCATGTCTCGCATCGTAACGAACCTCACCTTCCTAGTGGGGGAAGCGGAGTTCCTGGACGTTCGGGAGATCGGGGCCTGCATGCGAGCGCCAGGCTTTTATACCCACAAACACACACTTGCAAACACACATACACGTACGCATTTTGTGGCCCACTGGTTCCCCTGTGTCTAGGAGACACTCAAGGGCTACCAGGCTAACGAAACAAGAAACACATGCTGTGTGTTCTCTGCTTAAAGGAAGAGCAGCACCAGAGGCAATTGGGACAAAGCAGCACGTAATCCCACAGGCCATTTAAAGCAGTCATTATCAAAACGAGTGCCACAACAGTGTGTGTGTGAGTGTGTGTGTAACAGAGTTGGAAAGGACATTAGAGGTCTTCTAGTCCATCCCCCTGCTCAGTCAGGTTTGCTTAGATCGTTTTGGACAAATGGTTATCCAATCTCTTCTTGAAAACCTCCAAGTATGGAGCAGTCACGACGTCTGGAGTCAAGGAGTTCCTCTGCTTAACAGTGGCTAAGACGCTGAGCTTGTCGATCAGAAAGGTCAGCAGTTCGGCGGTTCAAATCCCTAGTATAGGTCTCCTGCGTGAGCAGGGGGTTAGACTAGATGACCTCCAAGATACCTTCCAACTCTGTTACTGTTAAAAAAGCAGATACCTCTTCTAGTGCAGTGGAGAAGTCTGGGTGGTTATCCACGGTCACATTCACATGTGTCCACTTGATCCCTGCCTTTTGTTTCCATTGGGACACCGGGTTGAAAGGTAACACTTCAGTTGATTCATTGTTGACCTCCTGTGACTCACTGGTCTACTATTTATACTACGTGACTATTTATACTACGGGGAGGAACTACGGATCCAAAACACGTCCTCATTCAACCTCGCCAGTCAGAACCAGCAGTACTGGGCGGGTCGGACCAACGGTCTGATCAAGTAAAGCAGCCCCCGTTGAGGATGAGATGGGGATTTTTAGAGGCAGGATATAAATCAGGGGTCGGCAACCTTAAACACTCCAAGAGCCACAAAGGTCCTAACCAGAAGCCCCTCCATTCAATTCTGGAGCCGACCGGAAGTCCAGTTCCCCCACCATAGAGTCTCTTCCTGGCATGCCGTGTTTCCCCCCCCATCTCTCCACCAACCGGAAGCTCCTCTCAAAATTGTGGCACCAACTGGCAACAGGGAGCCGCAGCAGAGGGATGAAAGAGCCACATGCGGCTCCAGAGCCACACAGGTTTCCTCAGATGCCCCCTTCCAAAGCTTTGAAGCATCAAGCGATCGCGGGACCAAGGAAGAACTGTCGCTAACCCATCAAAAGAGAGTAAAAACGATGAACTTTGGACATATCCAACTAATACAACTGTACAAATAGAAGCCTCCTTCCTAGAACTGTTCTGGAATATTCTGCCTCACATTCTCCAAAAGCACCAGAAGGCAGGAGAAGAAGCAACGGATGGAAAATAATCAAGGAGAGAATCAACTTGGAACTAAGGAGAAATTCCCTGACAGGACGAACAATTAACCAGTGGAACTAAAGGTAAAGATTCCCCCTTGCACATATGTGCTAGTCATTCCCGGCTCTAGGGGCGGTGCTCATCTCCGTTTCAAAGCCGAAGAACCAGTGGTGTCCGAAGACATCTCCGTGGTCATGTGGCCGGCATGACTCAACGCCAAAGGCACACGGAACACTGTTCCCTTCCCACCAAAATTAGCGGTCCCTCTTTTTCTACTTGCATTTTTAGATGCTTTCGAACTGCTAGGTTGGCAGAAGCTGGGACAAGTCACGGGAGCTCCCTCCGTTACGCGGCGCTAGGGATTCGAACCGCCAAACTGCCGACTTTTCTGATCGACAAGCTCAGCGTCTTAGCCACTGTTAAGCAGAGGAACTCCTTGACTCCAGACATTGTGACTGCTCCATCCTTGGAGGTTTTCAAGAAGAGATTGGATAACCATTTGTCTAACTACTTGATAACTACTAAGCTAATATTAATAATATTGTTATAACAACACAGGGAATAATTGGACTTTCTGTTCAGTAGCTTGATGGCAATTGTTGTGGATTCCTGCAACTGGGATGATATCTATCTCACTAAATTGATTTAATTGTGTTCCGTTAGGTATGCTCCTGTTGGCCAGGATCACGGAAGGCACTCAGTTCCTGTGCCAGAGGGATGCCAGGGGATTGCTAAGTGGGTGTGATTAAAGACAAGAGGATGGGCTTTGAGAGCCAATGGGATGAACTACTAAGCTACAATTGAGGTAGGACATGTCTAAAAATAAAACTCTCCTTCAAGTCCAGCTTGACTCCTGACTTTATGGGCATGTCACCTTGATAATTTGTCATGGTAATGACGATTTAATAGCTGACCAGCTGCTGTAAGGCTGCAAACCGAGGTGATGATATGAGGATGTGTCAGCAGGGCTACTGCCACTTTAAGAAGCTGTATATATAAGGGAGGCCATGTGAGGGCGTCTCTCTCTCTCTCTCTCCACTCATGTATTTCTCCTCGTGTTCTATCTGCATTGTGGCTCCCCACGTAGAGTTGAAGATTGATTGATTGGCATTTGCCTAACATGTGTATGTATGTATATGTAAGTCTTGTATATAAACCACAGTTTGAAAGACAAAACCTCTGTGTCCTGAATTTTGCTCCTGGGTTGTCCCAAAATAGTAGTGATGCTGTGCACATGATGACAGAATTTGTTTCCGCCCCCCCCCCCCCTCTTTCAAATCTACTGCCTTCCGATGTCCTGGAACCTGTATTCGAGAACAATCCAAGTCTAACTAGATTTGACTTGCTAAGATCAATTAACATCCATTCAGGTTGCCACCTCGCCAGCCAGAAACTGGAGTTTCCAAACCTCATTCCTCCTTGGGATTTGATGCTTGCTACTTCTGATCTACTTTGGAGGGTTGCTGAGATGACAACGATGGCGGACCAGGCCTGGCCCTCGGTATAAATGACAGTGGGAAAGCTTTTTTCAAACAAAATCCACATTCTCGCCTTTTGATTTCATGCCCAGGCACCAGTCACAACATGCTACGGCACCCGAGGAGGGGTGGGTGGGTTTGTGACGTTTGCAAAATTATTTTGGGTCTACTGAGTAAGCAGGCACAAGTAGCTGAATCTCCCGGATAGGGTTACTCAAAATCCATCAAGCAGCCGCCGCCAGATGCAAGTCCTTGGATAAACACTACCTCTCGCAAACCGACTGATATCGTAATAACCATACCGAAGGAGGAATTTGATCTGTTGTTGTTACCCAATGGGGTGATTTGATCTTCAATCTATGCATACTCAAGAGACGCTGGGAAGATTTCAAGCCCTTGGACGTCTGCGCTGTAGTTGCCAGCTTTGTTCCAGGTCTCTGCAGCTGTGCTTCGCAACAGCACCCAACTTGGCAGAATGCGCCTGGCGTTGGCAACCAAACGAGACGGAGGCTATGGGCTGCGTCTACAGATGGCATCCCTGGCGTGCCAATTTATCTGCAGGGTCCTTGCCCCCATGTGCAAGCCAAGCCCAGCTATTGTGCAAAAAAGCAAAGGTTTTGAATTACGCGTGACCGAGTTTGCACCGCAGTGGACTGTAAAAAATATATATTTTTTAAAAAAGGCAACTCTCTCCAGCCAGATGTGGTTTTCTCCACCCCGCACACATGTGTGCGTGCGGCTTGGCTCTTGAAAGAGGTTGACTAGGAAAAACAAGAGCTTTCTATATCCACTGCAAAGCGTAGCAGGAGAGATAATGTTCAGATTGGAAGCAAACTGTGCATTCTGTTTTTTCGATTTTCCGCACTGGGAAATTTGTCACTAGGTATGTGACCAAAAGAGAATGGAAGTTTGGACAAAGTTGCATCTGCACAAACTCATCATGATTCTCTCTCTCTCTCTCTCTCTCTCTTTGTGTGTGTGTGTTGTGATCTGCCGGCAGCCTGCAGAGCTGGCAGCGGAGTCGGACAGTGAGGAGGTTGGGGAGGAACATAGGCCAGTCCTGGAGTCTGGGGAAGGCTCTGATGAGGGCTCTGTGTCGGAGGCAGAGAGGGGGCCACGGCTATCTGGGAAATTAGGTGCTGCCTCCGGAGTCTGACATCAGTGAGGCAGAGGAACAGGGGGAGCCTGTTCCCATTGTGCGCATGCACAGAGCTGCCAGAAGCCAAGAACAGTTAAGACAAAAGGGACAACTCAGGAGTAAGGCTTGGAGATGATTGGCCCCTCCCATAAGACATAAAAGAGGAGCAAATGGACGTGAGCTTTTGCAGGTAGCAACGTTGTTTGTTCTGGTCGGTTTAAACTCTGAAGCTCCGTTTTGACTCTGTGCTCCATGTGGCCTTGCAAAGCTAATTGGCAATTAGGTGTTTGGCAGCGTTTCAAGGGAGATAAAGGTGGGTGCTTATCAGCCTTATCTAGAAAGACTTTGGCAGACTTCTATCGGACTCTTTACAAACTATTTGTGACTCATTACGGGCTGTGAATGACCCAAATTCACAGCCGTTGAAATAAAAAGAGGGTTTGGGGAACTAAGTGTGTGCTTTTTACTGTCTCAGGAAGGCCAGGTCAGAACAGTGGAGTGTAACCTCTTTGAGGGAATTGATCTGAACTTTGGGATGGGGGAAAAATAAAATAAAACCTTTAAAATTACATTCCAAAAAGTGGAAGCATTTGGTAATACTGTACTGGGCCCTCATGCAAAAAAAACGAAGACAAATTTTGAGTATGACGTCTGCGTGTGGAAGAAATGATTCTTTCCTCCCACCCTTGGCTGGGACCATAGTTCAAATACAGTCGAGTGCAAAAGCGTTGGTGCATTTTATAAAAGGAGCGGGTGTGAAGAGTGCCATCATTTCAGATGGCTTGAAGGAATTGCGCATGGCCGCTAGTAAAATTGGTCTGCGTTGGATTTTTCCGATTCACCCAACCGCAAGAACACCACGCTGCAGAGGCGAAAAAGGGGCCTCACCTCTAAAATCAAAATGCAGGTAGTCCTCGACTTACAACAGTTTGTGTAGTAACCATCCGAAGTTACAAACGGCATTGAAAAAACAGTGGCAGGACTGTTTTTCACACAACCATTACGGCAACCGCATGGTCACGGGATTGAAATTCAGACACTTGGCAACCGACTCATATTTATGACGGCTGGAGTGTTCCCCTGGGGGGGGGGGTGTTTCACGCGATCCCCTTTTGCGACCTTCTGACGGGCATAAGGGGAAATCAAATTCACTTAACCACCGTGTGACTTACTAAATGGCGGCGGTAACTCGCTGTGGCAAGAGAGTTCTTAATCGTGAATCAAAACTCACTTAACAATGGTACCGCTTAGCAAATGAAATTTTGGCCTCACTTGTGGTCCTAAGTTAAGGACTACCTGTACAGGAGAATTGCTGAGGGGGGAGAGGGATGTAATAAATACCCAATCCTGGCTTTGACTGGATCAATAAATCTCTTATTATAAGTACTGATTTGCCCATTTTTTGCCCTCTTGATAGATTTCTTTGCATCTTGTCAGCTACATCACGAGAAATTAATCCACCTAAACCCTTTCCAGCCCAGGGTCTCCAGGCCAGGAAAAACTTTGCTTGCTGAATACCAGTGGCTTGTGAAGTTTCTAAAAACCCAGGAGCTTTCCTTCGGGGGGTGGGGGGGAGTGAGAAGTTGGCAATCTCCAAGCATTCAACTTCCAACAGTTGATTTGACGCTTTTTAAAAAGCCTCATTGGAATAGAACAGAGTAGAATATAGTATATAGAAAATGGAGTAGAGTGGAGTGGAATAGAGTAAAGTAGAATAGAGTGTAGTGTAGTGTAGTGTAGTGTAGTGTAGTGTAGTGTAGTGTAGTGTAGTGTAGTGTAGAGTAGAGTAGAGTAGAGTAGAGTAGAGTAGAGTAGAGTAGAGTATAGAGAATGGCATGTCATGGAAGAGAAGAGAAGAGGAAATAGAATAGAATATAGAGAAGAATAGAATAGAACAGAACAGAACAGAATATAAAAAAGAATAGAATAGGAAATAGAATAGAACAGAATATAAAGAAGAATAGAATAGAATGGAATAGTTTAGAATAGAATAAAATAGAATCGGAAATAGAATCAGAAATAGAATCGGAAATAGAATAGAACAGAACAGAATACAGAGAAGAATAGAATACAGAGAAGAATAGAATAGAATATTATAGAATGGAATAGAATAGAATCAGAAATAGAATAGGAAATAGAATAGAACAGAACAGAATATAGAGAAGAGAAGAGAAGAGAAGAGAAGAGAAAAGAAGAGAAGAGAAGAGAAGAGAAGAGAAGAGAAGAGAAAAGTAGAGTAGAGTAGAGTAGAGTAGAGTAGAGTAGAGTAGAGTAGAGTAGAGTAGAGTAGAGTAGAGTAGAGTAGAGTAGAGTAGAGTAGAATTCTGTTATTGGCCAAGTGGGATTGGACACACAAGGAATTTGTCCTTGGTGCAGATGCTTCCAGTGTACATAAGGAGAATAAAAATACATCCATCAAGAATAAAAAGATACAACACTTAGTGATAGTCAAGGTTACTAATAAGCTATCAACTTGTACTAGGAAGCAAGTAAAAATGATACAAATTGAAAGATACAAGCAACATGGCTATAGTCCTAAGTGGGGAGAGATAGATACTAGGAAGGAAAGGGATTCATCTCCGAGAAGAAAAATAAATACAGGTTTGTGTGTGTGTGTGAGACACACACACACACTCACACACACACACACGTTTCAAACAAAAAAGATTTACTATATGTTCAAAAAAGAAAAAAAACAACGAAAAAAACAGCACCTTCCCTGCATAATTTAACAGACGGAGCAATCTAAACAAACCTCCCTCCTGAACCACTGCATATATCAAAACTTTTGCCGTTGCCCATTTCGACCCAGCAGAAAGATTATTTTTTCTATTCCCACCCCCACACACTTCAGAGGTCTCCCTTTTCTTGCTCAATTTTGCCCACCAACTGAAAACTGAACCATCCAGCTGCCAACTTCTTGAGAGGACAGACAGGGAGGTAAGTTGGGAGGATGAGGGAAGTTGGCACACTCCCTTTCTGCCGCCCGCAACCCGAATTCCTCCCTCCCCACACGGAAAAAGCCATCGGAGAGCAGAGCGTGGTGGTAAAGGGGAGGGGAAAAGGGCTGTGTATGCTCCAGCCACTCCTGTCAAAAAGGATTCATGACTTGGGAGAGAGAGAAAGAGAGAGAGAGAGACACAGAGAGAGAGAGAGAGACAGAGAGAGGGAGGGAAATTAAAAAAAAACAGAGAAGGACAGAAAAGTAAGTTGCAAAGATTTCGCAACCCTGCGGGGAGGGGAGAAATATGTATATGTTTCAAAGCTGGGGAGGGTAACTCTGTCAAGGCCAGGGTAGGATAAAAGCACCAGCTCTCGCTCTCCGGCTGCGAGACATCAGAATATGCCTGAGTCGGGACACAGGCTTGGCCTCCTCACCCATGCCAAGGCGTTGGGTTTAAGGTAGCCGCTGCCCATCAGGAATCCAGAGAGGACTTGCTATGAGTTTCCCAGTCGCGTGGCTTCGGATTCTCTGCCTACTGGGGGGTGCCCTGGCCCAGAGGCCTCCGAGAGGTGAGTGGCTTTGAATTTGGGGGTTTTGGAGATTGGGGTTTGAATTTGGATCTGGGATCTTCCCAAGGAGGGTTCAAACTTTGATTCGGGTTAGGAAAGAACGCCTCTACCTAGAACTATGCAGGATGGTTATGGAGTAAACTTTCTCAGAAGCTCATCTGCCTGGGGATGATGGGAGGCTACAATTGTGGGAAGATTCGGGTTTCAAATCTGGGTTTTGAAGAGGAGGTTTCGTGGATGCCAGAGGGGGCACATTTGGGTGGATGTGAAGGCAACAGGATCTTGCTAGATCGAGGGGTTTTTTAGGGGAAGGAAGGTGGAGATTTTTGCCCTGCTTGGAAAATTGTTTTGCAGTGCCCTGTTTTGTGGGAGGGGTTGTGGGGGAATACAAACTGCAAAACTGGAGGGTTTTTTTTTAACCTTTGTAAGGGGCAGTGGCACAGGGGCTAAGACGCTGAGCTTTGTCGATCAGAAAGGTCAGCAGTTCGGCGGTTCGAATCCCTAGCGCCGTGTAATGGAGGGAGCTCCTGTGACTTGTCCCAGCTTCTGCCAACCTAGCAGTTCGAAAGCATGTTAAAAATGCAAGTAGAAAAATAGGAATCACTAATTTTGTTGGGAAGAGAACGGCATTCCATGTGCCTTTGGGAGTTGAGTCCTGCCGGCCACATGACCACAGAGACATCTTCGGACAGCGCTGGCTCTTCGGCTTTGAAACGGGGATGAGCACTGCCCCCTAGAGTCGGGAACGACTAGCACGTATGTGTGAGGGGAACCTTTACCTTTTAAGGGGCAGTTACACCATACGAGGTCTCTGAAGCCCTCGCCAGGCCCCGACAAACTCCGTAGATGCACTAGGGCTCTTTATTCTATAGATCTTATTTTTGGATGGATTTTGTCTGATGGTAGTTGGCGAGACGTCGAAGGAAGGCAGGCAGAACTTGATTTGGAGAAGGCCGGCTTCAGTTTAGCTAGGAAAACATGCCTCTGCCTAGAATTATGCAGAATCGTGAGCCGCCTTTCTCGAGGTCCGGCTGCCTGGGGGGAAATGATGGGGGGGGGGGGGCAAACAACTCAAGGCAGCTAAATGGCATCTGATGGGGGGGAAACTGAGGACCACAGAGACTGAATGATGCGGCCGCTTTGATGCAGACGTGGATCCATTCATCCGTCTGTCCAACCGCGTCTGGGGCTGCCGTCATTGGCGGCGCTTGGAGATCTCGAGCCGCTTGCCGGAGTGACAGGAGACCCTATTTATTTGGAAGTGGCTGGGAAGAGCTTCTGTGCACACGGCGGCTGCCCTGACACCGAGCCACGTCAGGGGTCTGGTGAGACCGGGGCATCCCTTTTAAGTTAGGATTGTCCCTGAGGTCTCTCTGGCCTTCTTAATTTTGTGATACGGAAGCTGCTGGTGATGGAATTTAGAGCTCCGGGCAGGCAAAGGCAGAGGCCTGGCTGGGAAATTGGACAATATCCTTCTCGGCTCCCCAAATCAAGGTAGAATAAGTGGTCTCTCTGAAGGTGATGTTTTCTGGAGAGTTCTCTGTCCCAAAACCGAAAGGTGTGGTCCAGTTTCAGCAGGGATTAACTCTGGCCAAATCTGCCTCTTAATCTATATGTCAGCACTTTAATTCCAATTTTCCAAATAACTTTGGTGCAAAATGAAGGAACTTAGTTTTTCTTTCTTTCTTTCTGTTTCTTTCTTTCTCTCTCCCTCTTTCTCTTTTGTTCTTTCTTTTGATCCTTCTTTCTTTTGTTCTTTCTTTCTTCTTTCTTTTCTCTCTCTCCTTCCTCCTTTCTTTTCCTTTCCGTCTTTCTTCCTTTCTCCCTCTTTCTCCTCTCTTCTTCTTCTTCTTCCTTTCCTCTCCTCTCCTCCATCCTTGCTTCAGATGCTGCTCCTCATAACCCATAGCAGAGTCAAAATGCATTTAGAATAAATAGAATGGAATGGAATAGAATAACAGAGTTAGAAGGGACCTTGGGGGGAATTCTAGTCCAACCCCCTACCTAGGCAGGAAACCTTATACCATTTCAGACAAATGGCTATCCAACATCTTCTTAAAAACTTCCAGTGTTGGGGCACAACTTCTGGAGGCAACTTCGGTTCCACTGGTTAATTGTTTTAAATGTCAGGAAACTTCTCCTTAGTCCTTGGTTGCTTCTCTCCTTGATTAGTTGGGCACAAGAGAAAGTTATTCTTTCAACTACATCTGCCTTTAGGAGTTAATGGCTTTCCATCGATCACTGCCAATGTTATTGATGCTGCCCACATGGTATGGCATGGAAGCTACATCGTCCAGGTATGCCGTGGTGTCAATCTGAGTGTTGGAATAGAAGCCAGAATCTAGCTGGCCTTCTTTTTTGGTTACCCCATAAGCATGGGGAAGATGCTCATCAACATCCTCAGGTTCATCCACCTGGCATTTATAGAAGAATAGGATTTTTGGTTCAGACCCAAAGAAACTTTTCAGAAATGCCACATAGATGAGTGGAGCAAAAAAAAAAAAGCTGAAGTAGAGGAAGGTGGTGGCATCCACACAGCATAAGCCTTCAATGATACCTGCACAGAGCAGAGCACAGCCGAATACCTTGAACTAAATTGAGCACAGCAAGAATTCCTGCATAGATATGGAAACTCTTCCTTGATGGCAGAGAAATGCGATCCTTCAAGGGAGTTTTGGGAAGCATCACTACAAAGGAATAAACCAGAAAGAAGAAACTAGAGCTGGCAAGTCAGAAATGCCTTCCTCCATGGCTATAAATATTAAAATCTTCTGCTGAGAGTCGAGCATCAGGATAACAGATTTCCAGAGTTCTCTTGTCCTGCCCTCAGTGCTTTGGAGAATAGCTTGACTCCTTCTTCTTTGGGGCAACCCCTGAGGTATTGGAAGACTGCTATCATGTCTCCCCTAGTCCTCCTTTTCATTAAACTAGTCATGCCCAGTTCCTGCAACCGTTCTTCATATGTTTCAGCCTCCAGTCCCCTAATCCTCTTCGTTGCTTTTCTCTGCATTCTTTCTAGTTTGGTATATTTCTTATACTTTGTTCCCCATCAGTGTTGGCTGGGGAAGATGGGCGATGTTATGGCAGTCAGGATCGAAGGTCTCTTTGCAAAAAGCTCCTGAGAGAAATTAGGAAAAAAAATGTTTCCAGTGAAAATCAAGAAGCATCCATCCTCCTAACAACCTTCATTATTCTTTCGACCGCCTTCCTGGCTCTCTAGCTTCGCAACCCATCAGCCATCTTCAGCTGCGTGGGAAGAACTTATCCCACAGCTTAGTTGGCTGGTTGGTGGAGAGGGTCAAAGTGTTCCTTTTGCTATTTACCCAGACAGGGAGGGTCTACGCCAACAAGAGAGGGGATCTTGATTATAGCTGGGGAAGAACTTAGTTGAGATAAAGAGCGATTTTGTCGTAGGTGTGTCTGTCAGGAATGGGGTGGATTTTCCTTCACTGTACCAGCCAGAGAGGGCAGACTGCATAAATTTTACAGTCTCCACCAACTGTAACATCTAGTCGAAGGGGGAAAATGTTGACATGCTTTCCCTGTTCCTTCTTCCAATTTCCTCCATATTACATTTTTCCTTGAGGATGGAGGAGGGAAAGGAAGAGAGAGAGAGAAATCTATCTATCATCCATCCATCCATCCACCCACCCACCCACCCACCCATCATCTCTATATATCTACCTCTATATATTATCTATCTATCTATCTATCTATCTATCTATCTATCTATCTATCTATCTATCTATCATCTATCTATCTATCTATCTATCTATCTATCTATCTATCTATCTATCATCTATCCATCCATCCATCCATCCACCCACCCACCCACCCACCCATCATCTCTATATATCTACATCTATCTATCTATCTATCTATCTATCTATCTATCTATCTATCTATCTATCTAATCTTCAGAGGACTTCTCACAGTTTGCTCAGTGGATTGTGATAAAAGGATGCTTAAAATTAGTGACCGGCATGTATTTATGACAGTTGCGGTGTCCCGGGGTCACGTGACGTGACAAGCAACCTCAATGGGGAAGTTTGATTCGCTTAACAACTGTGCTGCTCACTTAGCAAACTGCAGTGATTTGACTTAACAACTGTGGCAAGAAATAAAATGGAGCGAAATTCACTTGGCGACCATCCTCAGCTAGCAACAGAAATGTTGGGCTCCATTGTGGTCATAGGTCGAGGACTACCAGTATATATATATATATATCTGTTGAGGACAGAGTCCAAAGCGTGCTAGACAGGATGATGTAGTGGTAAGATCCTGAGTCAGAAGCCTTTGGCTAGTCTCCATTTCTCTGCCCACTTTCATAGGGGTTGTCGCTGTAAAGTTACAACAGGGAGGGGGAGAATTATCTTCTTGTCGATCGGAGAGGTTGGCAGTTTGGCGGTTCAAATCCCTAGCGCCGTGTAATGCAGTGAGCTCCCGTGACTTCTCCCAGCTTCTGCCAACCTAGCAGTTTGAAAGCCCGTAAAAAATGCAAGTAGAAAAAATAGGGACCACCTTTGGTGGAAGAGAACAGCGTTCCATGCGGCTTCGGCCTTGAGTCATGCCGGCCAAATGACCACAGAGACTTCTTCAGACAGCACTGGCTCTTCAGCTTTGAAAGGGAGATGAGCACCGCCCCCTAGAGTCAGGAACGACTAGCACACTTGTTCGAGGGGAACCTTTACTGTTACCTATGCAGGAAAGCTGATTCCCAGTTTAAGCAACAAGGTTTTTTTTTAATTACCTCCAACTTTTTTCTGCGAGAAGCTCAGCCACACCTTTTTCCCCAGGTATGCTTGATTGTGACTCAGCCTTCTTCCTGTAGGCAGAGTCGCTCTGGTCATAACTGGACAATTAGCGGGACAGGAATATAAATTCTCGCTTTGTTTAATCAGAGATTTTAACTTGGAAGAGCTCCAGAAATGATTTGAGTAAAATCAAAAGAAAAGATCGATGTCCTGACAGGCTTAAGACCTCAAAGACATGTTGCAAACGGAAAGAGATGGGAACGGAAGATTAAAAAAAAAACACACAAAACATGGGTTCACGTTCATAAACTTGGAACTGATTTGATACAATCTAGCAAGAAAATTTTGGTGGTTTGCAGAAAAATTATTTGCATTTTCTACATTGCACTCAATCAGTGGTCCTCAAACTACGGCCCCTGGGATGGATACGTGCAATGAACGCTTGTGTTGCTGCAGAGGGTCTCCCCCTTCCGGGTCTTTTTGTGGGGGTCGGAGGGGGGCAGAAATCCCGACTTGGGGTCTGCTTCAGCCTCCTGGTGGGGAGCTTTGGGCAAAGGCTGGAAGGAAGCTCTGCTGGTGGAGAAGAGCCGGAGGACCTCATTCCAGTGGGACTGCATCATGGCCTGGAACTGGCTGACCCGCTGAGCCTCTAGGTGCCGGTAACCTGGCCTTGCACTCCCGCAGGTCTTCCCTCTGCTTGGAAAGCCTATGCTTGTAGTCCTCAGTGAGGTGCTTCTACTGAGCCTCCTTCTTGGTAAGATCCAATTTGAACTGAGCTGTTTTGCCAACTCTTTCTCCTGGTGGCTGCTTAGCTCCAGCAACTGCTTCCTGTTGGGGCCCTAAGGAGCCCGGGAGGGCAGGCGAGTAGGAGCTGTGAGGGGAGGGGTGGGTAGAAGCCGTCCAGGTGCCCATCGATGTGAGTGACATCGAGTTGGCCCCACTGACCCAGTCACATAACCACCTAGCCACGCCCACCCAGCTGGTCATTAGGCAGATCATATTAGTGGTCCACGAGATTTAAAATTATGAATTTAGTGCTTCCTGAGGTCCACTGTCGATCAGAAAGGTTGGCAGTTCAGCGGTTTAAATACCTAGCGCTGCGTAATGGAGTGAGCTCCCATTACTTGTCCCAGTTTCTGCCAACGTAGCAGTTTGAAAGCACATAAAAAATGCAACTAGAAAAAAATAGGGACCACCTTTGGTGGGATGGGGAAGAGCGCTTCTATGCACCTTCAGTGTTGAGTCATGCCGGCCACATGACCACGGAGACGTCTTCGGACAGCGCTGGCTCTTCGGCTTTGAAACGGAGATGAGCACCGCCCACTAGAGTCGGGAACGACTAGCACATATGTGCGAGGGGAACCTTTACCTTTACCTAAGTTAGACTTCAGATCAACTTTTTGGTTGGTTTAGAGCTCACTGTGTTGCACGAATCCCTAAAACAGGCTAATTCAGTAATCAGGATTAGGCATGTCGTGTGAACTCAACCATTGTGTTGACGATAACTTGCCCAAAAGAAAAAGCCATCAACAGGCCCAATCAACAACTAAAAGGCCGAAGTGGCGCAGTGGGTAGAGTGCAGTACTGCAGGCTACTTCATCTGACTGTTATCTGCAGTTCGGCGGTTCAAATCTCACCAGGCTCAAGGTTGACTCAGCCTTCCATCCTTCCGAGGTGGGTAAAATGAGCACCCAGACTGTTGGGGGCAATATGCTGACTCTGTAAACCGCTTAGAGAGGGCTGAAAGCCCCATGAAGCGGTTTATAAGTCTAACTGCTATTGCTATTGCTATACACAACCACATAAATACAACGCATAGAACAGTCCAAGAGACACATTCTGGTCGACTCGACTAGAATTCTTTGTTGGCCAAGTGTGTTTGGACACACAAGCAAGTTCTCTTTGGTGCAGATGCTCTCAGCGTATATAAAGAGACAAGATACATTCCGTCAAGAATCATAAAGTACAACACTTAATGATAGTCACAGGGTACAAATAAGCAATTAGGAATAGAGAGGCTCCAGTGTGAATCCGAAATCTCGGAACACTAAACCTCTGATCCAGATGGAAAGGCCGTTGTTCTGTACTTTGTAATGGTGTGTATAAGAAGGGACTGTTTTTATAAACTGGGAGTCAATCTTCCTCCGAAACTGCATGACGCCAAATTTATTTTTGGTTCTTTTTATTTTTCACCCCCGCGGGGAATTGGCACTTCTGAGAAACTGCAGCAAACTGATGTATAAATAAGTTGTTGGGGTGTTTTTTGTCGTTTGAATCCCAGCCGATTACAGTGACATGGCATCCCCGTTCTGGCAGTGGGACAGGATTTCTCCCGTTGGGTCTCTGGCGCCCACACGCATTGCGTCACCATTGGCCACCCACTTGATGGAAATGCGAAAGTTTTGCTGAGATAGCAGGGCGTTTCGGTTCTGTTTTGCTGGGTGGGGGGTGGGGAACCCCATAGAGAACAGTTCCGAAAGGTCACACGGGGAAGAGGAAGAAGTTGCGATGTTTTGTAACTAAACTCACACCCATATGAATCTAAAAGATCCATCCGTCCAAGGCCCCACGTTATCTTTTTGTACCACTGCGGAAGGATGGACCGTGCGTAAATAGAGATAGCCCACAACTTACAACAGTTCATTTAGTACGAAGTTACAACGCACACTGAAAAAGTATCTTAGTGTCTTAACGGCCGCAGCAATTTCACTTAACCACGGTGGCTAGAAAAGTTATAAAATGGGGCGAAGTCCACTTAACCATGAGCCACGGTGGTGCAGTGGTTAGTGGGCGGTACTGCAGGCTACTTCTGCTGACTGCCGGCTGCCTGTAATTTGGCCATTCGAATCTCACCAGGCTCAAGGTTGACTCAGCCTACCGTCATTCTGAGGTTGGATTGTTGGGAGTAATATGCTGACTTTGTAAACCGCTTAGCGAGGGCTGTAAAAGCACTGTGAAGTGGTTTATAAGTCTTAAGCTACCTTACTAGCTTCCTTCCTTCCTTCCTTCCGGTTAGAATGCAGTATTGCAGGCTAACTCTGCCCACTGACAGCAGTTCAATCCTGACCGACTGGCTCATGGTTGACTCAGCCTTCCATCCTTCCGAGGTGGGTAAAATGAGGACCCAGATTGTTGGGGGCAATAGGGCTGACTCTGTAAACCGCTTAGAGAGGGCTGTAAAAGCACTATGAAGTGGTATATAAGTCTAAGGGCTATTACTATCTATCTATCTTCCTCCCTTCCTTCCTCCCTTCCAGTGGTTAGAATGCAGTATTGCACGCTAACTTTGCCCATTGCCAGCAGTTCGATCCTGACCGACTGGCTCATGGTCGACTCAGCCTTCCATCCTTCCGAGGTGGGTAAAATGAGGAGCCAGATTGTTGGGGGCAATAGGGCTGGCTCTGTAAACCGCTTAGAGAGGGCTGTAAAAGCGCTAAGAAGCGGTATATAAGTCTAAGTGCTATTGCTATTAACGAATGTCTCACTTAGCAACTCAATTGTGGTCGTAAGTCGAAGATTACCTGGATTTCCAGCCAATCTCCTACATTCTCCATCTTGGGGGGATTTGTTTAGTCTGTCTCCATCGCACAGGATAAAAAGTTCTGAGAATTAGCTAAAGCTAACATCCCACGCAGCTAGAAGCTGCCACATAATCCAGAGGGATCCACATCTGGAAAAAGAAAAAAAAGAAAGGAAGAGGAGGATGGGATTTCGGGAAACCTGAGCAGAACCGCCGGGGAAGCCAAGCAGTGGGTTTGCATTGTCTTCTGCACTCCAAAATTGAAAGCCAAATGGCTTCGGACACACTTGGGGGACGGAAAACTCGCTTCTCGTTCTTTTAGGTTACCAAGAATGTGACAGTTTAATTGCGTGTCCTGCCACTGTATAACTCAAGAGAGGATGATGGAAAACCATCCACTCCAAAGTTGAACGGGATCTGTTTTTCATTCCCGCTTTCCCACAAATGTCTCCAGATTTGGCGAAGGTTTAATGACTTCTGGTCAGGCGTCTTCCAATTGGCCCAGGTAAGGATTCGAGTCCTTGCCTACGCAAGCCACATTTCCATTGTAAATGCTCCTGCTCTGACTGAAAGCCACAATTATCTTGGCCCACGCTCCATCATGTCTAACCGAGCCCAATGGGGGGATGAAACATCCCTTGTCTCTTCTGGACTCAACTTTGGTTTCCAAACAAAAGCTGCCTTTTTCTTTTTTGGTCTTCCTTGATTTTTAGGCAAATAGGTTGTAAATATTGCGGCTGGAGCAGCCCACCAACCAACGTGACTAATTCCAGATAACAGAATGGGATGCAGACCTTGGGATCTTCAGCTACCAGAGCAGAAGCCAAAGATAGTAGCAAGGGACTCTAAGATGCCTATTGCCTCATCTCCTCCAGGTCTTGCCTCCAGGAAGTTGTGAATGCTCCAACCCTGGAAGTTTTTAAAGAGAGATTGTCTGAAATGGAATATAGAGTTTCCTGCATAAGCAGCGGGTTGGACTAGAAGACCTCCAAGGTCCTTTCCGACTCTGTTAATCAACATTCTATGTTCTTCTTTAAAGCAGCTTTCCATTTTCACCAACCTCCCACTAAGGGCTATAAAATTATGGCCGGGATGGAAGGAAGGAAGGAAAAAGAAAGAAGGAAGGAAGGAAAGGAGGAAAAAGAAAGAAGGAAGGAAGGAAGGAAGGAAGGAAGGAAAGGAAGAAAGAGGGAGGGAGGGAGGGAGGGAGGGAGGGAGGGAGAAAGTAAGTTTTCCTGGAAATTGTTAAAACATCCTTAATCAAGTGACATCACCCCACCTAGCATCCTGTTTCAACAACAGGAAGTTGGAAATCTCCAGGAAACATATAAACAGGATGCAAAGTCCTTCCAATTTGCCTTCTGGGCTCTACTATTTAGTGGTATAGTCCTCCTGGACACGGAGGTTCCACGTTTCTATCTCAACTTTCAATTAAGCCTCAGCTCTTCTGTTTTCCCCCCAAACCATGGGATCTGCGGGGAGGGGGGGAGGAAAAGCATGAGAAGGTCTAGAGAAAAACCTGGGTTTCTCTTCCCTAACTGTGCCACCTTCTGATCAGCACGCAGGAGTGGCTAGAACTCAAGAGGCAAGGCACACGTGGGCAGCAGCTCCTCCACGGGAACGACTCGGGCCTGGCCCTCGCCCAGGCGGACCTTGGCTAGCTGAGGAATTGAGGCAGGCAGGCGTGATGAGAGAATTAGCTGGTCGGTTGCTTTGCTGGAGGTGGGGGGGGGAATGGAATTGACTTTGTGGAAAAGGCAGACACGAAGGAGAAGGGAGGCTGTCGGCCACCCTCGCTTCGGAAGCAGTAAGAGCTGGAGGATTCCGGGGGATAAGAAAATGCCAAACCAAATAAATAAATAAATAAAATTGGAGAGCTATTCCTTATTAGGACCTTCATGGAAGAAGCTAAGGAAGACAGGCAAACCGGCTCCTTTGTGAAAGAAAATAAAACTAGGGCAATCGGACCGAAGGAAGAATGGAAGCCAACTTTAAGCCAGGGGGTCTGCAAACTTGGCAACGCCTGGCAGACTTGAGTTGAAGTCCGACAAGCTTAAGGTTGCCAAGGGTGAAGAGCCCTGTTTTAGGCTGAGCTCACTTACGAAGGAAACTCAAGTCAAAACACTGTGGATATTTGAACTGATGCTGGGAATCATTGACAGATGTAATAGAGTAAGGTTTATTTTGCATCCGGTTGTGGTTGGCATTTCTTCCTCGTCGTCCATGATTGAGCACATGGCCAGAAGGATGATTAATTATTAAACAATACATAGTTTAGTGCTTTGGAGGGGTGCAGTAGCCTAAGAGGTAGAGCTCTCGCCTCACAATCCTGGGGCTGTGAGTTCGATCCTAGGTAGAGGCAGATCTTTCTGAGAATTTATCTGCTGAACAAAACTCCGCACCGGTGACAGGAAGGGCATCTGGCCATGAAAGCACTCTCCTAGGTCCATTCAGTTGTCCAGGCTCTGCCCCGCAAGGGATTATGGGGGGTCGTTAAATGAAGATGATGACATAGTTTAGTGCTTTCCTTTGATGCAACTCTCCATAGACGAAGCATCTTCTGTTTATTTCTGGTGGCAAAAAGTCCCCATCTTTGGTGTGAATTCCAGGGAAAATGGAGACCGGGGTTTTCAAGTGTAGGACACTTGTGGCACCCCAGAAAAGTTACAGATCGTCCTCGAATTACATCTATTTGGATAACGGCTCTTCAAAGTTACGACAGCCCTGAAAAATGTGATTTTTCACATGCACGACCATGGAAGCATCCTGATAGTCGCCTGATTATAATTGAGAGGCTTGGCAACTGGCATGTATTTATGACAGTTGCGGTGTCTGGGGTCACATGATGGATGTGGTGTCCCGTGATTCCCATTTGCAAACCTTCTGACAGGCGACGTCGATGGGGAAGTTTGACTCGCTGACTTAACAAACTGCGGTGATTTGACTTAACGACTGTGGCAAGAAATAAAACGGAGCAAAATGTGCTCAACGATCATCTCCCTTAGCAACAGAAATGTTGGGCTCCATGGTGGTCATAAGTCGAGGACTACCAGTATATCTGTTGGGGACAGAGTCCAATGCATGTTATACAGGGTGGTGTAGTGGTTAGATCCTGGGTCAGGAACCTTAGACAACTTTGGCTAGTCTCCATTTCTCTGCCCACCTTCACAGGGGTTCTTGCTGTGGAGATACAACAGGGAGAGGGAGAATTGCGCATCTCTCCTTGTGTTGGCTCAGCGGCTAAGACGCTGAACTTGTTGATCAGAGAGATCAGCAATTCGGCGGTTTGAATCCCTAGCGCCGCGTAACGGAGGGAGCTCCTGTGACTTGTCCCAGCTTCTGCCAACCTAGCAGTTCGAAAGCACGTAAGAAATACAAGTAGAAAAATAGGGACCACCTTTGGTGGGAACAGCATTCTGTGCGCCTTCGGGAGTTGAGTCATGCTGGTCACATGACCACGGAGACGTCTTTGGACAGCACTGACTCTTCGGCTTTGAAACGGAGATGAGCACTGCCCCCTAGGGTCAGGAACGGCTAGCACATATGTGTGAGGGGAACCTTTGCCTTTTCCCTTGTGTTATTAGCAGGAAAAGCAGGAGCAAACCTTTCCAAGCAGGGGGGGTTTGATTTCCTTCCTCTGTCCAAATAAAAATCCCAATGATGATGATGCGATGGAAAAAAACAAAACCAGCCATCAGGATGAATCCCCCACTCCCCCCGCCACATTAACAAGTGTAATTCCTTGGCAGCGGCTTTGAAGTTAACTATGTGGGGAAAAAAACACCACAATTTTATCGCCGGAAGACCAATGAAGTTCATCAGCCGAAAAGTAATCAATGTAGCTGGCCTAGAAAAGATGGGTAATTCGGCAAAATGATGGGATGAGACAAGAACATCCCTTTTCTTTTGCTTTTCACTTGTGAAACGTTTCTGCTGTGTCTGCTTCTATTTATTCTTCCTCCTTCACGGTTGCAAAACAAGACTTAAGCTGCGGGTCCCCACTGAGGTTTAAAGGTTTTCTTTATGGCCAGCCTTCGGCCAACCTTCTGTTGACCCAGCACAACTCCCCTCCTTCCATCCCTGCATTCTTTTGGGGGTGGGGGGGTGGGGGGGTTGTTTAATCTGAGTCTGTTGCTGTGTAAGTATATTAACAGATGAACCAAGTTGGAAAGGACCGTGAAGGTCATCTAGTCCCATGATGGTAAACCTATGGCACTTACGGAACATATGGAACATATGGCATCATGGGACTGGATGACCTCAGGCACACAGAGCCCTCTCTGTGGGCACATGCCCTGTCGCCAGTTGCTCTTCTAGTTTCTGGTGTGGTCAGCTGGTCTTCGTGGGCACCGGAGTCCCGGAAAACGCCCTGAAAAACACCCAAAAAACAGGCCATTCTCAGGCCGCTTTTGGACCAAAAAACAGCCAGAGAACAGCCTGAAAAATGGCAAAAAAACAGGCATGCCAAGACCAGCTGGGCAGTGTCCATGCGTGTGCCGGAAACCCGAAGACCAGCAGGGTGGCACGTGCATGCGCTCTGGCCAGCTGGTCTTCGAATTTCCAGCACTCCGACGCATGCACATGGAGTTTGGGCACCCGGTGCCAAAAAGGTTTGCCATCAGTGATCTAGTCAACCCTCTGTCCAAGTGGGAGGCCCTACACCTCTACCTAGGATCGAACTCACAACCTCCAAATACTGAGGCGAGAGCTCCACCTCTAGGCCACAGCAGCAGGAAGGGGCCTTGGAGGTCTTCTAGCCCAACCCTCTGCCTAGGCAGGAGACCCTACACCACTTCAGACAAATGGCTATCCAGCATCTTCTTAAAGACTTCCAGTGTTGGGGCATTCACAACATCTGGAGGCAACTTCTGTTCCACTGATTAATTGTTCTCACAGTCAGGAAGTTTCTCCTTAGTTCTAAGTTGCTTCTCTCCTTGATTAGTTTCCACCCATTGCTTCTTCTCCTGCCTTCAGGTGCTTTGGAAAATAGTTTGACTCCATGGGGATGCTTCATGGGTCATATAAGTGTTAAAAATGGCCACTTTTTTCAGTGCTATTGTAACTTTGACCGGTCCTTGGTTAGTTTCCATCCGTTGCTTTTCATCTATCCCAGATACCTGGAGGGCAACGGATTGAGGAGGTGGGCATGACACTCAGAAAGAGCCAGAAAAGATGGGATGATCCGAGTTTCCCTCTTGAAGCTCCACCCCTGAGTCCTGCCAGACATCACACACACCGTTCAATCAGAAGCCCTCCTTTTGGGTGCCTGTCCCGCCTCTCATTCTGCAAAGCGTCGTTTTACGTGACTGTTCAGACTCAGAATAAAGGGGATGGGTGCTCAGTTCAGCTGGGGCCGCTGGAGTAGGGAGGCCACGTACTCGGTTCTCCCCCCCCCCCCACATTTACCCACCTTGCACCCAATTCCAGAAGGGATCCAAAAACCACATTCAGCCTGGCATTTCCTGACAGATGATCTTCCAAGCCCTACCCAGCACATTTCTTGCCTCCGGCAGTGTGTGAAAACAGACCGGGAAGTGTGTTGCCAAATACTGAAATTGGTCATTCCTGCGCTTTTCCTTCATTGTGCAAAAAAAGAGAGAAGAGACTTTAATCGGTCAGTTCCCTGATGTGTCATGGTCTTATCTCCCGGCCTTCTCTGACTTCCCTGCAAGGTGTTGTGGCCCGCCAGCAGCCAGAATATTTGGACAGTGAGGAGGTTGGGGAGGAAGATGGGCCAGTCCTGGAGTCTGTGGAAGGCTCTGATGAAGGCCCTGTGTCGGAGGCAGAGAGGGGGCCAGGGCCGTATGCCAGTCATCAGCTGCCTTCAGAGTCAGACATCACTGAGGCAGAAGAACAGCTGGAGCCTGTTCCCAGTGTGCGCATGCGCAGAGTGGCCAGACAAAGGAAACAGGATCGACTTGGGAGTAAGACCACAGGTGGACGATGAGTGGCCCCTCCCAGGGGAAATAAAATAGGAGCGAAAGGAGAGTGGAGTTCGCAGGAGACAATTAGTTCACTTCATTGGCTCATGACTCTCCGAGACTCCTGGCCAAATTCTGCAGATATCAGCCTGGCAGCTCTCCTAGCCAGATAAGGTCTGTGACTGTAAATCCTCCCTTGAAAAACTTTGCTGGAGGTGAATGAGCAGAATTCACAGTCATTTAATAAAAGGGTTTTTTGTTGGGCCCAGGAGTTTGCTTCATGCTCTCGGGAAGCCTCAGTCAGAACAGTGGCAGAGCTACCTTAATGTCTTACCGGATGTCCAAGGGTGTGCCGTAACTGGGGGAAATTGAATATAACTGGCAAAACGTGGCCCGGGCAGCGTGGTTGAGAGGAGGGGGGTATATTTCCCCAAGCAGGGAGCAGACTGCTATAGCAGGGGAACATCTGATTTCCATCATGTGCTACTGGGAAGGTTTCCATTCTCTTGGTGGTAGCAATTTGTAAACCCTGCATGGGTCTGAAGTATCGGTGCCTCCCCGCCCCCAATTCAGAGTCCAAACTGGGGGGTGGGGGGGAGAGGAGTTCTCTGATCTCCAAAACCCAGATTAGCATTTTGGGAGGCCAGAGAATAAGGGAGGCCAATTCTCAGCAGGCGAAAAGGGGACATCTCGTCCCATCTTGGATGCGTTTCCCCCTTTTTCCGCTGCCAGAGATCTGTGTCTGCATTTGCAGAAGCAAACCCATTAGTTGGCTTGTTTGTTTCAGCATCCGGAGCTGCTCCCACAGTAGCTCTCGCCGTAATCAGAACCAGAAGTGGAGTTTAGAACCGAAAAAGAGGAGGCAGGGAAAGGAAAGGGGATCAGGGGAGGAATGGAAAAGAAGAGAAATGCAGTAGGTGGATGGGGAAGTCTCCAAAGAAAACCAAAGGTGCTTTTTTCAAGAGGAGACTGGACTTTCCGAGGGTTTTTTTTTTGCTTTGAAGACCTTTCGCTTCTCATCCAAGAAGCTTCTTCAGCTCTCAGCTGAAGAAGCTTCTTGAAGGAGAAGAGAAACGTCTTCAAAGAAAAATCAGAAAGTCCAGTTGCCTCTTCAAAAAGCACCTTTTGGGACAACCATGACCTGGAGGACTGAGAATCTCCATAAAAAGGGAAAGGTTCCCCTTGCACATATGTGATTGTTGTTCTGACTCTAGGGGGCGGTGCTCATCTCCATTTCAAAGCCGAAGAGCCAGCGCTGTCCGAAAACGTCTCCGTGGTCATGTGGCCGCCATGACTCAACTCCCGAAGCCGCATGGAACGCTGTTCCCTTCCCACCAAAGGTGGCTCCTATTTTTCTACTTGCATTTTTGATTTCGAACTGCTAGGTTGGCAGAAGCTGGGACAAGTCACGGGAGCTCACTCCGTTACGTGGTGCTAGGGATTCGAACCGCCGAATCGACAAGCTCAGTGTCTTAGCCACTGAGTCACCGCTTCCCTTTTGAGAATTTCCACAGACCTCTCCAAAGAAAGATCTAAGGTTGTTTAAGTTAAAACAAAACCCCCCAAAATGAAATAAAATCTCAGAGAGTGGCAAAAATAGCTATGAAGACATCGAAAGCAAGCTCAGTTTATTGAGTGACCTTCGCCCGGTACTAAAATGTCCAGTTTGGTTTTATCTGAGTGGACTTTAGGGGTTGATTGATTTTAGGGTTCCACCTGATTTGAACCTATTATAAGAACACGGTGGCTCAGCGGCTAAGACGCTGAGCTTGTCAATCAGAAATTTCAGCAGTTCAGCGGTTCGAATCCCTAGCACCGCATAACGAAGTGAGCTCTCATTACTTGTTCCAACCTAGCAATTCGAAAGCACGTAAAAATGCATGTAAAAAAATAGGAACCACCTTTGGTGGAAAGGGAACAGCATTCTGTGCGCCTTCGGGAGTTGAGTCATGCCGGCTACATGATCACGGAGACGTCTTCGGACAGTGCTGGCTCTTCGGCTTTGAAACGGAGATAAGCACTGCCCCCTAGAGTCAGGAACGACTAGCACATATGTCCGGGGGGAATGTTTACCTTGAACCTATTAAGGTCTCCTTCCTCCTGGAGGGAAGAGAAGGTTCCTTTCATCCTGATGAAGTGACATTCCTGGTTCTTTCCCACCCGTTTCCCAGGTCTTCAACCCACCCTTCCTGATTTGGAGGGGGATCTCCTCTTCCTGTTGGACAGCTCCGGCAGCGTCTCCTCCTACGAATTCTCCCGGATCAAGGAGTTCATTGCTGAGCTGCTTCTCCCGTTCGCCTTTGGGCCTCGCGATGTCCAGACCGGCATCGTCCACATCAGTACCACGCCCATCCTGGAGTTCCCCTTTGACCAGCATTCCTCCACCGACGCCGTCCAGCATGCCATCCGCAACATCCAGCAGAGGATGGGGGACACCAATACCGGCCAAACCATTTCCTTCGCCAAGGAGAAGCTCTTCACGGCCGAAGCGGGGGCCCGCCCCAACGTCCCCAAAGTGCTGGTGTGGGTGACGGATGGCTTCTCCAAGGATGACGCGGCCCAGCCCATGCAGCTTCTGAAAGACATGGGGGTCACCGTCTTCATCGTCAGCACGGGGAGGGGCAACTACTTGGAGCTCTCGGCTGCTGCCAGCCAACCGCCGGAGAAGCATCTGCACTTTGTCGATGTGGATGACCTGGGCCTCATCACCAAGGAGCTGCAGGACTCCATCGCAGGTATTGGGGTGGAATAGCAATAGCCCTTAGATGTATATACCACTTCACAGTGCTTCACAGCCCTCTCTAAGCGGTTTACAGCCTCTTGCCCTCAACAATCCAGGTCCTCATTTTACCCACCTCGGAAGGATGGAAGGTTGAGTCAACTTTGAGCCTGGTGAGATTTGATCTGCCAAATTGCAGGCAGCTGGCAATCAGCAGAAGTAGCCTGCAGTACTGCACTCTAACCAGAGATAGATAGGTAGGTAGGTAGGTAGGTAGGTAGGTAGGTAGGTAGGTAGGTAGGTAGGTAGGTAGGTAGATAGATAGATAGATAGATAGATAGATAGATAGATAGATAGATAGATAGATAGATAGATAGATAGATAGATAGAAGGATGGAAGACTGAGATGACCCTGAGCTGTTGAGAATCGAACTGCTGGCAGCCAGCAGTCAGCAGACGTAGCCTGCAGTACGACATTCTCTCCTCCTGACCAAAGGAAGTTTATATGGGAGTACAGAATGTGGTCGTTAGGGACGAGGTGGCTCAGTGGCTAAGACGCTGAGCTTGTCAGTCAGAAAGGTCGGTGGTTCAGCAATTTGAATCCCTAGCACAGCATAACGGAGTGAGCTCCCGTGATTTGTCCCAGCTTCCGCCAACCAAGCACTTCGAAAGCTCATAAAAATGCAAGTAAAAAAATAGGAACCACCTTTGGTGGGAAGGGAACAGCACTCCGTGCGCCTTCGGCGTTGAGTCATGCCGGCTACATGACCACGGAGACGTCTTCGGACAGCGCTGGCTCTTTGGCTTTGAAATGGGGATGAGCACCGCCCCCTAGATTCGGGAACGACTAGCACATATTTGTGAGGAGAACCTTTACCTTTACAGAATGTTATTATTGGTTTTATCAGCCACCATTAAAATCCATGGCTTACAGAATGACAGAATGGAAAGAGATCTTGGGGGTCTTCGAGTCCATGAGCACTGTATACCATTCTGGACCAACGGCTGTCCAGTCTATCCCAGTGATACACAACTTCTGAAGGCAAGCCTTTTCACAGGTTAATTGTCCACACTGTCAGGAAATTCCTCCTTAGTTCTAGGTTGCTTCTCTCCTTGATTAGTTTCCATCCGTTGCTTCTTGTCCTAACCTGAGGTGCTTTGGAAAATAGCTTGACTCCCTCTTCTTTGGGGCAGCCCCTCAAATATTGGACTACTGCTATCGCGTCAACCCCTAGTCCTTCTTTTCATTAAACTCGACTTGCACTTGGCTGTTCCACAGCCTCAAAAGCTTTCGGCTGCCTCGTGGCCAGCACAAATCCCAATGTTGCGTTGGTCATTGTCTCATATTCAGAGCCCAGTTTAGAACCCAAACAGGCCCTTTCACTATGTAGTTGATGTAGCTATCTTAAAAAGATAAAACTATAGTTCTCATCGCATCAGGGAACAGGCCCTCGGGGAGGTTCCTCTCGGATTCTCCACTTGGATCCAAGACAGCTGAGCACTCTCCTTTTCTGTCCCAAGGCTGTGGTTTTTCCCGACTCCAGCCAGTTCCCATATGTACATTTTGAAGGGCACAAAGCGATGGAAGGCTGGAATCTGGGCTCCGGGGCTGGAAAACTTGGCAACTCGGGAAGAGGCCCAGAAATGGCCCTGCAATATCACATCGTATGAGATCTTTGTCAAAGGCGCCCTTTGTAGTAGCACAGAAGGGCATTGTTTCTCTGTCTTTCCCTTGAATGCCTCACATCTGCCAATGGAGCGCTGGCAGCCTTTGGAGGAACTGTGGAGACCCAACCGCCTGCCCATCCCCTCTGGAATGCGGGATCTCGTTGGGTAGGCTGATCACACCAAGGCTTAGGGGCCAAAAGCAGCGCTCAGAGGGAGAGGGGAGAGACAGAGAGGGAGAGGGAGAGACACAGAGAGAGAGACACACAAACAGTGAGAGGCAGAGACAGAGACAGAGAGAGAGATAGAGACACAGAGACAGAGAGACAGAGAGAGAGATAGAGACACAGAGACAGAGAGACACACACACACATAGACACACAGACAGAAAGAGGGACACAGAGGGACAGACAGAGAGACACACACAAAGAGAGACACAGAGAGACAGAGACACAGAGAGAGATACAGAGAGAGAAAGAGAGGGAGACAGAGAAACAGAGAGAGAGAGAGAGAGATTTTTTCCCATTTTTAATACTCGTTTTTTCTTAATAAGTGTATCTTCAAAAAGTACACCAAATTATCACTTCATATTTCTCTATTGGTCTATTTTACTATAAGATCTATCTATCTATCTATCTATCTATCTATCTATCTATCTATCTATCTATCTATCTATCTATCTATATCTATATCTATATCTATATCTATATCTATATCTATATCTATATCTATATCTATCTCCCCCCTAGTTACGTTCAGAAGTGGGTTCCTACCGCTTCGGACCAGTTTGACTGAATAGGTAGTAACTCAGCTGGACAAATGACCGTACCGTTTCTATCCTGGACGTCACCATCTTTATTTTCTGTTCTGCACATGTGCAGAACAATCTTCATTGAAAAAATGTAATTCCCCCCCCCCTTTTTTTATAATGGTGTGTGCATGTCAGGCCCAGAGAGGTCCCAGAGATGGGCTGTTTATAAAAAAATGGAGGCGTTTTTGCCTTCCCCCAGACTCCAGAAGCACTGTGCAGGCTTCAGCAGGACTGGGGAAAGGCAAAAATGTCTCCGTTTTTGAAAAAAATGGGTGAAAAATGGGGGTCTTTTTCCCTTCCCCCAGCTCTGCTGAAGCCTGCAGAATGTTCCTGGGGGTCAAGGAGGACAAAACTGTTTTTCTTACTGGGTAGTTTGCAGGCACTCCCTTAGCTCCGGCGAGGCTGGGCGTGGCTCACCACCGTTTCAGTGGGCATGGCTTGGTGAGGGGGTCATGTGACTGAGTGTGCATGAGTGACATCAAGTTGGCCACTCCCAGTCAATCACATGCCACGCCCACCAAACCGGTAGTAAAAAATGTTGAAACCCACCCCTGGTTACGTTTTGACACAGAGAGCATTTCTTTCAATGTTTTTTACAATTAACAATACACTATAATTTCTTTATTTCTTAATTAGTTTTTATAACAATACCAATCTGTTCTGACCCCCTCGTTCCACACCAAAACACACTCCGAGCCAGAGATAAATTACGGCATTTAATTAACAGACAAACAGGTCCTTGGCAGCAACCCGGCACAGACAAGCTTGGGCAGCAATAAACACAGATAAGGCTTGGCAGCAATCCAGCCTGCCAAACTCATACAAAGTTCTCCGACATTCGATCCTGTGTTGACTTCTGCAAAGAGGAGCATGTGCACACAGGAGCATACAAATAAACCAAATACAAGTAGCCTTTTTATAGTCTGGAGAGGAGCCTAATGACCACCAGCTGAGTGCAATTACCTCCTGTAACTGCGCAACTATTCCTGACGCCTATTAGCTCTTCGATGGCGTGCATCCAGGAACAACTCACTACTGTCGTCTGGCTCACTCTCCCTTTTCTCCTCCCCACTGGTCCAAGGCTCAGGTGCCCCCTGGTGGCCAACCAGCCTCTCTGTGCCCTGCTTGGAGTCAGAACCCTGTCCAGGGTCCAGAGCCGACTCATAGGGCCCCTCACTGTCGGAGTCTGGTGGCAACTCCAATGGGTCCTGCTGGGCCACAACATCAATCATACTACTATTCCCTTTAATCTACTAACTATTTCCCCCCCTTTCTTCCTCTTTTTATCCATTTTCTCTTGGGTGCTCCCACATTCCACTTTTAATCATTTTTCTTCTCCCCCCCCCCTTTCTCCTAATTTATTTTTTCCTGTTTTTAAGGTTGTAGTATCTTTTCTTCAGAGTATTCATGTTTATTTTTCTGGAACCTTTCCCCAGGGTTTTCCCTGTTCTCCTCCCTTTTCTTACTGGCTTGTGGTCTCTTTTGGGGAGGGGGGGTTCTGTTCTCTTTTCTATGCCACGGTAACTCCCCTGGGTGATCTCACCCTTCTGGCTTGCAGTTGAAGGTGTTTGCAGCCATTCGTTTTCCTAATCGGCCTGACCATGCCAGCTTCCAAAGAGAGAAAGACTGCCTTCCTAAGTATTTTTTCCCCCAGCTTATTTCTGCTCCACGTTCTTCAACCGTCATTCCCTTTCTATTCTTTTTTTCCTCTCGGTTAAAAAAAACAAAACATTTGGCAAGGCTTCATCCAAATTCTTTTAAAAGATTCGGCCTTCCTCTCTTGCAGTTCCTTCCGGCTTGACATTTTTATTTTCTTCTCTGTAATTCTGAGATGACTTTTTTTGGGGGGAAGTACATCTCTTCAGCTGTACTTTATTTCTTTGAGCCACGTGCAGTTTGTCTCCGAACAGATGCTTTGCGCGTTTAGGCTAAAGTTTAATGGGAATGTTGTTGGTATGTTTGGCATCTCCAAAGCATTTCACAGATATGGATCTTGCCATTTTTTCTCAAGAACCACGTTGAGAAAAGAAAAGAAGTCTATTTCACCCCATTATTACAGAGTGAAGAAACATTAAGCTCTTCCAGATGTTGTTGAGTTTAGGAAGTCCTCCCCACTTATGCAGCCCAAAATTTCTGTTGCTTAAACGAGGCAGTTGTGAAGCGATTATTCCCCCCCACCCTGGTTTTACGATCTTTCTTGCCACAGTTGTTAGGGGAATCCTTGGCAGTTGTTAAGTGAGTAACACGGTTGTTAAGTGAATCTGGCTTCCCAATTGACTTTGCTTGTCAGAAGGTCGCAAAAGGGGATCACGTGACTCCCTGGGACACGGCAACTGTCTGCCAGCGGCCTGTAGAGATGGCAGCAGAGTTGGACAGTGAGGAGGTTGGGGAGGAAGATGGGCCAGTCCTGGAGTCTGGGGAAGGCTCTGAGGAGGGCTCTGCGTCGGAGACAGAGAGGGAGCCAGGGCCGTATGCCAGTTATCAGCTGCCTTCAGAGTCAGACATCAGTGAGGCAGAAGAATAGCTGGAGCCTGTTCCCAGTGTAAGTTTCCAGATGAAGGGAACAGCTAAAGAACAGGGGTTGACTTGGGAGGAAGGCCATAGGTGGACAGTGAACGGCCCCTCCCAGAGGAAATAAAAGAGGAGCGAAAGGGGAGTGGAGTTTGCAAGAGACCATTAGTTCACTTCATTGATTCGTGACTCTCCAAGACACCTTGCCACGTTTTGCAGATCTCGGCCTGGCAGTTCTCCAAGCCAGAGAAGGTCTGTGACCATAAATCCTCCCCTGAAAGACTTTGCTGGATGTGAATGAGCAGAATTCACAGTCAATTAATAAAAGGGGTTTTTGTCGGGACCAGGAGTTTTCTTCGGGCTCTTGAGCAGCTTAGCTCAGAGCACCGTTGTAAATATGAACCAGCATCTGAATTTTGATCACGTTTTTTCCAGTGCTGTTGTAGCTTTGAGCAGTCACTAAATGAACTGTTGTGTGTCGAGGACTACCTGTATTGCCTTTGATAACATCCGTCTCCTACTCGACTTCATCCAGCACACCGAATTGGGCTAAGGGCGTTGTGCTGCGATCCACCGCAGTTTGTTTCCGAGGTGGGAGCCAAACCTGGCACTTTGAAGCTTTAAACTGTGCAGACCTGGAGAGCTCTCAGCAACCAGGCCTGAGTAAATGTTAAGCCCATCCTGCTTCTTTGGGTGGGAAGCTTACAAATCCAGGGCCTGCGGGATGTGGTTAGAATATTCTGGGCCAGGCGAAGGCCAGGAGGATGGGAAGCAACAGCTTCATCCAAAACAAACGCAGGTCATTCGAATTCATCCTAAACCTATAATTTTGCTTTCAAGGCACGGAGGCCTCCCAGCTCCCCAAACTGGCTTTATGGTTTGGACTTCGGGGGCCATGGCTAATTGGCATTAACTTTCCTGCGGTTAGCTGCCAAAGATATTGGTGGGAACCAAAAGCAACAGTTCATTGGCAAGAGGGAAAGTTTCCCCCTCCTTCTTCTGTGGATGAAAAAAAAAACCATTTATTTTGTGGCCTTTCTGTTAGTCCAGAGAATCACTGCAGAGTTATCTGCTATAATAATTATAATAATTATCTGCTATAAAGTCCTACTTGTCAACGACTACTTCAACTTCAACCGCAATAATACACGGGCAAACAATAGATACAAACTCAAAGTAAACCGCTCCAAACTCGATTGCAGAAAATGCGACTTCAGCAATAGATTGGTCAGTGCCATATCTTTAACCTTAAACTGTCCACTGTGGAGCTCACACGTTTCCTAAGAGGTCCCTGCCCTACTGTCCCCATTGATATGTACTCATTTTATGTGTTCGTGGTCATGTTATACTTATTTATATCCATCCATTTCTACCAAACTCATGTGAAAATGTCCATGTCCATACTAACACCTGTTACCGTGTACGTGTTGACAAATAAATAAATAAATAGCAATACAGAAAAGCACATCTGATAGTAAACCGATAATAAGGCTCCTTCAAATGCCGCAAGATAGTTTTGGTTTTCCTTCCTTCCTTCTGTAGGAAGTTAAAACCCACCCCTCTCCTAGAAAAATGAAATATCCTGGGAAATATTGAAAAGGCATAATATTATATTTTCCCTGGATAAGAAATGGAGAAACATGTTTTTAGGAAACAGACTCACTCTTAATAGCCCACCCCCTTTGTCAATGGGCCATTAAAGCCTGGGCTAGTCTACTGTACATACCAAAGGTAGGATTGGCCTTCTACAGAAACTCACCACGTGGCATCTGGGAACTCAACCAAACTTGGGACTCAAAAGACACACAACCTACAAAGTTAGCTAACACACACACACATACACTGCCCCTGGGGGTCTGATAACCAATCTGAATACATTTCTTACATAGGAACAGGAAACAGAGAGGTAGGGCCGAACAGAGAGTAGAAAAAACTCAGCAAGCCCTTTTTTCTTCTTCACCCAACATCTGGAAACATGGGATCCCCCTTTTCTGTTCAGAAGTTCAAGCCATGTGATCCTGTCCACCATTAAACCATCTTTCCAAGCAGTCTCCATGTTTCCAGTGTCTTTTTCCCCACTTGGAGCTGAACCCGGATGGACATTCCTTCCTTTCCTTCTTTCCTTCCTTTCCTTTCCTTTCTTTCTTCCCTTCCTTCCTTCCTTCCTTCCTTCCTTCCCTCCCTCCCTCCCTTCCTTCCTTGCAAGTGAGTGCCATGGATCTTTCTGAAAGTAGCTTGTTAAATAAAAACAATGCTTCTGTAGCAAACCCTCGAAGTTGGGCTGCTTGCAAACCTGGTACTTTAAACAAGGCTAAGAGGTTAAACAAGATTTAAACAATCTGGTGGCTGTTTTTTAAAACCCCACTGTACAGCTGAATTCTCTGTGGGGATATGGATCTGCTTTCAGGGGCTTATAAGGAAGTCTAAAACTCAGACCAAGTAAAACTACAAATCAGAAATAGGACGAAAGATTACGCAGATGGCATGCCTTATATAAATCTACATACATAATACGGGACTTACACACTTAACAAGTATTTCCTTGGAGATCTAATTTGGGACTTGGAGACATTTCAATCCGGTAGATGATGGTAAGACTCTAGCATTTTGTTTAATGTTTACATTTTTTGGCTAAGAGGGAAGTTTGGAAGCTTCCCATCCTTGCAGCGGCTGTCTTTGCTGCCATCTGCTGGCGAGATCAGAGATAAACACGTGCTTTCTAAAAGCATCTTTCTATATTTCATATAATGCAGATTACATTTCGGTCCTTCCTAATTTGTTCCTTTTTTTTCACAGCAAGTTCCAAAACTGGAGTTAGCTCTGTTGGTTTGCACGCAAGGGACATGCTTTTTCTAGAAGCTATAGGGCCCTCGGACCTCAGAAAGGGAAGGAAGCACTAGATACCCAAGAGTGAATGGACTGGTGGATGATGAACAGCCCCTCCCAGAGAAAATAAAAGAGTAGAGAAAGGGGAGTGGAGTTTGCAGGAGACCATTAGTTCACTTAAGTTGTTTGTGACTCTTTGAGACTCCTGGCCAAGTTTTGCAGAGATCGGTCTGGCAGCTCTCCAAGCCAGATAAGGTTTGTGGCCGTAAATCCTCCCTTGAAAGACTTGGCTGGATGTGAATGAGCAGAATTCACAGTAAATCAATAAAAGGGGTTTTTGTCGGGACAAAGAGTTTGCTTCAGGCTCTTGGGAAGCCTCGGTCAGAACATAAAGTTGCCAAGTATGGAGACCTTAATCTAAGTTAATCGTGCGGCAGGAACACAGCTAAGAGTTTTCTTCCTTTTCCTTCCAGCCGTCATCCAAGCCAAGCGTCTCAGAGCCACAGATGTCTCCACTAGCAGTTTCCGCCTCACTTGGCCCCAGCTTCTGACGCAGGACACCGGCTACTACATTTTGGAGTACGCCCCGAGTGGCGAACCCCGGCGGAAAGTATCCAGACAACTCACTGGCGACCATACCAGCATTGTGGTGGCTCAGCTAGCCTCGCAAACCACCTATGAGGTTGTCCTCATCCCAGAATCCAATGAGAAATACATCCCGCCACAAACCACAAGGGTCACCACTCTGGAAGGTAAGAAAAGGGAGGGGGGATTTTCCCGTGGGGGGCGGTGTTAATTTTTAAGAAGATACATCTGACTAGCATTAACTAGGAGAGGGAAGCTATGGCAAATCTAGACAGAAGCCTAAAAAGCAGAGACATCACCCTGCCAACATAAGTGTGTCTAGCCAAGGCGATGGTTTTCCCAGTTGCAATGGACGTCTGTGAAGGTTGGACCATAAGGAAGGCTGAGCGCCAAAGAATGGAGGCCTTTGAACTCTGGTGCTGGAGAAGACTCATACAATACAATAGCAGAGTTGGAAGGGACCTTGGAGGTCTCCTAGTCCAACTCACTGCCCAGGCAGAAAGCCGTATACTATTCCAGACAAATGGCTATCCAACATCTTCTTAAGGACTTCCAGTGTTGGGGCATTCACAACTTCTGGAGGCAAATTCTGTTCCACTGATTAATTGTTCTGACTGTCAGGAAATTTATCCTCAGTTCTAAGTTGCTTCTCTCCCTGATTAGTTTCCACCCATTGCTTCTTGTTCTACACTCAGGTGCCTTGGAGAATAGTTTGACTCCCTCTTCTTTGTGGCAACCCCTGAGACATTGGAAGATTGCTATCATGTCTCCCCTAGTCCTTCTTTTCATTAAACTAGACACACCCAGTTCCTGCAACAGGGGTCATGTGATCACTTTTTGCGACTTTCTGAGCGAGATTCTCTTAACAAGCGTGCTGGTTAACTTAACAAGTGCGGCGATCCACTTAACAACAGTGGCATGAAAGGTCGTAAAATGGGGCAAGATTCACTTTAACAACTGTCTCGCTTAGCAACAGAAATGTTGGGCTCAACTGCGGCCGTAAGTCAAGGATTCTGCACATTTGTAAGGGCTGTCAGAAAGATCAGGAGGCATTTTTCCTTCTTAGCTGTTCAGTGTTATTTCTTTTTTATCATTTGTACTCCTTTTCTCAGGTGAAAAATGTCTTCGGTAAAAATTGTTGTATACAGGTAGCGCCTATTTTGCAGATCGCTTTGATCAGGTTCCCTTTTTAACTTTATTGCATTGCTTCTCTCCGCAGATGTGGTCAGCCCAGCCCAGATTCTTATCTCGGAGTCCAAACCCCACAGCTTCCGGGTCAGCTGGTCTCCCATCCTCGAGAGCGTGGCCGCCTATCAAGTCATGTACGGCCCCCTGAACGACAACTTGGTCCAGCTGCAAGAGGTGGACGGGAGGCTCAATAGCACCGTCCTGGAAAACCTCCTGGCCAACACCAGCTACTTGGTGACGGTCTCCGCCATTTATAAGTCTGGCAAGGAGAAAGCCCTCTCAGCCAAAGCCTGCACACGGGAAGGTGAGCAGGAAAGAAGGAAGGAGGGAGGGAAGATGTCAGGGTAATGATTTAAGAGCTGGCCAGCTGCTACAATGCTGTAATGCTAGGAATGAGTCAGCAAGGTTTTTGGGCTCATATCACTTTAAGAGCCTGTAATAAGAAGAGGCCCTGTTGGGGCATATCTCTTCTTCCATGTGTGCTTTCGTGCTGTAATTGCTGATTGTTTGAGATCTGACTAAAGTATGTGTATGTATATAGCCTTTGTAGATAAAACCACTATTTAAATACAAAACTCTGTTTACTGTATTTGCTCCTGGGTTGTCTCACATAATCACATTGCGCACACTCTGACAGAAGAACTGGGCACACTTAGGATCCTAAAGAGCTGCAGAATAAAGCTGGTGGATTTTTCTCTTTTGATTAGTATTACAACTGCCAACATCCCTCGCCTAACTTCCTCCTAGGTTGCCCGCTTGGCTAATCCCAGCACCAATTGTGATTTTCTTTTCCCTGTTTCGGCCTGGAGAAGGCCCATGCATCATCCTCATTCTTTTTGCTTTCCTTTTCTCCAATGGACAGACTACTACAAAATAAAGCACCTCCATTTTGAAGATCTGAGCCCCAGCTCTGTAAAGGCCTCCTGGGATTCAGCAGGAGGAGATGTGTTGGGGTACCGTGTTCGGTGTCGGCGGCAAGCTGGCCCTTCAACCCTCCTCAGCGTCTCATCACAGATCCACAGCGTTCTGCTGTCAGACCTGACCCCTGGCAGCAACAACAAAGTGTGTGTGAAGCCTGTCTACAGAACCCATCCTGGGAAAGGACTGTGTCGAATGGTCCATCGGCAGCCTGGTAAGAGACACAGGAAAGGAAGTAATTTAGGTTCTGTTGCCTATTGATTGACCTTGGTATCTCTAGGATTGAGGGAGGGGTAGACAAAGCAGGCTGCAATGTGAGAGAGGAGGGGTCCTTGCTATTTTTTAAAATGCACCATTGCTTGTACCGTGAAAATAAGACCTCCCCGGATAATAAGCCAAATCGGGCTTTTGAGTGCATGCGCTAAAATAAGCCCACCCCTAAAATATTTAAACGCATACGTAGCTGGTCCCTGGCATTTCCTGGGGGGGAAAGGGGGAAACAGGCCCCATGCGCCCCACATGCACCTGCCGCAAACCCTAGCTACCATGCCCCTTCTCTTAGTGGTGGCCACAAAAAGAACGGCAAGCCCAGTGACGGTAAGGCTGGCAAGTGTGTGCCAGAAACAGAGAGAGAACCTCCGGCCCTCTCTGGATCAGCTTATTCACAGGCCAAGTTTGAGGGACCTCCTACCTCTAAAATAATAAGGCCTCCCCGAAAATAAGGCCAAATGCTTATTTCAGGGGTCAAAAGAAAATAAGACCCTGTCTTATTTTCGGGGAAACACGCTCTATGGTTGCTGAGCCTATTTGAATGAATTTTTTAAAGAGATATTCTAACCAAATAGAGCAGAGAGGAAGAAAGACAACGGTTTGGAGGTCAGGACAATGTTTTTCCATGGCTCCTTAGAATAAGTGTAAGGTGGCCTGAGAAATTTAGTTTTTTCTTCTAAGAAAATTGGGACTTCTGTTTCCGAAGGTCTCTAGTTGTGCCAGGAAGAAAACCGATAATTTCATTTCCAGTTTTAAGCAGGAGGAAGAAACATGGCACAAGTTTGTTGTTTTTTTTAAATCCCAAACGCAGCCACACAATTCAGCATGGAGCAGATTAAGAAATTCAGATTCAGATAAGGAATTTGCAAGGAACGTGCTCCCCCTGGTGGCTGTCCCAGGAAAGTTCCCCGTGAAATATGCTACCGTACTTCCCGCGTTTTCTTTTCTTTTTTATATATATATATATATAGCTACTTGCAAACTTTTCTCCTGCTTCAGCTTATTCTGCAAATAAGAGACTTGCGAGGCAACCTTTATTTGTCCATAGGACGCTGATTCTTTGGTTCTTTCTCTTCGCAGCTTCAGCCGCAGGTAGCTACAGGCGCCGGAAGAAAGCGTGAGAATTTGTGAACTAAGTTTTTGTGGGTCAGAAGACAAGGACACAGCCTGGGACAAAGTTATCAGGACCCCCGGAAGAGGGAGGCTACAGCCCCAAGTCTTTTTAACCTCTGGCTACCCTGTTCTCTTTTGCAACTGACTTGCCTACAAAAGCCCCCCCCCCCCCCAATTTGGCTCGGTTACAGAAAACAGCTTCACAGGGATATTGGATGTTGCTAGGGGGGAAAAAAAGACTTTTTGCTCACGGAATTTCCTTTCCTTTCCTTGGAATGGCAGCGAAAGACTCAAGTCCAGCTTCTTTTGCATTGTTATTTATTTGTGTTTTGTATGAAATGGGAGGAGAATAAGCAAAAGATCTTGGTTCCTTTCTCACCTGCAAGTGAGACCCTTCACCTTCTAATCTGCATTCTGAATTCTAAGAACTGTCCTTCTGCTTCAAAAGTGATTGCAGTTTGGTTGGGATGGGTGTGTGTGTGTGTGGGGGGGGAATTAGAAGCACAAGGCAGATCCCAAATGATTCCTTGGTTATTGTCCAAGGTGGTGGCCCAAAATCTGTTGAACACTGTTGTCATTGAATGAAGCACCTATAATAGAATTCCAAAGATTTCCTTGAGACGGAGGGAGAACGGAGAGCAAAGCCAAGGATATTTCCTGTTTTATTTATGCACATTTGCTCTGTCCTTGGAAGCAAATAGTTAAAGACTGCCAAGATGTAAAACTCTTCTTCAGGCTCACGTTAACCTTTGAGTTGTGGGGCCAGGATCCACATTCCAAGAAATTAGGTGGATTAGGACCACGGGCTTGGCAATGGCAGGACATAATATGTGACTGAATAAAATCGACAGATACAGTTACTGAACAGTAAACTAATAGGCCAATGAACTTGCTTCATCCCAGTCTATTTTGGGTGGCATCAAAAATAATTTTTTTGGGAGGGGAGAGAATGCAACCATTTAGAGAAGTAAAGTGAAGCACCCCCGCCATAGATACTAGAGACAATTACCTGGTAAAGAGAGATAAAGATAGATATCAAAGGGTAGCTGTGGTGCTCAGAACATCTTTGGCAACAAGGTAATGTATATTGTTCAAATGTAGAGAGGGAGCATTACACGTGGCTGGGTCCATCGGTGAATTGAACAGTGGCCTATGCAAAAGAAATATTGCACTTTTCTGGAAATGTGAGAGGTGGCTGGGCTGCCTCACACCCGAGACCATCCAGCAAAATCACATGCACAGTTCAGAAGACACAACCTGAAGCACTTTTTTATGTAAAGTGATGGGTGCCGGAGACGCTGTTCCCTAGCCGTGTCGGCCCTTTGGGGGCCAGTAGTTTGCAAATGACCATAACCTGACCAGTTTATACAGCACTGCCAGACAATTGGAGCTTAGGGCCAGGATAATACAGTATTATCCTGACCATCCTGGGAGGCGGACTCCAATGGATTTGTGGAGCAGCTAGCTGGAGATGGTGAACCTAAAATATACAACCAGAAAATCTCTACCATAAATCACTGCATCTTGGATCACCAGCTCCTCAGGATGAAGTTCAGCCGAAATGCTTATTTTCCACGCATGTTTTGTTTAACTGTTTCATTGTGGGAGCCTCCATCTGCATGAGAATTGAATTAGCCCAGACAACAGTGAAATTTCTCAGCCCAAACTAGTTAACAGGAAGACAGGTGTTTGTTTGTTTTTTAAAAAAGGGACAATTGTAATAATGCAAGTAATGTTGTGGCTTGTCGCTAGTTGTAATGAAACCCGAAAAGCTTTCATTCCTGCTTCAGAATGTGCGCGTGACAGTTGGAAACCATTTCATTTTCTCCATAATTCTTTCATGTACCGTTTTACTAATGCAGTAGCCATTCTCTCTCCTCAGCTTACTCCAGCAGCAACATTGTCATGTATCCTTTGAAATAAGGTGAATTAAACAGAGAACAAACGAGCCAAGTAATTCTGAATATTTTTTCCCTCCCTCTGTTGGATGCGGTCCCACCGAATGCAATGAATGCCATGGCAGTCACGGTTCGTTTTCAAGGAATGAGACTCGGGAACATCGTGATCTGTTGACATGAGATTTTTTTTTTTTTTTTTTTGAGAGCAGAAACTGGGGAAAGAAAGAGAGATTTAATTTCCTGCAGGGTACTTGAGGGCAGTCAGATCCTGTGTCATGGCAGGAAAGATCAAGCCTACAGAAGTATGTAAACAGCCATCAATCAGTGTGTGTGTGTGTGTGTGTGTGTGTGTGTGTGTGTGTGTAGCAGAAGTTTAAAAAGGGAGGGAAGAGATTTGTTAATTGGCTGGTCTATATTTTTATTGGCTTGCTAGGATATTGTCGGTGTAATGATGTCTGTACAAGGAATGTAGAAGACCAGTTAGAAACCTCCCAAGTTTGAAAACAGTAATAATAAAAAAGAAATACAATTCCATTGAAGGAGCTAGCAAAATTAGGTAAGAAAGCTTCTACAAACAAAATTGATTGGCAAAGAAAGATATCCATCCTCAGCCAGTACGGAATTTCTGGTCAACCGGCAAATTGTTAAGTATGAAACTGGATAACATGCAAATGTTTCGGAACCTATGTACTCAGGACTGCGATCCTATTAGGTTATAAGGGATTATCCGTAGGGATAAAAGATTCTGTAAATGTGCAAAGAAGTTTGGGAAAGCTGGGTCGAATAGCTATTTCAAAGGAATCTTCTCTATTAACTTTGTTTTTTCACTCAAAAATTCAAGGTACAGGCACGACTGATCAATGAGGATAATTCATCATAGAGTAATTCTTGTTAGGAAGAGGACAGTTTTGATCCCGATTGGATTTATTCCATGTCAAGATAGTTTCTGCGGTTACTCACCAAGGACGATACCAAAATGCTTGTGGGCCAGCCATAAAACTGCTTCAATAAAAGATACATATATCTAGAACCTCTCTGACATGTCAGTAACAGGTTAGATATCTTCTCTTTGCAAGTCTAAGAATTAAACGAACCTCAAAAAAATATTAAAAACTACCACTGAAATAGGAAAGCAACCAAGTATCAAAGCATTCAATAAAAGATGGAAAACGTACATATTTTTTCTTCTAGCGTAATATAATTTTTTGTTTGAGCCAAAGATTTTTTGATAAGTAATCAATTTTTTTTTAATTCACAGTGCCATCCTAATCAAAAAATTAAAGCAAACGAGAGAAAATCCTGAGTGAATGTCCTTTGCCAAACTAGTTTGAGACTGCAGGCAGTAACAATCAAATTGTGTCTCGAAAAAAGGCACACACGCACACACATCAAAGCTGTACACACCAAGTCAGAAAACAATTGCCTTTGAGAAAGAGATGTCCGATGCTTTGCCTTAATTCTCCCCAGTAAACCAGGATATCCGGTTACCTCTTTCTCTAGCAAGGAATTGTTGCTCTTTTCATTTCATTTTCTAAAGAGACCCTGTCCTGTGGCACTTCTCAAAGTTTAAATCAGCTGAGTGATCAAGAAGGCATACAAATGACCGGACTGGACACTCGGAATCACACCGCTGTCTCCCCCCCAAAAACAAGCCATTATTCACTGGGAACAGAGGAAAGCCCTGCTGATCCTAACCTGCCTTTCTTCTATCTCCTCTGATGCCCAATGTCTCCATAGGCTGTTTACCAGTAGGCCCTGAGGGAGGTGGGAGTGGGCTTCTGTTGCTGCTGGAACTCTTTCGATGCTCTTGCTAGCGCCTCCCTATAATCGAAGACCGACTGTATTTCTGGGCTGCTTCTTAGAAGTTTGTTGTTCTTGTGGGCTTCGTAGTGGAATTGAGAGTCCCTCATTTCGTACCTAAAACCCACAAGGAAGGAAGGAGAAATGGGCTTGGATTCATGCCGCTGAGGGCTCTCTGCTTACAAATGAACATTGCCCACGGAACCCCTGGATTAATATGTCCCAAATCTCATGGATGCAACAAATCTCACCAGATTTCCCCCTGGCCCTGCTGAATCTACTCTCAGCACCCGATCCAAAGAATTTATAGGCCCTGCCCAAGCCTCGGAGACAGACGTGCTATTCAGTTGGTTCTGACAGGTTCTGGAGAACCGGTCGTAGAGAGTTTGAGTAGTTCGGAGAACCGGCAGATAGGCTGGCCCCGCCCCCGCTGCCTCCCAGCTGATCTTTTGTTGCTCTGATCAGGAGAACGGAGCTGGAAAGCAGATTAGTGGGTTGGGGGAGGAATGGGGATTTTACAGTATCTTTCCCCTGCCACGCCCACAAAGCCACGCCCACAGAACCAGTAGTAAAAAAATTTGAACCCCACCACTACTCGGAGAACATGTCCTCACCACTTGGGCCGGGGGCCACGGGTTCGTTCCAATTCCTGCTGCCTCTTTAATTCCAACAGCCAGCCCTCTTCCACACGCAGGCACTCGAGTCGGAGACGAGCCAGCTCTTTCTGGTAGGGAGACATTTCAATCAGGTCTCTCCCCATCGTGCTTTCGGAAAGCGTCTGCAGGAAGCTGAACCCCAAATAATAATAATAATAATAATTAAATGTTAAATGTCTTGCAGTTTCTCCAAGTCAACTGGCCTCTACGAGAAACACCGCGCTATATAACTTGATTTTATTGTCTATGGGCAGCACAGGACAGCTGTACAAGAAACCACTGTTTTTGTCAGGCAGGACAATGATCTAATAAAAGATTTTGTGGTCTAATTAAGTATTTTGCTGTTTGTCATAAAGCTGGGGAAATTTCCTAGAACAAGGCTTTTGTGTTTGTGGGAGCTGAAATTTCAACACACTACTGTGTCCACCTGTTATTACCGTGTTTCCCAAAAATAAGACAGGGTCTTATTTTTTTCTGACCCCCGAAATAAGCACTTGGTCTTATTTTTGGAAAGGCCTCATTATTTTTGAGATTCAGGAGGCGGCGAGCGTGGTCACCTCATGGCTGCTGCTGTGTGGCAATATTTTTGGGGAGGGCTTATTTTCAGGGAAACAGGGTATTTATTTAAAACATATCAGCCGCCTAATTCTAGAGGACCTCTGGATGGAATACATAGCTAAAAGAAAACACAATTACAATAACAAACATTAAATAAATGTTACAACAACAGGCAGCTGACACCAAAAATACCACATTTTTTAAAACTCGCCCAGGATTAACTTGGGGTAAGATGGTAGGTCAACAAACAAACTCTAACAAAACCAACAAACCGAAACAGGGGGCATTAAATAATAACAAATATTAATTCCTGGCCTTGTTCTGTCTCTTTGGCTCCTCGAAGTTGGTTTCTTTCTCAGATAATCTCTTGAGCTCAGCTGAGGCTCAACTTTTATTATCATTCCACCCCAGGAAAGTGCTCCTTCAGGGTACGATAATGAAGCTACCATCGACTATGAAGCAAGATGTTCCTCAATAGTTCTCAATTCTGATTATTTAAAACAGCCCCTTTTTAATAATTTAAACAATAGTCAAAAGACGAACAGAGGTAAATGCAAGCATTTCATATTGACTCATCAGTACCTACCTTACAAGAACACGGATGAAAATTAGCCTCAAATATAAGATTTGGCAAGAGCATTAATTAAGCCTATAATGTATGCAAAAAAGCAACCAATGACAAGCCTTATGCACATAGGAGGCAGATTGACATGAAGACAACCAATGACAAGTCTTATGCCCACGGGAGGCATAGATTGACATAAGGCTGCCTCTGCAAGCAGAAGGGATGCTTTAAATGGTTAATGGCAACAGCCTCAGCAAAAGGTAGGAAACAAGTGTTCCTGTGGCATAGTAAAACTTTAAATGCAGTTTGGATCCACCTGGCGGCCCATAGATAGTATGTGTCTCACAATGGCCGAAGAGGGCATTTTATGGCCATGGTTTGCTGTATTATGATATGTCAGAGTATGAATATTCATAGACTAGAATAGATCAGTCAATGAATAGGCATAGCAACTGGGTCAGCCAATGAGGGCCGTCTGGAAACAGAAACTTAAGCTTGGAGTCTGGGCGTCGCTTAGCTGAGAACTGAAACTGACACTAGTCTGTAAGCTCTGAGTCTGCTGCTCTGAGAAGTAAACTAGTCTAAACCTGTCTGTCTGCTCTGAAACTCTGAAATGAAACTAACTGTTCTCTCCTGCTTGTGTTCTGCTTGTAACTTCTACCAGTAGAAAGAATCTACTATTGGTATTGTACATTTATTCATCTGTTATTATGTATATAAAGAAGTTAATGAATCCAGCTGAATCAGTTATCTGTGTGTGCTTCCTGGATTTGATTTTTCTGAACGAACTCTGACATGATAATAGTAATTGTGATTATGTTAGGTCAGGAGGCTTAGAAGCTTCTTCTTACCGTTCATTGATCTCCTCTGCGCTGGGCGAGGAGATATCAGAAGAAGCCAAACTGTAAGGACTCCAAGAGTTCCTCGGTGTCCTCAGTCCAACTGCCTTGGTGGAAGTCCAGGATTTTGATGCTAATGTTCCTGGCCTGAAGAACCTCAACCGCGACTGTCTGCTTGATATGCTTTTCTTTCTGATTCCCCTGGGCTTCCCCAGCTGAGGCGGAGGCTGGGCACAGGCATTAGCCTTAGCCGAGGTAGGTCTCCAGATAGGCCTCGGAGACTGAGAACGTGATCGGAGCCAGCATGGGCGTTTGGCATCCGGAGAGAAGGAGCAGGAGCGGGTAACCTCAGAGTGACTAAGCGAACGGCCTCTGCGGAATGTGAACGAGGATCTTTCCGGCAAGCAAGCTCGGACTGGAATCTTGGGGGGTAGCAAAGACTTGACGCCAATCACATGAGGGGCCCCGAGTTTCAATGGGGCAGAAAGATCCCCTAAGGCAGGAGAGTTCTGACTTATAGAGCCAAATAATCCTGAAGTTTTGTTTAGTGGGGATGAATGTAAGGTTGGAATGGCCAAATCCATCAAATTATCATCTAATGATCTCGTTAGATGCTTTTCTTTCAGTAACCATTCTGTCTCAGTGCGTGACCCTGATGGATGCTGTTTGAAACTTGAAGGACTTGGGTCAGCCACGTGTTCCAGAGCAGAAGTATAATCTCGATCTGGATGGACAGTTAGGCCGGAGGCTAAGCTATCCACCTGAACCTTCAGGTTTCGTAAGCTTTCTTCCAAGTCTTCAATGGTAAAGACCCCTGTCGTAGAGTGAGTCAAGAGAAAAGGGGGGGGGGAATCCATGCAGTTAGAAGACCGAAAACATAAACCAGCCCATAATGAGCATGACCAAATTTCAATCAAAATGACAAGCAATTATTATTCTTTGCTGTCTTTAAGGAACACACACGAGACATGTGTTGAGTTCAAAAGCTGCCTGTAGCATTCCCTCTTTTTTCCAATAGGGAGAAACAAACGTGGATTTGGAAGCAGCCAAAATGACTGTGAAGAGGGAGATAGAAATGGATTTAAGTGTGGGGTGGAGGACTCCAAGATGTTTAGGAATACAGGTAGTCCTCGACTTGCAACTATTCAGTTAGTGACCAGCCAAAAGTTACAACAGCACCGGAAAAAAAAATGACATGACGGCTTTTTACATTTACGATCGTTGATCATGTGATCAAAATTTGAAGGCTTGGCAACTGACTCATATTTATGATGGATGCAGACTCCCCGGGATCATGTGATCCTCTTTTGCGACCTTCTGACAGATAAAGTCAGCGTGGAAGCCAGACTCACTTAACAACCATGCTACTAACTTAACCACTGCAGTGAGTCACTTAACAACAGTGGCAAGAAGGGTCGTAAAATGGGGCAAAATTTACTTACAAATATTTCGCTTAGCAAGAGAAATTGTGGGCTCAATTGTGGTCATAAGTCGAGGACTACCTGTACAGTCCAAAGAAGATCAAAGCAAGCAAAATGGTGGACGCCATCTTGCTTGTTTTGAAACACTCTGCCGTTTGGCTCTCTTCCTGAGGCTGAGGGACAGCAGGCCTCGAAGTTCAAAGTCACTCTGCACGCTCCCTGGAACTACGAGGCTTCGAACCTGGGTCCCACCCAGCACTCTTTACCATTTTCTTCCTCAAGCAGCAATGACTTTCTCTGCTGGTCATCCCCGTGAAGAGCCGGGCGCCTCCCTAGGTTTACAAAGCCGACGTTGTGGGTTGTGTTGGTTTTTCGGCTGTTGCCAAGGAAGTCCTTTGAGGCCTCTCTAGAAAAAGAAAGAACAAAATGACGTCATTTTAACGTTGACTGTTAAAACTTAATCCAGAAACCACAACCGCCCCCCCATATATTTTTTTATGAATTATCCCATTCTGGTCTGTTTTTCCCACCATTTCTTAGCTCACCCCAAATGACATAGGTGGGGCTCTTTCTTAAAAAAAATAATAACGTGCTTGCAACAAGCAAAGTAGGATCAGAAATACCTTTTTCTTTTCTCTCCCTCTCACACAGTTGAGAAAGATCCCGAGTGAAAAAACAATTATCTAATAATGAGTATATGCCTGTGGCGGGCATATAAATTTGTTTAATAATAATATTTCAACAATTTAACATTAATCAAATAAAAAAATAAAAGTAGTAATAAATACATAAACAAACTAAAATAAAATAAATAAAATAAATAAAATGAATAAACTAAAATAAAATGAATAAACTAAATAAATTGAATAAAGTAAATAAAATAATAAACTAAATAATAAACTAAATAAAATAATATTTAAATAAATAAAGAAAACCTGAGGTGCCCAGTACCTCAGTACATCATCTTTGTGAACGATCTATGTATTTATACTGAAGCGGTTTAGAAATTCATAAATAAGACAAAAACACATTAAAATACACCTCCACTTTCTCAGGCAGGGAGACTACAACCTCCATCATCCCCAGCCAGCATGGGCACCGGGGTGGAGGGATATAAGGCTTTGGAATCCGACCTCTTGTCTGTAATGACCTCTATATACTTGTTCGCCCTCAAGACCTTCCACTCCCGAGGGACTACAATTCCCATTCTCCCCAGCCAGCCGCCGCCGCCGCCACCCCCCCCCCCCCCAGCAGAGAATCTCCTCAGAAACCTCCATTGGGTGGTCCTCTCGCTTAATTTCCTTCAAAATCCCCGTTACCTGAGGGAGGCTCCGCGGCCTCGCACTCGCAAAGCCTCCGCCTCCGCCATCCGCGGCCTACCTGAGGCGTCGCCTTCATCCTCGGCCTCAGCCATCGCCTCAACATTCCCGTTGCCAAGGAGACGGGCCGCCCTCCTTGGACGGCCGAGACTCGATTAAGATTGGTCCTCTCCGCTTACCGTCCCTATTGCTCGCCCACCCCGTTGGCGCCTCTTCCTTTCGTGCCTTAATCTTCTCCGAAGCACGTGACTGAGGTGGGGAGGAAAGGGGGAGGTTTCTTTCCTGGCTTCCAAACCCTGCGACTCTATGGCTCCGCTTCAGAGTGCCCATCCAATGAGCAGCGGCCGAGAACGGAAGAGGCGGGGCGACGCCTGCGCAGAGCCGTCGGCGCGGAATCCACGTGTGTGCTGGAGTGGGATTCGCTTCTTTGCCGGTTGCGGGGATCATCATGTCGTGGCTCTTCGGGCTGAACCGCGGCGGCGGCGGGGGCAGTGGCGGCGGCGGAGACGCGGGTCCTGGAGCCGGGCTACCCCCGCTGCCTCCTCCGCCCGGCGGGGGATCGAAAGAAGGGACAGGCGAGGGGAGCCGCCCCAAGGACAAATGGAGCAACTTCGATCCCACCGGCCTGGAACGCGCTGCCAAGGCCGCCCGAGAGCTCGACGCTTCCCGTGAGTGGGAGGGGCGGGTGGATGGTGGGGTGGATCCCCTCTGGTGGATCCCTTTCTCTGGATCCCCCGCTGGGAGAAGTCTCGCTGGCTCCGTTGCCCCGATTAACAGAGATCCTTTCCCTGGATCCCTGCTGGATCTTAGTGGATCTAGCTTCACTGCGACGACAAAGCTCTGGCAGGAATCTGCCACGAGAAAAAAAATCCCACTGGATCCCCGTGGCTGGTCGTGAATGGCGAATACTTGTAGTCCTCGACTTACGACCACAATTGAGCCCACAATTTATGTGTTGATAAGTGAGACGTTTCTTAGTTGAGCTTTGCCCTGCTTTACGACCTTTCTTGCCCCCCTTTGTTAAGCGAATCACTACGGTTGTTTAAGTTAGTCTCAGGGTGGTTAAGTGAATCTGCCTTCCCCCGTTGACTTGGCTAGTCAGAAGGTAAAAAAAAGGGGGGAATCACATTTATTTATGTATTTATTTTATTTCATCAAGCTTGTATTAAATAACAGATATAAGTATAAACATGATTTGGAATACATGAAATGGACACATTAGGATAGGGACAGTAGGCACGTTGGTGCACTTATGCATTCCCCTTATCACATGACCCTGGGACACTGCAGAGCTCATAAATAGGTGTCAGTTGCAGAGCGTCTGATCACATGACCATGGGGGATGGTGCAACAATTGTGAGTGTGAAAACCGGTCCTGAGTCTTTGCACTTTGAACAGTTGCTAAACGAACTGTTGTAAGTCGAGGACTACTTATACAGAAGCTCTTGGCTGGGATCCTTTCCCATGATCTGTTCCTGGGGAGTGACAGTGGTGCTTGTGAAGTCATCTAATTCCCACATCACTGTCAAACTATTCATTTCACAAAATGAAATTCAAGGGTGAAAAGAGTCAGGTTCTACATTTAGGCAAGAAAAACGAAATGCACAGGTACAGTATAGGTGGTACCTTCCTCAACAGTATTAACTGTGAGAGGGATCTTGGAGTCCTAGTGGACAACCATTCAAATAGGAGCCAGCCGTGTGCAGCAGCTGCCAAAAAAGCCAACACAGTTCTAGGCTGCATAAACAGAGGGATAGAATCAAGATCACGTGAAGTGTTAATACCACTTTATAAGGCCTTGGTAAGCCCACACTTGGAATACGGCATTCAGTTTTGGTCACCATGATGTAGAAAAGATGTGGAGACTCTAGAAAGAGTGCAAAGAAGAGCAACAAGAGGATGAGGGGGCTGCAGACTAAAACATATGAAGAATGGTTGCAGGAACTGGGTATGTCTAGTTGAATGAAAAGAAGGACTAGGGGAGACATGACAGCAGTCTTCCAATATCTCAGGGGCTGCCCCAGAGAAGAGGGAGTCAAACTATTCTCCAAGGCACCTGAGGGCAGAACAAGAAGCAATGGGTGGAAACTAATCAAGGAGAGAAGCAACTTAGAACTGAGGAGAAATTTCCTGACAGTTAGAACAATTAATCAGTGGGACAGAAGTTGCCTCTAGAAGTTGTGAATGCCCCAACACTGGAAGCCTTTAAGAAGATGTTGGATAGCCATTTGTCTGAAACGGTATAGGGCTTCCTGCCTAGGCAGGGGGTTGGATTAGAAGACCTCCAAGGTCCCTTCCAACTCTGCTATTGTACTCTATTGTATTTAGTAAGACTTTATGAATAGTATTCTTCTCATCTTTCCTATTACTTATCTCCTTTTCTACTCATGACTTTGTTCCTTGTATATTTACGATTTTTATTGTTTTATTTAGTTTCCTAGTACGATTTAGGTTGATTCTATCACTAAGTGTTGTATCTCATGATTTGTGATGAATGTATATTTTGGTGACTATGATTATGATTTATCGTTTATAGCTTTTATGTATAATGAGAGCTTATGCGCAGAAGACAAGTTCCTTGTGTGTCCAATCACACTTGGCCAATAAAGAATCTATTCTATCTCGATGCTGGACGAGAAACAGATTCCACAATGCCGAATTTGCACACAGACACTCCTTGTCTCAAACAGCTTTTCCAGCCACCCAAGGAACTTGAGAATACCAGTGACAATGCCCTTTGACCTTCTAGTTCCCATGTGATTTTCTTCAGACGTTTCTATTGTGTCTTTTGCCTCTCAAAGCAAAGTCAGGAGGGGCTGAGCAAAAAGAGTTTTTAACTCAGAGGCTAAGACGCTGAGCTTGTCGATCAGAAAGGTCAGCAGTTTGGAAGTTCGAATCCCTAGCGCCGCGTAACGGATTGAGCTCCCATGACTTGTCCCGGCTTCTGCCAACCTAGCAGTTCGAAAGCACATAAAAAATGCAAGTAGAAAAATAGGGACCACCTTTGGTGGGAAGGGAACAGCGTTCCGTGCGCCTTTGGGAGTTGAGTCATGCCAGCCACATGACCACGGAGACATTTTCGGACAGCGCTGGCTCTTCGGCTTTGAAATGGAGATGAGCACCGCCCCCTAGAGTCAGAAACGACTAGCACATATGTGCAAGAGGAACCTTTATCTATTTTTAGGAGTGGCTGAAATTTAAACCAGGGAAGAGCATCCTTTTGAGTGAAAACTAGAGTTTTATCATTTCTCTTCCTTCTGGCAATGCACAAGTCAGAATCTCTGGTTCTGACAACATTGTGCTATTTCCAGCAAGTCTTATCTGCATATAGTTTAACCATTAGGCAACCAGAATTGCAATGAATTATCATGGGCAAAATCACTGTTAGGTGGAGAGGAATTTATTATTGTTGTTGTTGTTATTATTATTATTATTCAATTGTATCACAACGGCCAGTTATTTCGCCGGATTTGGCATTGATTACTAGTCGGGCCCCACCCAGGGGCCTAGGACGTCATAACGTATTTTCGTAATATGCGTGCAGATCCAAGCAGTGCGGCTTTTTGCATTTGACTGATGGTGATTTTGTCAATTTTTAACTGTTTTAAATGTAATTCCAGTGTTTTTGGAATAGCACCCAGTGTGCCAATTACCACTGGAATTACCACTGCTGGTTTGTGCCATAGTGTTGAATTTCGATTTTTAAGTCCTGGTATTTTGCGATTTTTTCGTGTTCCTTCTCGGCGACCCTGCTATCACCTGGTATTGCGATGTCTATGATTGTGACCTTATTTTTCTCAACCAGTGTGATGTCTGGTGTATTATGCGCCAGTATTTTGTCCATTTGTATACGGAAATCCCACAAGATCTTGACCATCTGATTTTCGGTGACTTTTTCATTATTATTATTATATATTATTATTATTATTATTGTACAATTGTATCACAGCGGCCAGTTGTTTCGCCGGATTTGGCATTGGTTACTAGTCGGGCCCCACCCAGGGGCCTAGGACGTCGTAACATATTTTCGTAATATGCGTGCAGATCCAAGCAGTGCGGCTTTTTGCATTTGACTGATGGTGATTTTGTCAATTTTTAACTGTTTTAAATGTAATTCCAGTGCTTTTGGAATAGCACCCAGTGTGCCAATTACCACTGGAATTACCACTGCTGGTTTGTGCCATAGTGTTGAATTTCGATTTTTAAGTCCTGGTATTTTGCGATTTTTTCGTGTTCCTTCTCGGCGACCCTGCTATCACCTGGTATTGCGATGTCTATGATTGTGACCTTATTTTTCTCAACCAGTGTGATGTCTGGTGTATTATGCGCCAGTATTTTGTCCATTTGTATACGGAAATCCCACAAGATCTTGACCATCTGATTTTCGGTGACTTTTTCATTATTATTATTATATATTATTATTATTATTATTGTACAATTGTATCACAGCGGCCAGTTGTTTCACCGGATTTGGCATTGGTTACTAGTCGGGCCCCACCCAGGGGCCTAGGACGTCGTAACATATTTTCGTAATATGCGTGCAGATCCAAGCAGTGCGGCTTTTTGCATTTGACTGATGGTGATTTTGTCAATTTTTAACTGTTTTAAATGTAATTCCAGTGCTTTTGGAATAGCACCCAGTGTGCCAATTACCACTGGAATTACCACTGCTGGTTTGTGCCATAGTCGTTATTATTATTATTATTATTATTATTATTATTATTATTAAATGATGGAAAACAACTGATGGGGTGATATTTTCTTTTCAGGACATGCCAAGGAGGCCCTAGGCTTAGCTCAGCTACAGGAACAGACACTACAGCTGGAGCAGCAGTCTAAATTAAAGGTGAGCAAAACATAGAAATTCAGGCTGTGCTGTTAATCAGTTGTTTCCTCCCCCCACCCCCCGGTCTACCTTGCTTGATCATTCCTCATATTTGATGTTGAGACTCTAGAAGAGGGGTCGCCAACCTTTCAGACCTCAGGGACCACTAAATTCATAATTTTAAATCTCACCAACCACTAATGATCTGCCTAATGAATGGGTGGGCGTGGCTAGGTGATCATGTGATTGGGTGGGCGGGGTCAACTCTACTCACCCCTCCCCTGTCAGACACTCCTCGCCTGCCCTCCCAGGCTCCTTAGGCCCCCAACAGGAAGCAGTTGCTGGAGGTAAGCAGCCACTAGGAGAAAGAGTTGGCAAAACAGCTCAGTTCAAGTTGGATCTGGCCGAGAAGGAGGCTCAGCAGAAGCGCCTCACTGAGGACTAGGAGCATAGGCTTTCCAAGCAGAGGGAAGACCTGCAGGAGTGGAAGGCTAGGTTACCGGCGCCTGGAAGCTCAGCAGGCTGAGATGGTCAGCCAATTCCAGGCCATGATGCAGTCCCACTGGAATGAGGCCCTCCGGCTCTTCTCCATCAGTGATGCTTCCCTCCAGCCTTTGCCCAAAGCCCCCCACCAGAAGGCTGAAGCAGACCACAAATTGGAATTTCTGCCCCCGCCGACCCGCACAAAAAGACCCCCGAAGGGGGAGACTCTACGGCAACACAAGTGTTCATTGCACATATCTGGCCCAAGGGCTGTAGTTTGAGGACCCCGGATTGAGTGCAATATAAAAAATGCAAATATTTTTTTTCTGAGGCCCATCAACATTTTCTTGCGGACCATCTAGATCTAGATGATCTAGAAAGGGTGCAGAGAAGAGCAGCAATGATGATTAGGGGCCTTGAAGTTAAAACATATGAAGAACGATTGCAGGAATTGGGTATGGCTAGTCTAGTGAAAAGAAGGACTAAAGGAGACAGGATAGCAGTGTTCCAATATTTGTGGGGCTGCCCCAAAGAAGAGGGAATCACACTATTCTCCGAAGCATCTGAAGACAGGACAAGAAGCAATGGGTGGAAACTAGGAGAGAAGCAGCTAGGACTAAGGAGAAGTTTCCTAACAGTGAGAACAATTAATCAGCTTGATTTCAGAAGTTGTGGGTGGTCCACGGGGGCTTTTAGGAAGAGATTGGACAGAAATTTATCAGAAGTGGTGTAGGGTTTCCTGCTTAAGCAGGGGGTTGGACTAGAAGACCTCCAAGATACCTTCCAACTCTCTTTTTCTGTTATTTGTGAAGATTCTCACCTTGATGTTTCAACTTGGCTTTCAGTCACAGGTGGGTTCCTGCCAGTTCGCACCAGTTCGATAGAACCGCTTCGTCAAATCTACCAAACCGGTTAGAAGAGGTTCCACCAGTGGACACCTACAGAAGAGGTTCCAAAAATTTTTGAAACACTGACACACACACACACACAGACAGACTCACATAGAGAGAGAAAGAGAAAGAAAGGAAGAAATAAATAAAGAAAAAAAGAAAAAAGTGAGAGAGAGATGAAAGAAAAAAAGGAAAAAGGGACAGAGAGACAAAAGGAAGGAAAGAGAGAGAGAGAAAGAGAAAGAAAGAAAACACATGGCCAGCAAGCCACTCCCACCAGGTCACATGGCTGGCAAGCCACTCCCACAAAGGAGGCCACACCCACAGAGTAGGTTCAAAAAAAATTTGAAGCCCACCACTGCTTTCAGTAGATCAAAAGTGCCAGATTTTCCCTAAGGCACTTCTAAGATCACCATGATCCAAATCCCTGCCTTTAGAGAAGAGTGAGGCAGCTTTTTCTTCCTGCAGATCGGTTCTGTAATTCTTCCCATTTTTTCTCCTTGTCTTTAGGAATACGAAGCTGCCGTAGAACAACTGAAGAATGAACAAGTCCGGATACAAGGGGACGAGAGGAGGAAAACCCTTAATGAAGAGACAAGGCAACAGCAAGCGGTAAAATGCTATCTTAATAACCGTGTTCCTAACTTAACTACTGCACTGTCCCGCTTAGCAAATGTGGCACAGAAACATCGTAAAAGGGGACAAAGCAATAATTTAATTTTGGGCTCAATTCTCGTACATTGAGGACTACCTCTGTCAGGAAAATAGATTGTTTCAATATTAAATTCAGCTTGAGCGAAGTTACAGTTTTCTGTGTCTTAAGAGTTTTAATTCTCAAGACCTCTGTCCCTCTTTCCTCTTAAATGTCACTCAATTTCCCCTATGTCTGTTTTTATCTTAAAGAGAGCCCAGTACCAGGACAAATTAGCTCGGCAACGTTACGAGGACCAGTTACGACAGCAGGTTGGTCCTATTTCTTAAATGCGGGGGGGGGGGGGGGAGACGTTGAGATCCCAGAAGGGGAACTATCTACAGCCTGGTACATCTGTGGAGTGATTTAAAAAAAAATAACTTAATAAATAGAAATACTGCTCACACAGATCCTTCACCTGGGTTAGTTAAAAAGCCTTTGTGAGCAAGTGGAATTACTATTAGAAATAAAATGGAACAGAGAAAATTATTTTGTATGACAATTATAAAGTCGGGATTGCTGAAATGCCGCCCCGAGAACCCAACAGAGAAAGTAAATAAGCAACGCCAACAACGGAAAGGAGGAAGGACGAGGAGGGAAAGGAAGAAAGGGTAAAAGCAGAGGAAGTAAAGGAGGGGAAGAAGGAGGAAGAGTGGGGGGAAAGAAGAGAAGAAGAAAGGAGGGAGGATGAGGGGAAAGGAAGAAAGGGTAAAGCAGAGGAAGTAAGGGGGGAATTAAGAGTAGGAGAGAGGGTAAGGAGGAGGAGAAGAGAGGAATGGGGGAAAGGGGAAGAAGAAAGGAGAGAGGACGAGGAGGTAAAGGAAGAAAGGGTAGAAGCAGAGGAAGTAAGGGAGGAGAAGTAGGAGAGAGGGGAAGAAGAAGAAGAGAGGAATGGGGGAAAAGAAGGGAAGTAGAAAGGGAGGATGAGGAGGGAAAGGAAGAAAGGGTAAAGCAGAGGAAGTAAGGGAGGGGAATTAAGAGTAGGTGAGAGGGGAAGAAGGAGGAGGAGGGGAAGAAGAAGGGAGGAAGGAGAGGAGGAAAGAAGAAGGCAGAGAACGGAGGTTGATGAGATGGAAGGAACAAGGCTGTTGCAAAATAAGATGGAGACACGGGGTGGCAAGAAAGTGATCCAAACTGTATTCTATATATATTTTAAGAAAATAACGATAGAGATTAATGATGAACAGATAAATGTTAATAGCAATTATAAGAATGTGTATTTGTGAATGACTCTGAAGGAGAAAAAAAACCTTAAAAAAAAAACCTTTGGAGCAAAGGGAGATGATGGCCTGCAGTGTAAACATGGTGTGTATGTGTGTGTGGGGGGGGGGGGAATATACCCAGTAGATGAACATTAAATATACATATATATACACATACATACATACATACATTACTGCTGTTTTTAAGGGGAATAGAAAATCAAGTTCTTTTAAGCCCAGCGACTTTCCCAGTCGTTCGCAGGCTGAATTCTGTTCTTCTCCCCCAGCAACTCCTGAATGAAGAGAATTTGAGGAAGCAAGAAGAATCGGTCCAAAAGCAGGAAGCCATGAGGAGAGGTAGGGAAAGAGGGCAAAGGGGAAAATCTCGGGGTTTGGGCCTACCAACAGGCCTTTGGAGTCAAGATGCAAAAGCTAAGGAGACTGGAGAAAATATCGTGTTTCCCAGAAAATAAGGCAGGGTCTTATTTTCTTTTGAACACCCCACCCCCCAAAAAAAACACTTGGCCTTATTTTCGGGGAGGTCTTATTATTTTTGAAGCCCCTTAATTCAGCCCGCGGATCAGCTGATCCAGAGAGAGACAGAAGTTCTGTCTGTTTCTGGCGCACTTTTGCCAGCCCTAGCGGCACTGGGCCTCCCACTTTTTTTGCGGCCGCCACTAAGAGAAGGCAGAATAGCTGGGGTTTGCAGAAGCGGCCCCCGCGAGGCCGATCTATGTGGATGGCAGGTGCATGGAGGGCCATGTTCCCCCACCCAGGAAATGGCGGGGACCAGCTGCACATGCGTTTAAATATTTTCAGGGAGGGCTTATTTTGGCGCATACACTTAAAAGCCCGATTGGGCTTATTATCTGGGGAGGGCTTGTTTTCGGGGGGACGGGGTATTAAAGGGAGGAGGGTAGACTCCCCAAAGAACAAGAAAAGTTGGAAGAAAATAACCAGGAAATAAGGGAATGGTGGGTGGATTTTTGAGAAAGGGAGGAAAATAGATGTTTCCCCTCTCTGTATCTGCTACATCAGCGTTTTTTAGCCTTGTTGTCTTTATGAGGTGTGAACTTCAACTCCCAGAATTCCCCAGCCAGAGTGCAGAGACATGAGAAACTTACCTTTCTGTAGCTTTTCATTCTGGGTGGGAGGATCAAATCTCTCATTCCTCCACCAGCATGAAAGAACAACACTCTGCATAAGTGATCTTTGGGAAAGGAGGTTGAACTACAACCCCCATCTTCCCCAGGAGCATCCCACAATCCTTTGCCAGTGGCTGGTTGAAGTCTGAAGGCCATTGCGAAATCCCTCCCCCCGGCACTTCCCCCCCCCATTGATTCAAGCTCTCGGTTTTCTTTGTAGCAACGGTGGAGCGCGAGATGGAACTGCGACACAAGAACGAGATGCTGCGGATTGAGGCGGAAGCCCAGGCTCGCGCCAGGGCGGAACGGGAGAACGCGGATCTCATCCGGGAACAAATTCGGCTAAAAGCCGCCGAGCACCGTCAGACTGTGTTGGATTCCCTCAAGTACGTTTGTGTTGTGGCCCACCAGTTGAGCAGGCAGTAGATTCGGACAGTGAGGAGGTTGGGGAGGAACCTGGGCCAGTCCTGAAATCTGGGAGAGGCTCTGATAAGGGCTCTGTGTCGGAGGCAGAGAGGGAGCCAGGGCTGTCTGACAGTTATCAGCTGCCTTCAGAGTCAGACATCAGGCAGACGAGCAGCTGGAGCCTGTTCCTAGTGTGCGCATGTGCAGAGTTTCCAGACAAAGATAGCAGCTAAAGAACAGGGGTCAACTTGGGAGTAAGGCCACAGGTGGGTGATGAATGGCCCCTCCCATAAGAAATACAAAAGGAGCGAAAGGGAAGTGGAGTTTGCAGGAGACCATTAGTTCGATTAATTGGTTTGTGACTCTCCGAGACTCCTTGCCAAGTTTTGCAGAGATCAGCCTGGCAGCTCTCCAAGACAGATAAGGTCTGTGACTGTAAATCCTCCCTCGAAAGGCTTTGCTGAATGTAAATGAGCTGAATTCACAGTAACTTAATAAAAGTTTTTTTTTTTGTCAGGACAATGAGTTGCTTCGTGGTTTGGGGAAGCCGAGGTCAGAACAGCTAGGCAGCGATGGCAAAATGAATAGCACTTAAGTTTAGTCAGATTTAAATAAAAATATCTTCCGCATATATTATCTGGACATGCCACTTTTTAAAACGTTTGCTCTTTTCCTCTTTAGGACAGCTGGGACGCTTTTTGGAGAAGGTTTCCGTGCCTTTGTTACTGACTTGGATAAAGTAACAGCCACAGTAAGTCACATATCAAATTTAGAGACCACAACCAACTCATCATAACCCATTAGAGACCAATGCAAGAGTTAACTTTCTGCCAGAGCTTAAGGCGAATCATGAGGCTGATCAATAAATCTTCTAACACAGCCTGGACAATGCCACCAGAGGGAAACCATTCTGACCTAGGCTTTTCCAGCAGCATGAGGCCAAATCCTCGTCCCGATAAGCCCCTTTTATTTAATTGACAGTGAATTCCTCTCCAGCAAAGTCTTTCCTCTCTCACTGTCAGCGTTCCAAGTATCATGTAGAATTAAATCAGAGTCCAAGGCAAAATGATCCTTAAAGTTCCAATTTAGCACATCTGTGAAAAATCCCAATTCTGGAAGTTACATCAGAGTCCCACCCAGTTGAAAGTTCATGATCTTGTCCCCATACCCACAAATCAATCAAATGGTCCAATCTTCTTCTTCCACGCTGGCATCTCCACCCAGCTGCTTTCGGTCAGGTGCAGAGGTGCGGAGACAAAAGATGACCTTGGACTTCTAGAAAAGAATGACAACAACACATTCCACAATTCTACTCCTTTCTATTCCCCTCTCCCAACTACTATACTAATGAAACAGCATAATAAAATAAGAGAAAGTGTGGCAGGCCAAAGATCATAAAAGGGATGTAACTGCAGGCCTGACACCCACAGTCTTTCAAGATAGTTCACACTTACCAACCTTTATCAGGTTTGGAGAGTGGCCAGGCTGATATCTTTCAGACACCACAACACTTGGCAAGAATGCAGGAATGAACTAATTGCCTCCTGCAAACTCCACTCCCCTTTTGCTCCTCTTTTATTTCCTCTGGGAGGGGCCATTCACTGTCCACCTGTGGCCTTACTCCCAAGTCGACCCTTGTTCTTTAGCCGTTCCCTTTGTCTGGCAACTCTGTGCATGCGCACACTGGGAACAGGCTCCAGCTGTTCTTCTGCCTCACTGACGTCTGACTCCGAAGGCAGCTGATAACTGTCAGACGGCCCCAGCCCCCTCTCTGCCTCCGACACAGAGCCTTCATCAGAGCCTTCCCCAGACTCCAGGACTGGCCCATCTTCCTCCCCAACCTCCTCACTGTCGGGCCACAACACTGAGTTTGTTCCTTAAAAAAACCCTCACATTGTTAGAACTGTGTGTGGTTGAAAAAAAGATCTGAAAGCATTGCTTTTCTGATTTGTGGCAGGTGGCGGGATTGACTCTGCTAGCCGTTGGCATCTACAGTGCCAAGAACGCCACTGCTGTGGCTGGGCGGTATATCGAAGCTCGCCTGGGCAAGCCCTCGTTGGTGCGGGAAACCTCTCGTATCACCGTCCTCGAAGCACTCAAGCATCCCATCCAGGTAATTTTTCTGCCTTTGAGATAGGCCAGGTTAGGAAACACACTGCCTTTCGGAAATGCCACTATTGTTGGGTATGAGAACGGACTCTTAAAAGCCTTTGTAATGGGTAGAAGGAATAACCTTGAGGAACAGGAAGAAGAAGAGCTGTGTTCTGACCGAGGCTTCCCGAGAGCCTGAAGCAAATTCCTTATCCCGACAAAAATCGACTGTGAATTCTGCTCATTCACATCCATCAAAATCTTTCAAGGGAGGATTTATAGTCACAGACCTCATCTGGCTTGGAGAGCTTCCAGGCCGATATTCTGCAGAACTTGGAAGGCGTCTCGGAGAGTCACGAACCCATGAAGCGAAGTAATTGTCTCCTGCAAACTCCACTCCCCTTTTGCTCCCCTTTTATTTCCTCTGGGAGGGGCCATCATTCACCTGTGGCCTTACTTCCAAGTCGACCCCTGTTCCTTAGCTGTTCCCTTCGTCTGGCAGCTCTGCGCATGTGCATACTGGGAACAGCCTGTTCTCACTGATGTCCGACTCTGAAGGCAGCTGAATACTGGCATACGGCCCTGGCCTCCTCTCTGCTTCCGTCACAGAGCCCTCATCTGAGCCTTTCCCAGACTCCAGGACTTGCCTATCTTCCTCCCCAACCTCCTCACTCTCCGAATCTGCTGCTGGCTGCTGGCGGGCCACAATAAGCTGCAATAATCAAGAGTGGTCAGATAAAAGAAACCATTGTCCTGCCCAGAACTGTCTCAGGAAGGAGGAGCAGAGAAGCACATTCAGACTTGCAAGAATTGGCTACTGTAAACCTATAATGAAAATAGCATTAGCTTGTGTGTCTTTGCTTTCCAAGTTGAGAGATTGACGGTCTGCTAGGATTTTTTGACAGCCCGTCAGACAATAACCAAGGTGGGATTCTTCAGGGTCTCTTTCTCGCTTGTCAGTCATCATGTGTTGCCCCTTAATGGATGATCACCCACCTTCTCCCTAGCCATTCCTTACATAGGATAACTTCTCCTGTCTCCTTGGCTTTCTAGGTTGGGAAGCGACTGGCCAGCAAAGCCCAAGACGCTCTCGAAGGGGTCGTCCTCAATGTGAGTGTTAACCAGAGGTGGTAGTTCACTTGTCTCAGATTCCATCGTAACGTCAAACAGTCACTAAACAAAGGGTTGTAGGTAGAGGACTACCTATAGTAGAAAGGTCCTTCCTTGCTCACATTTGGTCGGCTGGTTGGAAAACCAGGCGTAAGATCCAGAAATCCAGACTGAATGTCAGGGTTCCAAATAGCATCCAAAAGTAAATCAGAGTCCGAGGCAAAAGATTCCTCAAAGTTCCAATTGATTAGGAGAGCCATGTTGGCACATCTGGGAAAACCCGAATCTGAAAGCTTCTAGGTTTGCCCAAAGGTTTCCTTTGTTATACTTTTCCCAAGGACCAAACACCAAAATGAGTAAGTAATAGCCAGGTGGGGAAAGGCACATACATACGCGCACCGTTTGTATCTCACTCGCGCACACATATGCTCCCTTGGTCATATAGAAAGCCTCTCCTTGAGTAGCAACTAGATTCTGACACACATACCTCATATCTCCCCAGAGGAAACCAAAAGCTTTGTGTAGGCTCCAGTACAAGAGATTCTGGCAGATTTTACCCTTCCTAACTAATTCCCCTATTTCAATCCTGCCCTAATCAGGAATGCACTTCCTGATTGAAAGTTCAAGATCCTGTCCCCAACACCCACAAAGTCCGTCCCACGGTCCAATCTCCCACTGCCACGTTGGCATTTCCACCCATCCAATTCCGGCCAGGTGCAGAGACAAAGGATGACCTTGGCTTTCTAGAAAGAATATTGTTATGGCTACATATCGCCCAACTCTGTAAGATTCCCCTCTCCCATTTTCCCACCATAGAAAATGCATAGTAGAATAATAGAAAGTGTGGCAGGCCAAAGATCCAAAAGAAAAGGCGGCTTGAAGGCCTGACTGTGAACTTTCCACCTGCCAAGCCTTAATGCTTCTTTTGTGGGGGGGTTGGGTCCTTTGCAGCCAACACTGGAGGAACGGGTGCGAGACATAGCCATTGCGACCCGGAACACAAGGAATAACAGAAGCCTCTATCGGAATATCCTCATGTATGGACCTCCAGGAACGGGGAAGACTCTTTTTGCCAAGGTAATGCTCCAGTTTTATCATTATTCTGTCAAACCCTAACCTGAAGATCTTCTAGTCCCATGATGGCAAACCTATGGCACTTGTCGATCAGAAGGTCGGCAGTTCAACGGTTTGAATCCTAGTGCTGCGTAACGGAGGGAGCCCCCGTGACTTGTCCCAGCTTCTGCCAACCTAGCAGTTCGAAAGCATGTTAAAAAATGCAAGTAGAAAAATGGGGACCATCTTTGGTGGGAAGGGAACAGCGTTCCATGTGCCTTCAGCGTTTAGTCGTGCCGGCCACATGACCACGGAGGTGTCTTCGGACAGTGCTGGCTCTTCGGCTTTGAAACGAAGATGAGCACCGCCCCCTAGAGCCGGGAACTGTTAGCACATATATGCAAAGGAACCTTTATCTTTATTATCTAGCCACTGATAAAATACAATCCCATGTTAAAAAATATTCTCTTCCCTGTGCTTTTTACTGTCAGTCTGTCCATTTCTGCACCATCCAATTATAACTACAATTATAATTTAACCCCTCTCACAAAGTTACATCACGTTCTCTTTCTATAATCTGTATTCGTCAAAACTATAAATCATTAAGTTCGTTTGTTTTAACACCCCCCACCCCCAAAGTTCATAATCGGCTTTCATACCAGGTGTTCTGAATGTACCAAAGATCTTCATTCACCTCTCTTTTCTCTTTCTAGAAATTAGCCATGCATTCTGGCATGGATTATGCCATCATGACAGGTGGCGACGTCGCCCCTATGGGGCGCGAAGGTGTGACCGCCATGCACAAGGTCTTTGACTGGGCCAACACAAGTCGGAGAGGGTAAGTTGGATATGTAAGATGGAAATCAGGAGCGTTTGTTCTCGCGAGGGGGGAGCAAATCTCTCCGTAGCAAACACCATTGTTTTTCTAAAGTAATCCTAAAGCATGATCCAGTTTAATAAGTTCCTATTTTGGATACAAGCTGACGGATATGGCTTCAGTTCTGTAAATGTAGATCAGGGGTGTCAAACTCAAGGCCCATGGGCTGGATCCGGCCCACAATGTGGTTAGATCCGGCCCATCTGGTCTACCCAGTGCGAAGAGGAAAGATTAGGCCAGCGTAGCTTCAGCCTGGTCTACTCAATGCGAAGAGGAAACATATCAGAACTTTGGGGAGTGGCATCAAGCTGGCCACACCCACCCAGTTGGCCACGCCTCCCCAAGGTCAACCACAGTCCTTATGCCGCCCTCAGTGAAATCATCTGCTTTTAAAAAGAAGTGTTTCAAAGTCTGCCTATTCAACTTCGGATAGTCACTCACGCCCTCGTCACCTCAAGACTGGATTACTGTAACGCGCTCTACATGGGGCTGCCCTTGAAGAGCGTTCGAAGACTTCAGTTAGTCCAGAATGCTGCCGCGCGAATGATTGTGGGTGCACCTAGGTACACCCACGTTACACCTATCCTCCGCGAGCTGCACTGGCTGCCCATTGGTCTCCAGACATGCTTCAAGATACTAGTCGTTACTTTTAAAGCCCTGCATGGCATCGGACCTGGTTACCTGAGAGACCGCCTCCTGCCAATTACCTCCCAAAGACCTATTAGATCGCACAGACTAGGCCTCCTCCGGATTCCATCTGCCAGCCAATGCCAGCTAGCGACCCCCCGGGGGAGGGCCTTCTCTGTTGCAGCTCCAGCCCTCTGGAACGAGCTCCCTGCCGAGATCCGGACCGTTACTACCCTCCCAGCCTTCCGTAATGCTACTAAGTCCTGGCTCTTCCGGCAGGCCTGGGGCTGTTGAAGTATCCAGCCCCACTTTAATTGTGAATGTTGTGGTATTTTATTTGTTGTATTGTCTTATTTATCCCCTTTCCCTTTTTATTGTAAGCCACCCAGAGTCCTTCGGGAGTGGGCGGCATACAAAACCAATAAAACCTAAACCTAAACTTCTTTATAGCAATGTTTGCAGAGCCAGATTTCACCAGCCCTTAGCCAATCTCTTGTTTGTGGCCTAAAATTCAGGGAGGAAGGCTTCAGCCTGAATTTCACAATCAGACTCCCAAATTTATCTATACCTAGGAAGCCTATCCAGCCAAAATCTTCAGCTCCTTGCCATGGTTTTCAGTTACGTTCAGCATATACCTCTTTTCCCTTTCCAGACTCTTGCTGTTTGTGGATGAAGCCGACGCATTTCTGCGTAAAAGAGCAACGGTAAGCACTCGTTCTCTCGTTTGCACACTCATTCCTGGTTACAACTGGGCCGGTCAAAAGCTTTTTCATTTTGATTTGATAGTTAATACCCGTGTTTCCCGAAAATAAGACCCTCTCTTATTATTTTTTTGCCACCTCACTTGTGCGCATCGCCCCCGGCTTCTTCTTCACTATCAGAGGCCTTCAGGAACTTCGTCCAGCAAGACTTTCCTGAAGGCCTCTGCAGCCAATAACAGAGCTCCGGATAAATCTGGAGTTCTCTTATCGGCTACAGAGGCCTTCAGGGAAGCCTTGCCGGCTGCAGCAAAAGAAATGGGCCGAGGTGTGTGAGGCCTGGCTGCAACTATCCGAAGGTAAGTAGTAGGGCAGCTCCGCCCCCTGCCCATCCCCACCCTAGCTTAATTTTTACCCGTGCCCCCTGGAGTGGGCGGAGTCTTAATTAGGGCTTATTTTGGGGTTGGGGCTTATATTGAGGGCATGTGTAAAAATCAAGCTAGGCCTTACTTTCTGAGCAGGTTGTATTTTCAGGGAAACACAGTAATATATTGCAGTTTGTAAAAGCACCCCTGATTCTGTCGATCAGAAAGATCGGCAGTTCGAATCCTTAGAGCCGTGTAACGGAGGGAGCTCCCGTGACTTGTCCCAGCTTCTGCCAACCTAGCAGTCCGAAAGCACATTAAAAAATGCAAGTAGAAAAATAGGAAACACCTTTGGTGGGAAGGGAACAGTGTCCCGTGCGCCTTTGGGAGTTGAGTCGTGCCGGCCACATGACCACGGAGACTTCTTCGGACAGCACTGCCTTTAGAACAGAGATGAGCAGCGCCCCCTAGAGTCAGGAACGACTAACGAGGGGAACCTTTACCTTTACTACTTAATTACCCACACCCTTCCGCTCAGCGTAATTAAGACACTTCAAATGGTGCAAGTTAGTTTTCTAAGCAGGTTAGTCATGGAGTAGAGATGGGGAGATCAGGAGGGCAAAAACTGATTATGGGAGAGATTGGAAGACCTGAATATGCAAAGCCTTAATAAAGGAGAATATTTGTAGCTCAGGGTTGAAATGAAAAGTCCTTGATTGTCTCTGAGCTTGATTGGTGGTTTGTTTGGTTAGTTTTTTGCAGATGTTTCATTACTCAAACTAGGTAGCATCAGCAGTTTTTGTTTTTTAAAAAAATCATCCAATATCCTCACTGGCTTGAAAACTTTAGAAAGCCAGCATAAGAACAAGTGGAGAGAGATGCGTGTGGGAATGAAGAGCAAGGATGGGATTTAATTTGGATTAATTGTTGTTCCCCAACTTTGCTTATCCCGGCAGGAAAAAATCAGCGAGGACCTACGAGCGACACTCAATGTTTTCCTTCATAGGACGGGGCAACACAGCAACAAGTAAGAGAGTTCCCAACACAATAAAGTAACAGAGAGTGCTTCGGAGCGGTGTTTCTCCATCTTGAGAGCTTGAAGGTGTGTGGACGTCAACTCCCAGAATCCCCCCAGCCAGCCTTCCAGAACAGGGGTCTCCAACCTAGGCAACTTTAAGCCTGGCGGACGTCCACTCCCAGAATTACCCTGGGAATTCTGAGAGTTGAAGACCGCCAGGCTTAAAGTTGCCAAGGTTGGAGACCCTTTCTCAGAGCATCTAAGCTCCAGACAGACACCAGAGGAAAACATTACACCTGTGATGTAAGAAACTGGGTTTATTCAGCCAGACTCGGGCACACAATGACGTCATGAAGCAGCAAAACAGTCAATAAGCAGGACCGTTAGCAAAGTGACGCGAAGTCAGCGCTGGGAGCTTCCGCCTCCCAGTGTCCTTAAGTAGGTGAGCCACGCCTCTTCCCAGCGCTGGCCTCACTCGCGGTAGATGGCATGCACCAAAGCTCCGGCCTAGCCAGTTGCCGGGCCAGAACAGCTGTTGCTCACGCTGCCACGCCTCGTACCAGATTCATGACTATCCCTGCCGCCGCCAAAGTTGCCGAGCCACCCATGGCTAGGAGCGGACGTCCTCGCCACGCCTCCCCGCCGCATGGCTGACTCGTCTCCATCGCTGCTGCAGCTGTCCCACCCCTGTCAGTAGTGCTCCCTGGTTGCCGAGAATGGCGGTCCTGACATCCCCCGTCACCCGTGCTCCTCCCCGCCCCGCTGTGGCAAGCCCGGGACGTGGCGTGATACCCCTGTTCTAGAAGATCAATTTACTGTAGAACCAGAATTAATTCTGGTTTGTTGGGTTGATCTCCTCTCTCTGAGAGATGGGGAGAATTGGCGATAACCATGTCTCTGAATCGGAGAGAGTTGCCTTAGAACCAGATTTAAACAACCCACAGATGTGTCCCAGAATCCTAGAGGAGGGAGAGACCTTAAGAGATCATCTTGTCCATGCGCTGATTAGTACCCTACAACTTCTGTAATGGCCCCCCTGCCTTTGCTCCTTTAGTACCAAATGTTCACGGGATTTCAATCAGTCCCACTGGCTGGGAATCATGGAGTTAGGAACTCCAGATGGACAGCTTTAGTTATTCCCGGAGAAGATTTCAAGGAGAGATGATCCGGCTTGCCACTAGAGGCTCAAATTAGACTGCCTATAGCAATAGCACTTAGACTTAAATACCACTTCACAGTGCTTTACAGCCCTCTCTGAGTGGTTTACAGAGTCAGTCCTTATTTTACCCACCTCGAAAGGATGGAAGGCTGAGTCAACCTTGAACCGGTCAGGATCGAACTCCTGGCAGTGGGCAGAGTTAGCCTGCAATACTGCATTCTAACCACTGGGAAGGGAAGAAGGAAAAATAGCAATAGCCCTTAGACTTATATATCGCTTCACAGTGCTTTACAGCCCTCTCTAAGCAGTTTACAGAGTCAGCCTCTTGCCCTCAACAATCTGGGCCCTCATTTTACCCACCTCAGCAGGATGGAAGGCTGAGTCAACCTTGAGCCTGGTGAGATTCAAACGGCGAAATTGCATGCAGCCGGCAGTCAGCAGAAGTAGCCTGCAGTACTGCACTTTAATCCCTGCACCACTGAGGCTCATGTACTATATGTCTAAACCCAGAGTCACCGGATAGTAAGACGGGCAGCATATCATTGTAAATAAATTAAAATATTTTCTGAGCTGTTAAAATGGTCCAAAGTTTGCAACAGATCTTCTGCAAGACCTTTTTAGAAGAAAAATATTTAAAGAATATTAAACTCCAGCTTTGTCCCTGTGCGTCCACGCACCATCATTTTTGTTTTATTTTCATGAATCATACAACTCCTCTTAAGAGTTTGGATTTGCATTTCTAACAAGCAGGATGCTTTTGGTAGCCACCCTCCATCCAGGATGCCGGTTGCCAACCTCGGAGAATTCCTAAGAGGAAAACAGCAACGTGAAGGAAAATCTTGATTACCGTGTTTCCCCGAAAATAAGACCTTTTGACCCCCGAAATAAGCACTTGGTCTTATTTTCAAGGAGGTTTTATTGCTTTTAAGGTGCAGGAGGTGGCAAGTGTGGTCACTCCATGGCTGCTGCTCTGTTGTAATATTTTTGGGGAAGGGCTTATTTTAGCGCATGCGCTCAAAAGCCCAATTGGGCTTATTATCCGGTGAGGTCTTATTTTTGGGAAAACAGGGTAGTATTGGGGGACGGGGAACAGCAAATGTCTACAACGGGTTAAATTGTTCCCTTTAAGTGACAGCGGGAGCCATAAGTATTATCGGGGGGGGGAGTCAAAAAGTGGCCCCCAGGAATTGAACGTTGAATTGCAATTATCCCCAAAAGTGCTGAATCCTCCCAGATTGCCATCCAAAACTCCGTTTCGATTCATAATGCACCATTAAACCAAAAGCGTCGTCGTCAGCAGCCTTTAAAAAAACAACAACAATCCAAAAGCAACACCATTGTCAAAGAAGAGCCTGGGGAATGGAGACACGAGAGAACTGCCATAAAATCAAAGGATGGGATGTGCCTCCGCTTCCCGCCATTAAGGGAATGATGATGCCATCCTCCCCTGCCTCAAGAGAGGGATAGTTTCCAAGATCACGGGAGGTGATAGTAGTGCTTGACGGTGAGGCCACACTTGGAATACTGTGCCCAGTTTGGGTCACCAAAGAAAAGTTGGTGAGACCCTAGAGCAGGAGTCAGCAACCTCGAATACTCAAAGAGCCACAACAGTCCTAACCAGAAGCCCCCCCGTTCAATTCTGGAGCTGACTGGAAGTCCTGTTCCCCCACCATAGAGTCTCGTCCTAGCGCGGCATGCCTTTTTACTCTGCCTGTCCTAACCGAAAGCCCTACCAATTGTGGAGCTGATTGGCGACAGGGAGCCACAGCACAGGGATGAAAGAGCCACATGCGGCTCCGGAGCCACACGGGTTGCCAGCCTCTGCCCTAGAAAGAGTGCAGAGAAGAGAAACAAAGATGATTAGGGGTCTGGAGGCTAAAACATAATTGTGGGAACTAGCTCCATCTCGCCTAATGTGTATGTGGGTCTCATGGTTATCCTTTGAGAGCTGAATGCAAGGAAATTTAAATTTAATGTATACTGATGAGTGTACGTTCATGGTGACAATTAAGTTTTTGTTCTATGTTTTTTTCCCACCAGCTCAGGAATTGTGGGTATGCCCTTCTCCAATTCTCAATCTTCTTCTTCTTCCTTGCAGGTTCATGCTGGTCTTAGCAAGCAACCAGCCAGAACAATTTGATTGGGCCATAAACGACCGGATTGATGAGATGGTCCACTTCCAGTTGCCAGGTTTAGACGAGCGGGAGAGATTGGTCCGAATGTACTTCGACAAGCACATCCTCCAGCCAGCCACCGAGGGCAAGCAGTTAGTACAGAACTTGATGTTCTTCCTCTGGTTGCTAATCGTAAGAGATACAGGGGATGGGAGCCAGGGGTGAAATGCTACCAGTTCGGATCGGTTCGCCCAAACCGGTAGTAAAAAAATGCTACTGGTTCGCCTGAATCGGTATTTTAAAAAATGCTACCGGTTTGCCTGAATCTGTATTTTAAAAAATGCTAACAGTTCGGCTGAGCAGGTAGCATTGTTTTACTGCCGGTTCTGTCAAACGGTGGGCATGCACGCCTGAAGCGAACCGGTAGCAGACATCAGAGCATTTCACCCCTGATGGGAACCACAGGAAGGGATTGCAGATTGGGCTCTGTCCTTTTCAAGTTCATTTCTGATTCTAATACAGCAAGTCCTCGACTTGTGACCACGGTTGAGCCCGAAATTTCTTTTGTTGAGTGAGCCCTGCCCCATTTCACGACTTTTCTCGCCACATTTATGGAGTGAATCATGGCCGTTCTTAAATTCGCTAATCTGTTGTCAAGTGAGTTTTGCCCCATTGTATGACCTTCCTTGTGGCAGTTGTTAAGTGAATCACTGCAGTTGCAGAAGGTCACGAAAGGGGATCATACAGTCCCGGGACGTTGCAACTGTCATAAATATGAATCAGTTGCCACGCATCCAAATTTTGATCGTGATCACGGGGATGTTGCAGCGGTCATAAGTGGGGAAAACAATCATGTCCCTTTTTTCAGTGACGTTATTATTTCAGTCACTGAGTGGTGCGGTGGCCTAGAGTTCTTATCTCACAATCAGGAGCCTGTGAGTTTGATCCTAGGTAGAGGCAGATATTTCTCTCTCGGGGCACAATGAGAATATTATCTGCCGAACAAAACTCCGCATTGGCGTGAGGAAAGGCATCGGGCCAGTAAAAACTCTGCTAGTTCCATTCAGTTGCCCTGATTCCACCCCACAAGGGATGATGGGGTCATTCAATGAAGATGATTGTTACTTCAGTCACTGTTGTAAATCAAGGAGTACCTGTAAAACTTGGGTGCAGAAGAGCAGGCAAAGCTGGGGGTGGCGGAGTGAAGCGTGTCATCAGCTTAGAGTCGCTGCGTTCCCACAAGCATCCCAAGTCCATCCTCTCCTGAATCCCATTGATTCTTACCTGGCGCCAGCATAGTGTTAACCAAATAGACTTGAATAGATCCCCTATAAGGCCACCTAAGAAATCCTGAATCTTTGCATCTGACGTTGGGTGGCAAGCGCAGAGTATTTTTCACCCCAAATGAGGAACCACCAGAGAAAATAGGAAGCATGGAGAACGCAACCCCAAATTAGGGCTCTGAAGAGGCCAAAGCATCTGCCTCCTCCTTCCCCATACGGCCCGCAGGCTCTGATTTCCCACCGAGTGGAAAATTAAAAACGAAACGAATGAGGGGGGAGAGGGGAACAAAGCTTTCCTACAGTGGCTGATTCATCTGCTTTTTATTTGGCACCCAGGCGCTTAAAACTGGCCCAGTTTGATTACGGGAAAAAGTGCTCGGAAATTGCCAAGCTGACGGAAGGCATGTCTGGACGGGAGATCTCACAGCTTGCGGTGGCTTGGCAGGTAAGGATCAAAAAAGGGACCCTGTTTGGATCACCTGCCCCATCATCCTGAGCTTAGCGACGAGAGTTTTGTGGAACGGAAAGGAACCACAAGATTCTTGCAGTCTTGCTGAAAACCAGTTTATTTTCATTGACAGTGGAGAAAATTTGCAAAGGGTTCTTTATATACTGATCTCCAGAAATCTTTATCATTCTGGCAGCTAGCTTCTACATCTGCACATCTAAAATCTTGTCCAGAAAGCGCAGCAGACAGTTGCCAAGGGGCTTGGCTTCTCATATTAGAAAGGTGCCTTGCTCAGTCTGTGTGGCCTCCAGCAGCTGAATCAGAGGAGGAAGAGGCGTGGGAATCAGTGTCAGCCTCAAGGCAACCTGAGAACTCTGCGGGGGAAGAGGGGATGGAGCAGGCAGAGAGAGAGAGAGAAAGAGAGAGGCAGAGCATGGGCCATCCATCAGCCCTCAAATGGAGAGTCAACAACCTCCAGGTCTGGAGATGGCTGATGAGGAAGAGGAGGAACAACTGGATCCAGTGCCTGATGGCGCGGAAGGCAGAGGAGAGGAGAGCAGTGGAAATCTATGGGCAGGTCCTTGGGATGGAAGAGCTGCCACTGCTAGTGAAGCCCCACCCTAGTTCTGTGGATAAAGGCAGGGGGTGGAGATGAATCTTCTGGACGGATGGACTTGTTAGCCTGCGAGAGAAACTTTTTTCCGGGGCTGCTGGAGCTCTTAAAGGGACCTTTTGAGTTCATGTCAGGCTGTTTGTCCTGTTTAGGGAGCTGGGTCAGAACAGTCTTAATACTGGTGTCAATACTGGTGGTGCTCTGAGAGAAGAACTTATTTCTCTAACTTGGAAGATCTAGTCAATGACTCCTTTAAATTTGCGTTCCGCTGTTTTCTGTGGCCATGGAAAAGCATTTGTAACAAACAACATGGATATAATGGGTACTGTATGTGAGAATGCCCTGGAAGGAAGAGCCGCAGATGAGGCATTTGACAGGACACTGCAGCTGTCATAAATGTGAGTTAGTTGTCAGGGTAATGATTTAAGAGCTGACCAGCTGCTACGATGATGTAATGCTGGGACTGAGTCAGCAAGATTTTTGGGCTGATATCACTTTAAGAGCCTATAATTAGAAGAGGCCCTGTTGGGGCACATCTCCTCTCCGTGTATGCTTCCATGCTGTAATTGCTGATTGCTGTTTGTTTGAGGTCTGACTAAAGTATGTGTATGTATATATTCTTTGTAGATAAAGCCACGATTTAAATACAAACATCTGTTTACCGTATTTGCTCCTGGATTGCCTCACATCGTTACACTGACAGTCCAAATTGTAAATCACGTGACCATGGGGATGCTGCAACGGTCATAAGTGTGAAAAAGGGTCATGCGTCACTTTTTCGAATGCCGTTCTAACTTCGCATGGTCGCTAAGTGATCTGTTGTAAGTCAAGGACCACCTTCAACTTCAAGCTAGGAATAACCAGGCCTTCTTCCCTCCCTAGGCCGCAGCCTACGCCTCGGAAGATGGTACCCTGACAGAAGCCATGATTGATAACCGCGTGGCAGATGCGGTTCAGCAGCACCAACAGAAGATGGAGTGGCTGAAAGCAGAAGGCATGGAGGCAGGCAAGAACCAGCCACTGCCACTTACGCTGGGGAAGACTGCATGAGGGGTCTCGGAAAAGGGAGCGGAGAGATGTCCCAGGCCTTTGGGTGGGATTCAGAGATGAGGGGAAGGCCTAGCGCCATTGGAATCATGCGGAAGACAGAATCGAAAGTCCGGCGTCTTGAAGGAGGCCGGGGGTGTTGGTTCTGAGTTCAGGAACCTTGATTCCCTTGATTTCTTTTTCTTTAAAAAATGGACTCCTGGAATAATGATGGGCAAATGGGTCTGTATCACACAAAACAATACATTAAAAAAGAGAATTCCTTTGCCAAAGGACAGCAGCCTTAACATTTTGCATCCTGGTTTCATTGGTTTGGAGCTACCAGTTGTATTCCTCTTTTAGAAGGTCAAGGAGGACCATTTCGTTCAGTGGAAGTCCCTGCAGTGAAGGCCTACCCTTCTCCCTTGGCAGGGTGTGAAATCAGAATTACCCTGGCTGTGTGTGTCTATAGCAATAGCAGTTAGACTTATATACCGCTTCATAGGGCTTTCAGCCCTCTCTAAGCGGTTTACAGAGTCAGCATATTGTCCCCAACAACAATCCGGGTCCTCATTTTACCCACCTCGGAAGGATGGAAGGCTGAGTCAACCCTGAGCCGGTGAGATTTGAACTGCAGAACTGCAGTCATCTGAAGTAGCCTGCAGTGCTGCATTTAACCACTGCGCCACCTCGGCTCTATATACATATATACACACACCCTGTTTCCCTGAAGATAAGACAGGGTCTTATTTTCTTTTGACCCCCGAAATAAGTGCTTGGCCTTATTTTGGGGGAGGTCTTATTACCAGGAGGCTCCTTAACCACAGATCAGCTGATCCAGAGAGGGTTCGAGAGAAGTTCTGTCTCCGTTTCTGGCACACTCTTGCCAGCCCTAGCGTCACTGGGCCTGCCTCTCTTTGCGGCCGCCACTAAGAGAAGGGTTTGTGGGAGTGGCCTCCGTGAGGCCATTCCACATGGATGGCAGGTGCATGTAGGGCGCATGGGGCAAGCCCCACCCCCCAGGCCAGGAAATGGCAGGGATTGGCTGCACATGCGCTTAAATATTTTAAGGGAAAGATTATTTTAGCACATGCGCTCAAAATCCCAATTGGCCTTAATATCCAGGGAGGTTTTGCACACACGCACCTGTGAGATCTAGGTGCTTTTTTTTAAAGACCCAGCAATTAAAAATTAAAAGCCAAATGAAGGTAGCAATTGGTTAGCACCTTATCAAAATTGTCACCTGCTCATAACCCAGTGATGTTTTTTAAGCTGCCCAAAAGTCACTTGACAGTGATATGAGGTGACATATTAATTTCATAAATAAATAAAACATTTTGCTCTGCCAGAGACTTCTAAGGGACGCTGTGGCTCAGTGGCTAAGACGCTGAGCTTGTCGATCAGAAAGGTCGGCGGTTTGAATCCCTAGCGCCGCGTAATGGAGGGAGCTCCCTTGTCCCAGCTTCTGCCAACCTAGCAGTTTGAAAGCACGTAAAAAATGCAAGTAGAAAAATAGGAACCGCCTTTGGTGGGAAGGTAACCGCGTTCTGTGCGCCTTCGGGAGTTGAATCATGCCGGCCACATGACCACAGAGGCGTCTTCGGACAGCGCTGGCTCTTTGGCTTTGAAACGGAGATGAACACTGCCCCTAGAGTCAGGAACAACTAGTACATATGTGCGAGTGGAACCTTTACCTTTAGAGACCTCTAGGAATACGAATAAGATAGGTTTGTTTGGAAGAGATGTCTTAAAATCGAAAGGTTTTTCCTTTTGCTGGATATTTCAGGGTTTTATTTATGGTTAAAAAAAACAACCACAGGTTTAAAGCAATTATTTGGCTGTTAATTTTATATGCGGGGGGGGGGGGGGAAATCGAACGTTAACAGATGGGAATTAATTCCCTGCCTTTGAAAACACAAATATCACCTGCTCTATTTGGGCCTGGGTTCCACTGTTGCTTCATTCAGTATCCCCCCCCCCCCTCATAGAACTGGAGGAATAGGCCCAGTCTGCGAGGGAGGGATAACTTGCTTTGCTCAGAAAATCTGATCTCTTGCAGTTCTCAAAATTAGGGCATCGCCTAGCAGCAGCCAACTTCTACTTTGGAAGAAGAGCTAGATTAAATATATATTTTTAAAACCACCAAACGCTGCTGGAGACAATTTTGTGTCTAACTCATTTGGACAAAATAAACCCCACATGTCTGCTTGGGAGGAGGCCACCAAATAAATATATGAAAGGGTTAAATATAGTAATATAAATATATTTATATAAATAGTATAATATATTATATAAATAATATAATATATTCTATATTATAAAAATAATATAAATATAAAAATAGCATCCTTCCCTCTGTGCTCATTAAAATGCCACTAATGCTGTCCTTCAAGCAAACCTCAAGAAATTAACATGAATGGAGTTAAATTTTCTCCATTTCATTCATTTGACCTATCCGGTCCTCCAAGAAAAAGAGTTGGGGATCTAGAGAGGCTGGGAAAAAAAGCCTCTTTCTCTCTGCCTCACAGTGTCCAGCACCTTTCCCAAACACTGATTGGCTGTACCTGGGCTTAGTCACGCCTACTGCCACTAGACTGGCCAATGAGAAGCAACTAGTAACGTGCCAAGATGGCGGCAAAATAGTAGTTCTGGAAATAAATTTCCCTCAGGGTCGATCTTTAGAGCCTTAAGAAATGAATTCCTGAGGTAAAATAAAGCCCAAACCTGATACAGTAGAGAGACTGAGGACCATAAATCCCAAAAAGCAAGAAAAAAAGGTAAGGGTTGTTGACTCCTGTTTCCACACTGCAAGAGACACACAAAATGTGAGTAACACAATAATGGCTCCACACACCCCGAACTTCGACAACGACAACCCGACGGGCCTCATTCCTGAACTTCTCCAGCTCAAGTCACTTTCCAGAGTAGGGAAGCAGCAGAAATAGAGTCCCCTGGGTATTGGGCAGCCAATAAATTCAAATCAGTAAAATAATAATAATAATATATAGGTGGTCCCCAACTTATAACTGTCCATTTAGTGACTGTTTGAAGATGGCACTGGGAAAAAAAAGTGGCTCAGGACTGTTTTTAAGCCCTTTGCTGCATCATGAGATCAAAATTCAGATGCTTTGGCGACTGATTCATATTTATGACAGCCGCCATGTCCCCAATTTGTTTAACAACCGTGTGACTAACTTAACTGCAGTGATTGCCTTAACTGTGGCAAAAAGGGTTGTGAAATGGGGCATTTTAACCCATTCTTAACAAATGTCTCATTTAACAACAGAAATGTTGGGGCTCAATTGTCATAAGTCGAGAATTACCTCAAATGGCCACCTTCTGGATCAAATCCCCTTCCACAACTCCATCCCCCTACCTTTCTTTGAGGTTTGCCTTTTTCCTGCAGAAACCTTTTTTTTACTGCAATAGCTAAATCAAACTTTGCCAATATAATATTATATTATTATACAATTGTATCACAGCGGCCAGTTGTTTCACCGGATTTGGCATTGGTTACTAGTCGGGCCCTACCCAGGGGCCTAGGACGTTGTAACGTATTTTCGTAATATGCGTGCAGTTCCAAGCAGTGCGGCTTTTTGCATTTGACTGATGGTGATTTTGTCAACTTTTAACTGTTTTAAATGTAATTCCAGTGCTTTTGGAATAGCACCCAGTGTGCCAATTACCACTGGAATTACCACTGCTGGTTTGTGCCATAATCGTTGAATTTTGATTTTAAGTCCTGGTATTATTATTATTACTACTACTACTACTACTACTACTCTGTGTGATGTTCACAGCTTAAAACTGATGAAAACTGAATAATTCAAGACCTAACTAAGGACCAAAGGATGATTATTGTCTTTTCATCCCATTTTTCTAATATATAACTTAAGGCAAATATACCCAATATTCCCACCTTCTATTTTCTCCGCAAAACAACTCTGTGAGGTGGATTGGGTTGAGAGAAAGAGACTAGCCCAAAGTCACCTAGTTGCTTTCATGCCTATAGTGAAACTAGAACTCTCTGTCTCCTGGTATCTAAGCCAGCACCGTCACCAATACACCAAACTAGCTCTCACATTACTTATCAATATACTAATCATATTATAATATTTGCCTTTGGTGCATATGCTCTCAGTGTACATAAAGAAAGAAAAATATATTCGTCAAGAATCATAAGAAACAAAACGTCATAGGTTACGAATAAGCAGTCAAATTATACTAGGAAACAAAACAATATAAATTTTAAAGATACAAGCAACATGGTTATAGTCATAAGTGGGAAGAGAGAGGTATTAGGAAGAAAGAGAAGAATAATAGTAATACAGTCTTAGTAGGTAATATGACACGGTTGTGGGAATTGTTTAACAGAGGGATGGCATTCAGGAAAAAACTGTCCTCGTGTCTTGTTGTTCTGGTGTGCAGTGGCCTATAGCGTCATTTTAAGGGTAGAAGTTGAAACAATTTATGTCCAGGATGTTAGCGGTCTGTAGTTATTTTCACAGCCTTTTACTATATTAATATTATAATATAGAGAGCATCTGCACCAAAGACAAATTCCTTGTGCATCTAATCACACTTGGCCAATAAAGAATTCTATTCTATTCTCATCAAATCTGTAATATATGAACATTGCTTATATTACTAAAGCAATAAGTTTTGATCATGTTACTGTGATTATATGCTGTCAAAGGCACTGGTGACATTTGGCAGTTGTAACAGCTGACTGGGTTAAGCGTGTTATGGCAACAGACAGGCATGGTTAATGTTGGCTAAAGGCATTGAATTGACAAAGTCAATGGGGAAACCAGATTTACTTAAAAACCGTGTTCCTAATTTAACAACTGCAGGGATTCACTTAACAAATGTCATTTGTTTAATTGAATACAAAGTGATCTCTGATACTCTTCTGACAAAACTAAGGTCTAATACAAGGAGTCCTCAACTTATGGCCACATTTGAGCCCAAAATGTGTGATGTTAAGTGAAAAATTTGTTCAGTGAGTTTTGCCCCATGTTATGACTCTTTTTTGTGTGTGCCCCATTTGTTAAGTAAATCCCTGCAGTTGTTAAGTTGGTCAGTCACACGGTCGTTAAATGAATCCGGCTTCCCCGTTGACTTTGCTTGTCAGAAGGTCGCAAAAGGGCATCACGTGACTCCAGAACACGGCAACCATCATAAATGTGAGTCTGTTGTCAAGCATCCAAATGTAAACCACATACAATATAATACAATAGCAGAGTTGGAAGGGACCTTGGAGGTCTTCTAGTCCAACCCCCTGCTTAGGCAGGAAACCCTACACTACTTCAGACAAATGGCTATCCAACATCTTAAAGACTTCCAGTATTGGGGCATTCACAACTTCTGGAGGCAACTTCTGTTCCACTGATTAATTGTTCTAACTGTCAGGAATTTCTCCTTAGTTCTAAGTTGCTTCTCTCCTTGATTAGTTTCCACCCATTGCTTCTTCTCCTGCCTTCAAGTGCTTTGGAGAATAGTTTGACTCCATGGGGATGTGCATGGGTCATATAAGTGTTAAAAACGGCCACTTTTTCCAGTGCTGTTGTAACTTTGACCGGTCACTAAACCGTTGGAAGTAGAGGATTACCTGCATTACCGTCTAACCAAGGATGCCTGGTTTGTGCTCAATGGCAAACTTTATAAATCTGGAGTAAATGTATGCTTGATGCATAGCATTGCATTCTAACGTGCCATACATTCAGACTTTGGCCATACTGGCTGGGACTGATGGGAAGTATTGTGTTGCATGCTGGGAGGACGCCAGATTGGCAAGTGGTACAGTGACTAATTCCAAGAATGAAAAGGGCACGGCTTACCTTTACAAAAATCAGAATGAGGCTTGTCTGTCCCAGCTCTCCACCCATTCCCATGTCAAAAATTCTTTTTTCCCCCAAGACATTTCAGACATCATGTCTGAAAGATCACAGAATGCTGGTTTCATTTCCAGTTAATATTAAAGCAGGCTGATTTCCATAAACTCTGTTGTTGCAAAGCTATTTAAACCTTAACTGATTTAATTAGCTCTACAGCTTGTCAACTTGACTCCACATTTTAACCAACCGACTCAGACAGTATCTGTACCAAGTAGCATGGTAGATAAAATAAAAATGGATATCGCCTCTTAAAGCTTCTCTTGGTTTGAAACGTTCATTCCTAAACCGCTTCTCTACACCAGCTGGTTACCTTGAGGGCTTTTTTCTCCCTTCCCACCTCCTTTCCTTTTGTGACATGTCTTTTAGACTATAAATTTAAAAGCAGAGCGTCAGCCATTTTTGAAAGGCTTCTGAGAAGACGTTACCTTTCTGTAGTTTGCCTAAATCAAATGGGATGGAGGGATGGAGAATTATTTTAAAAAGCTAAGAACCAAGAATTTTCTTTTAAACATTTTCTGATACAGTATACAAGCATTGTTGCCAATTTACCCTCCCACCCCCCAAAAAATAATTATGGAGTAGGAAACCCCCTGAACTTCAGCGTTTAAATATCTCAGGGAAAATATTTGAATGACAAAATATACAAAGCACAATTGTGAAATGTTGAAGCATTTCTGAAAATGTGTGTTTAAACATATATACTCTCCCCGCCCCCTCCTCCCTCTCGTTCTAACACACACACATACAGACAATTGTTGACAAATATTAGCAAATGAAACATAAGATTAGCGAGGTTACCAGTAAATTTCTCATCTTTCATTCATTTTGGGTTTTTGGTGAAATTGTTATTTTTCCTTTTAATCACACGGACATTGCAATCAACAATAGAATAATCACAGACATTTTCAGTATTTTCCTACGGAGGGGTCTATCCCAATTTTTTTAAAATTCTCTGGGTAACAGTAAACAAATTGGGAATGCTCTTTTTCAAACCCAAAATCTGCTAATGAAAAGAAAAGAAAAGTAATAAAAACTAATTTGACATGCACTAGTGTTGGTCAGTCGCCTCTCTGTTCCAAAGAAAATGTGTCTAGATTTAGGCCACTGAGTTCAACGGGCTTTGACCACAAGCTGGGTTCATGCCAAGCCCTAAGCCATGGTGAGTGGAATAAAGATTTATCGATTAAAACATAGTTGGCTGGGTTCGTACCACACAGCAATCCAACCAACCAGAACCACAGGTTACTCAACATGACTTAACAAGGCAGGCATCCATTTCTTTAGAAGAGATCTTGGAGATTACACAGTCAAAAAGTTGGCAACCTGATGCCCTCTTTGATCGTCTGTCCTGATGCCCTAACCATTGAGCATGTTATCTGGGGATTGAACCAAGTCATGGAGGACTCCAGATTGTGTGTCTTCCCCCTCCTGAATTCCGGTCTCCGAGAACACTGCAGCAGGGAAGCCCTAAACTAAAACTTGCTTTCCCCTCAACTTATGATCTGCTTTCCCCCCCTCTGTCCCCCCGGGCCTGGTTGCTAGAACAAACTCAGCTCCGTCTCCTTGAACCCCACCATGCTGGGCTCTCCTTCAGAACTGGTCCCCCCCCCAGAATCCCCCATTTAGCACGATGACATCATATCTGATACAACTACGTTTAGCACAGGTTTCTGTACGCCCTAATTCATGCATGCAAATCCACTGTATTAGTAGTAATAGGAAGAAGAGTTATAAGCCACCTAACGTTGGATGTTCAGATGGGCAGGGTAGACTTGTAGACAAATGTTGGGCACCATCTGGCTTTGTAAGAAGGAAATAAAAAGAAAGGTTTCTCCAGCATCAGCTTAAAAAACAAGTGGGTGGGCGGGCTGCTTTTAAGAGCTGCAAAACAGGCAGAGGTTAACGGGTATGGCGGGCATGATTTCTACCTGCCTCTTAGCTCTCAAGCCTGCTTTCCAGATAGCCTCCTTTCCTAGATGGAGGAACACCTTAACAAGAAACCTGCCTCTTGAAAAGCCAGCGTGTTCTGCGACTCAGTCGTAAGAAATATGCATTTTTTTAACCATCATTGCAAGAATGATTTCAGCCAATGTGAGCAATTATGCACAGTGAGACAAGAGATTATTCATCTCGGGGATGACAGTGTGAAGACTATCGGCCTGGATCACCTTAAACTCTAGCTTGTATATAGCCATGATTTGTTGAATAAACCACAATTGAGGGGTGCATTTTGTGCTGACTTGCATGGCCAATGAACCCCAGCAGCTCGACCTGCCCAACCTCCTAAGCCCTCCAAATCAATGAACCTTCTTCTGCTGGAGCGCAGCTGTGGATCCACTGGATGGAACCCTGGAACTGGGTCTATTCCCAATTCAATGCCCTTTTGGCTCTTGGTATCCCTGGCGCCCCCCCTCCCTGCGTAACTCCCTTCTCACTGAAGCCACTGCGCAGTTCAGTTTCTGGAGGTAGATGGTCTTGTAAATGCAACAGGGTTGAGGCGCCAAGATGGCCGTTGCCATTATTCGGATGGTTCCTGGTGTAGGACAGACCGCTTGAGAGATCTCCAGATTCTTCTGGATCACAACCTCCATCCTGCCACGTCACACAGGCAATGCTTAACCAAGGCTGATGGGATGGGGGAAACTTGAGGCTATCTCGAAGATCTTAAGATGCCCATGGCACAGAAGGACCTATGAACATGGTATCCAAGGAAGGGACCATAAGTGGAAAGAAGTACGCTTTGCCTGCCAAAACCAACTTGACCTCTCTTAAGACTGAAACAATTCTATGAAGCATCAACACAGCACCAAACTAAACCGTCTTTTCTAACTAAGAGTCAGTTTCAGTCTTGCTAAGAGACACCTGGATGAAACATTCACAGGATCAGCCAATAGACTAAAGGGAACCTTAAATACGCATATTTTTACTAACATGACCTGCTCAAACCAAACTTCTCAAGGTGGACCTTTTGGGTTGGTGTTTCTTGGAAGAACAGCTCGCTCCAGCCTACAGGTGATTACATTCAGCCTGGTGGTTGTGGATTTTGCCTTTCAGAATAGAGCTACCTGTTTCTTCAGGCAAGATTTGGAGGAAAAAAAATCTCCCTAGGTTATGATTCAGAAGGAAAGCAAAGCAGAAGTGGAGGCTGGAGAAAACCAAGCTATTCTCAACAGAAGAGGGTCCTTAAAAAGGATTACTCATTGTACCTACCAGGCCATCTAAAATCCAAACCAAATCTAGATTAGGAATCGGAGCACAACGAAGAACCTTCATGGGGGTCGAGTGGATGGAGGGGTAAGATACAATTGGAAACAGAGATTCGGAAGTACTCGAAGGCTAAACAGGGCAACATCTGGCCAAATTCATCTACAAAGACCATGTGGACGACAACAAACAAAACTTCCAAATCAACAAAGAAAACCAATGGGGAGAAAAATAGACTGCCATTTGCTATCATCACCAAAAGAAGCGAGGGCCGGAAAGTGTAATGCAAATTTTCTCTTGCACTCTTTCTGTGCTGGGTTGTTCGTCTCCTTTCGTCATATGTACAGGTCCACCAGTCAAATGGTAACCACAGTGCAATGTCTCGTGAGCCTTGGATCCAGGATGGGGGAGGAAATTGTGCATTCTCTGGGCGCAGAGAATTCTGCGGACACACCGTTGGTGGAACTAAGGGGGAGTCTTTAAGTGGCGTCCACCGGGGAGTAAGCAGCTGGACACCTCCCCTTGACAGACAGCAAAAGGCAGTTCAATAGGCCACCGATCCGTCCCAGGTTTCCTTAAAGGTGTCTTGGGCTGGGGTGCCCATTATGATACAATTTCTGTTTGATGTGCACCATGTTTCCCGCGGCTTCGTCGTACTGGTTGTGGTGGCGTTTCCGGAACTCCTTGAAGTTACAAAATTTGGGAAACCAAGACCATGAATTGTCTGGGAAAGGAGAGAGAAAAACACACAAAAAAGTGACTCAGTATGATGGAGACAGATTCCTCATTCAATCCTTCCAACAGGGTGGGGCAACCCCTTTGATGATTTGGGCCCAGTTCTTTTGTGAGAAATGTCTGGCCACTCCAAAGGAAGTTGAAGAAGCCACAAATATAAAAAGGGAGCTTCCTGTTGGGATTTTCTAACAGCTGGAGTCGTAGAGCATCCAGATTCAGATTTTAGAAGAATATATATCATTAACAAAGAAACATGCATGCCCCCCCCCCTCCTATATGAATTTACCTAATCCATTTAAAAATCTTTCTACATGACCTTCCAACTGGTGAGACATCACTATGGAGAGAGTCCCAACCAGGATGAGTTAGTGATATACATTTTTTTACATGTTAAAGTAAAGGTAAAGGTTCCCCTTGCACATATGTGCTAGTAGTTCCCAACTCTAGGGGGCAGTACTCATCTCCGTTTCAAAGCCAAAGAGCCAGCACTGTCCCACGATGTGGTCATGTGGCGGCATGACTCAACGCCAAAGGCACATGGAACGCTATCTTCCCACCAAAGTAGTCCCTATTTCCTACTTGCATTTTTTACATGCTTTCGAACTGCTAGATTGGCAGAAGCTGGGACAAGTAACGAGAGCTCACTCCATTATGCTGTGCTAGGGATTCGAACTGCCGAACTGCTGACCTTTCTGATCAACAAGCTCAGCGTCTTAGCCACTGAGCCACCGCATCTCAGGTTTTACATGTTATTGAACTACAATTCCAAATGTATCTGGCTGGTGCTATGAGAAACCAGGATTCCTTACTCCTAGTTTATAATATCCCATATTTTAAAATCTAAAAGTTCAGTACTATGAGACACACTGACACAGTGGTTAGAGTGTGGTACTACAGGTTGCTTCTGCTGACTGCCAGCTGCCTGCAATTTGGCAGTTCGAATCTCACCAGGCTCAGCCTTCCGTCCTTCAAAGTGGGTAAAATGAGGACCCACAGTGTTGAGGGCAATATGCGAACTCTGAGAGTGATAAAATAAAGCACTGTGAAGCGGTATACAAGTCTAAGTGCTATTGCTACTTCTAAAGGACTTCCATACAGATAGTCCTCGACTTAATGATTGCAATGGGGACCAGAATTTCCATTGTTAAGCAAGAGTAGTTGATTAAATAGTCATGCCTAATTTTACAACCTTTTTTTGGGTGGGACACAGTTATTAAGCATACTACCATGATGTTCAGTGAATCATGCAGTTGCTAAATGAATCTTGCTTGCCCACTGACTCGAATTGTAAAAAGGAAGGTTGCAAATAGCAAGACCCCGTGTATCGGGGGCGCTTCAACCGGTGTAAATACCTGCCGGTTGCCAGCACCCAAATTTTTAATCGGGTGATTCTAAAGATGCTATCACATCTGTAAATATAAGGACCTTTTGTAAGTCACTATTTTTTTAGTGCTTCTTGTAACTTTGGTTGCTAAGTGAATGTTTGTAGATCAAAGACAACCTACAATGGCTTTCTCTCCCCCCCCCCCCCCCCCAGCAAAACATCTAGGCATTAACTATTATTCCCTCATTGTTTCCTTCCATACAAAATGTTCCAGTTTAATCATGTGGGGCAACAATTAAACCTCCTACATGTGAACTAGACACGAAGATAGCTTCAATCCAACCAGAACGGCACTGGAATTAGGATACTTCCAGGCCAAAAGCAAATGGAAGTTTTAAAGCAGAGATTAACCATGTAGATCTGACAAAACAAGCCTTCAGTTAGCAGGATTCCCAGCAAGTTTTCCTCTTTCCAATGAGGCACCAATAGATAAGCAATTTGAGCTGCAAAATTCAACAGGAGGGAGCTGTCTGCCTCAGTTCCCTGTTTGAATATTGGGGTAAGAAAAACCCTCCAACAGTATCAAAAAAATAATACATTGGGAATCTCATTTAGTTGCTGGATGTGAAATTCCAGCTAGCCAACTGTTTAGCTCTTCTACTCCAGTTCTCCCAAAATAGGATGCTTCAAATAAACTGGCCAATGCAGTTTGTATTCAAGATAGAATAAACCAAATGTCAAGGATCATTGGTTGGCTAAATTAATCTCCAATTTTAAACAGGGTTTTCCTAAAATAGATATATTTTTCCAGGCAATCTTATTGCTTACATTTTAGTTTCTATTTGTATCAGGTATACTGAAAAATATTGCTGTTTATCTTTATAACCCAACCAGACCTTTTGAGGAAAGAGGTGGCATGTAAATTCCCTAAATAAATAATCTGGTTCTTTTGCCTCCCACATTATGATCCATTTTTTCCCAAAAAACATATACAGCTGCCTTCTAAAACAAGAAAGTATTTCTAGAGAAAAGAGCTCAGTAGACTCCATAAATTAATTCTATCCATGCTCATAAAAACAGATTGCATGGGGAAAAAATCACTGTTCGATCAGTCTAGAATTTATCATCAATATATTTTATTAGATCCATAGGATTAAAAAAAGCTCTCCTGGGAATTTTTTTCCAAATAGATTGAACTTCGAGTCCTGTGGTTGTTCACCTCAGTTTCAAACATTCTCCATGCTTGCCATTTCCCTCACCAAAGCCAGCAATCATTTCAAAATCTTGGCTCATCGACTTGATTTCCACTTACCATACCGTAGGCTCGTCCGCCATGCCCGTACAGCGTAATGGAGCAATCCATCCATCCACACAAGAAACCAGCTTATACAGAATCCCAACAAGAGTCCCAGCATCAGATCAATTTCTTGCTTGGTGACGTTGTCGGTCACAAAGTAGTTCTCGGAAGAATCAACCACCGACTGGTCTCCATCGTATGGGATGACATAATGAATATGATGCCTAGGTGACAGGATTAAAAACAGAGAAACAGATGGATACGAGGGAGGAAGAGAACATCACAGTTGTATGATCAAGAGAAACATTTGGCTTGCCATCCCTGTCAATATCTTTCTGGATAATGGTTGTTTTTCCAGGTTGAGTATTCCCCTAACTGGAAACAAACTACAGCAAACTGAGGATGGACACCCATCATTGGAGGCATCCATTTAGTTGAGGTTCTCCTTCATCTGGAAGAAAACCCTGCTTCGATCTTGACTTAGCTATGGCTGAAACCAGGGATCAGCAACCTGTGGCTCTGGAGCCGCATGTGGCTCTTCATCCCTCTGCTGCGGCTCCCTGTCACCGGTCGGTTCCACAATTGGTAGGGCTTTCGTTAGGACAGGCAGAGGAAAAAGGATGCCACCAAGGTTACTGAACGGCACTGAAAAAAGCAACTGATGGCCATTTTTTACACTTGCAAACAGAGGTAGCATTCTAGCAGATCGCCTGAACTGGTAGCGGAAATCGCAGGTGGTCTCCGCTCACCCATGCCCGGCTCTATGGCATCCCATTTAGGTTCTTTTTTCAACCAAAAGCACATGCACGGAAGGATCTGCGCATGCGCGGAGGTGACCGGCGGGCAAGTGAAGCCAGCTCACACTTGCAAACCGGTAGGGAAGGGAAGGGTATACCACCCCTGCTTACAAACCTTTACAAACCCCTAAGCTCTGGGTGTTTTTTACTCTAATAAATAACTGACAATCTGTTCCCTGATTTAAGGGACCTTTCTGAGCTGGGATTTCTGCAGAGAACCTTAAAGGCAATCCAAGACAATGTCTTTGGCAAAAATTTAACCAGGATTAGATCTGGGTAGGGGGGTGGGGGAGATCTGTTTGGACTTCATGCGGTGTGCATTTGATTTCTTTCAGATCCAAAATGGGAAAATGAGTCACAGGTGGCCCTCGACTCGCAAGAGTTCACTTACTGACTACACAAAAGTTTACAACGGCAACTGAAAAAAGTGATGTACGGCCCATTTTTCACACTTACAACCGTTGCAGCATCCCCATGGTGACGAGATCAAAATTCGGGCACTTTGGTAAACTGACTCATACTGATGATGGTTGCAGTGTCCTGGGATCATGTGATCCCCTTCTGACAAGCAAAGTCAAGGGGGAAGCCAGAGTCACTTCCTTGTTCCCCCCAAAATAAGACCTCCCTGGATAATAACTGCAAACGGGCTTTTTAGCACATATGCTAAAATAAGCCCTCTCTGAAAATATTGCAACACAGCAGCAGCCATGAGGTGACCACGCTCGCCGCCTCCTGCACCTCAAAAATAATAAGACCTCCCTGAAAATAAGGCCAAGCGCTTATTTCAGGGGTCAAAAGACAATAAGACCCTGTCTTATTTCAGGGGAAACACAGTAACATCTGTGGTATTAACAATTGCAGTGAGTCACTTAATTGTGCAAGAAAGGTCGGCAAATGGGGCGAAGCTTAACAACTGTCTCGCTTTGCAACAGAAATGTTGGGCTCAACGACGGTCGTAAGTCGAGGAGCGCCCGTTCTTCCTTAGCCAAATGCAATGTCATACAAAGCCAGGCCTTGAGAGCATGGGAAACATTCCTTCTTGACCTTTCTCCTGTTTCTATCCTTTGCAAATTTCATAACTACCGTTCCAAAATTCCCACCCAGCTTGTGATTTGGGAATTGAGGCAAGTTGAGCTTGTAGGTTTAGAAAATGCAATAGTTGCATTTGTTAAAAAAAAAAAAAGGTTGCATTAATATTTCATTCCTAATTAGCCATTGTCTTCGCGTTTCTGCCCCTCTGAGTTTCAGACATGAAACTTAGCGCAAGCGAAGACATCTTAATGGGTCAACGGTGGCTCATGACTAAGACCTGAGCTCGTCGATCAGAAAGGTTGGCGATTCGAATCCCTAGCGCGGTGTAACGGAGTGAACTCCAGTTACTTGTCCCGGCTTCTGCCAACCCAGCACTTGAAAGCACGTAAAAAATGCAAGTAGAAAAAAATAGGAACCACCTTTGGTGGAAAGGTAACCGTGTTCGCCTTGAGTCATGCCGGCCACATGACCACGGAGACGTCTTCAGACAGCGCTGGCTCTTCGGCTTTGAAACGGAGATGAGCACCCCCCCCCTAGAGTCAGAACAACTAGCACGCATGTGCGGGATAGAACCTTTACCCTAACACTATCTTATACCCTAGGTTTCAATTCCCTGTTTCCGTGGAAAAGACAAACTGAATTTATGTCTTCATCCAGGAAGGCCAGAGTTGAAAAAAAAGACAAGAAAGCAGATGGATTGCCCTCTCACAATAAAAATAAGCCAAACTGTCAATCTAAGACAGAGAAAGGGCCTTTAATTCATTCTCTAACTATTCAGACTTGGTCAAGGGGACACAAGCCAATAAAAACGGCTCTTCCTTGCCGCTCTGTTGAGTGTGTACTTCAGTCACTTGTCACCATCCGATCCGCCCTTTCCCAATTTTCAGCAAATGACAGTATTTAGGACAGCGTGAAGCACATCCTGCTAATCTGAAGCAATTTCAAGGGGGGGGAGGGTTGCAAGATTTCAGCGGTCTTAGCATTCATTCATTTGCAAATGGAAAGAAAATGTCTTAGCTCTGTTATTCCAGCCAAGAGACCTACATATAAATATAGAAAAATCAAGAACTGATGTACCACCTCACGGCAGGCCAATTTTCTTATAGAAAAGAGCTTTTACCCTCTTTAATAGGCATTCTACTTGCTGAAAGCTTTTGATCGACAGAATTTATGTTTCTCTGGGGAAAAGACTGCCCATCCCAATGTTGAGTCTTATTTCAATTTCCATCACACTATTTTCCCCCTCACTCCTCCTCATCTTTCAGATCACAACAATTGGTTAAAATTAGGACGACCAAGGTTGGATAAACCCAGATCAAGCTTGGAATCAGCATTTTTTTTTTTACAACAAGCTGTTAATTTGCTCTGTCCTGTAGGGAATTAGGAAGTGAGTCAGTGATTTAAGCCTTGACTATGGAAAAGCGGGACTAAAGAAGAAATAGTTGCTGGAACTGTTAAGCCATCAAATGCCTCCAAATACTAAATTGTCCTACTAGGTCTGGTTCCCAACCTCTGCAGCTTTAAGAGGAATTAACTTCAATTCCCAGAGTTCCCCAGCCAGGCTTGGGAATTCTGGGAGTTGAAGTCCACCCATCTTAAAGCTGCAGAGGTTGGAAAACATTGTATTTAAGATTATCAACAAAGCAAAATGAGTCTCCTCTTGATTCTACTCACTCTTACAGCCTTTGCACTTCCAGTTCCACTCAATTTTCCTCTGGCACATCTGTCTGTGCATCTGCTTTAAGGCATCATTTAACTCCCTCCCCTCGGAACAAATCCCTAACAAAACGAGGCCTGGCTGGAGTACCTGAATGCCCAAACTCCTAACCCCACCTCGATTAAAATGGGAAGATAAATCCCTTTTCCCCCCAACCTAACCACATCAATATAACCAGTCAATGGGTTCACCACGAAAGCAGGTTTCCCAGGTGCACTGCACCTGGAAAGGATTCTTCACGCCTACTTGGTGGGGTTGGGGGTGGAAAAGCACCTGATTTTGCAGACCTTCGTGACGGCAAGGAAAGGTTAGGCTGTTGGTGGTTTGAGAGCCTCCATCTGCAAGGGCAGTCTACTTTGCAGCAGCTAGCAACCTCTGCAAGCCTTGGTTCCCCCTCCTCACGCAGAGATGTTGTTTGCTTGGAACCAAACGCAAAAGGGATTTCTTCATCCGGGGTTAGAAAGTCCCTCAGCCTTCCTGCTTGGGTTGTGTTCTGAGTTGTGAGATCAATTGGCGACTGTTTTGGTCTCACCAAGAAGCCCACTTAGCCTCAGTTGACGTGGCCCACAAACAATCCCATGAGCCACGGAAGGCTAGTTGAACAAAACGGTTCTGTGTCCCATGATGACCCAGTGACCATGCCAACAGCCAACCTGCCTTCAGGAAACAAACCTTGTTTACTGAACCAGGGTCATCTCTTGCTGGGGTTTCCAGGTGGACTAGAAACCTGCAGCAGAGGTGGAGGAACAGTTCTGCTGGGTCAGTTCAGGCTGGACCCTTCCCCAGCCTCGTTTTTCTACCAGGGCTTCTTGGGGAGAAAACTTTCAAGCAAGGACAACAGAGCCCTTCCTGCCCATTTCCCCTCCAGAATTCCTGCTACAAGGTAGACTGCTCTTACAGATGTAGGCTCTCAAATTCAACAGCCTCCTCTTCCCTGCGCCTTGTTTTTGCTCGAGCTCTTTTGAAGGCCATCCACAAGTGCTATTGTGCTACGCAAACATTTGACATCACTGGCTGACGTTTTACCACTAAACACATTCACTGCAATTGTCCAAAATCTCCTTCCTTCCTCCATCCTTCCTTCCCTCCCTCCCTTCTTCCGTCCCATTATTCTTTCCTTTCTCCTCTTCTTTCTCCTTCCTTCCTTCCCTCTCTCCCTCCCTCCTTCTTCCTTCCCATTATTCTTTCCTTTCTCCTCTTCTCTTCTCCTTCCTTCCCTCCCTCCCTCCCATTAGTTCTTTCCTCCACCACCTCTTTCTTTCTCCTTCTTTCCTTTCTTGCTTCCCTCCCACCCTCTCTTTTTACTTCCCATTCTTTCCTTTCTCCTCTTCTCTTTCTCCTTCCTTTCTTTCCTCCCTCCCAGTATTCTTTCCTCCGCCCCCTCTTTTCTTTCTCCTTCCTTCCTTTCTTCCTACCCTCCCTCCCTCTCTTCTTACTTCCCATTCTTTCCTTTCTCCTCTTCTCTTTCTCCTTCCTTCCTTCCCATTATTTATAACTCTGACCTTCCTCCAAGGCCCGTCGTACAATTGAAAACCCAACAAATGCACCAGCCCCCCCCCAAAAGCTTCAAATTCAAGCTTAACCCAAACTATCATTTCACACTGAGATAGGGCTAAAAGTGGCTTCCCCTCCCCGAAGGCCCCCCTTGTCCCACCCCTCACCCACCCCCCAAGAGACAAAGGGGCTAAAAGTAGGGCTTACCTTCCACAGTTGCAGTGACAGACCCTGTCTTCTCCTCTCAGATGCGGTAAGATATAATTATGAAATCGGTCAAGAAGAGCATTCATGTCCATTAAACATGCTATTGCCTGAAAGAGGCCCAAAAGATTGGATCAGGTCTTGGAGAAACGAAGGAGGAAAAAACAACAACAATGAAAAACACAGGGCCACCTTTAGAGGAACGGAGGAAGGAGAAACTGCCCCGAAAGTGATGCCTTTCCTCCTTCCTCCCCTCCCCTCCCCTCCCTCCCCCTCCCCAGCTAATCAAGGCATCTGTGTCTCTCTCAATCCAGTACCTGTAGAGGTTACACAGGCATCCCGTCATGCATGCATTGACAAGAAGAGACCGTTCTCGACCCGAAAAAGCCCAGGACGTGGGAAAGGGAGGGAGGGATGGGGAGAGCAAGATCGAGAGGAAGAGGAGAAGCTAAAAAAAAACCCACGGGGGAAATTAAATTGAAGGGGTTATGGAGAGGGAGGGAGAAAGAGAAGAGGAGGGAGGAAAGAATAATGGGAAGGAAAGAAGGAAGAAAAGAGAAGGGGAGGGAGGAAGGAAAGAATAATGGGAAGGAAGGAAGGAGGAAGAGAAGGGGAAGAGGAAAGAATAGCGGGAAGGAAGGAAGAAGAAGGGAAGGAAGGGAGGTGAAAGAGAAGGGGGGGAGGGAGGAAAGAATAATGGGAAGGAAGGAAGGAAGGAGAAAGGGAAGGGGAGGGAGGAAAGAATATGGGAAGAAAGAAGGAAGGAGAAAGAGAAGGGGAGGGAGGAAGGAAGGAAAGAATAATGGGAAGGAAGAGGAAGAGAAGGGGAGAAGGAAAGAATAGTAGGAAGGAAGGAAGAAGAAGGGAAGGAAGGGAGGTGAAAGAGAAGGAGGGAGGGAGGAAAGAATAATGGGAAGGAAGGAAGGAAAGAATAATGGGAAGGAAGGAAGGAGAAAGGGAAGGGGAGGGAGGAAAGATAATGGGAAGGAAGGAGGTAAGGAAGAAAGAAAGAAAAGGGAAGGGAGGGAGGAAGGAAAGAATAATGGGAAGGAAGGAAGGAAGAAAAGGGAACAGGAGGGAGGAAAGAATAATGGGAAGGAAGGAGGTAAGGAAGGAATGAGAGAAAAGGGAAGGGAGGGAGGAATGAGAGAGAAGGGAGGGAGAGAGAAGGAATAATGGGAAGGAAGGAAGGAAGGAAGGAGAAGGAGGGAGAAAGGAATAATGGGAAGGAAGGAAGGAGGAAGAGAAGGGGAGGGAGGAAAGAAAGAATAATGGGAAAGAAATGGGAAGGAAGAGGAAGAGAAGGGGAGGGAGGAAGAAGAAAAGAATAATGGGAAGAAGGGAGGGAAGGCAGGCAGGCAAAGTACCCTTACCATCACAACCGAAGCCCCCAGGATCAAAATATCATGGTGTTCGTATTCATGGACCTCGCGGGGAAAACTGACAGCTGCCCTGTCACTTTCCTGCAGCAGCCGCCCCCTCCCAGCCGCTTCCCCCAGAGGAAAAACGAGAGAAAGGGGGCCCAGCTTTCCGCGCAGAGGTCAGAGACGGCCGCATAGACTCTTCAACCCGAACTGCAATTCTGGCAGGGGGGGAACCTCCGCGGCCCCCCCTCCCTCCTGCAAAGCATAACAAAACGCAGGCGGCAACCGCCGCCGCCGCTGCTCCCGCCCCCCCTCCACCCCAGCCCCCCTCCACCAGCGCCCCCTCCCCAAAATCTGGCTCCGGCTTCTTGGCTTCCTTCCTTCCTTCCTTCCTCTGTACTGGCTTATTCCGATCTCCCTGCCTTCGCCCCGGCCAGAGGGAGCCTCCGGGCAGGTTCAGGCAGGTGCCCAGGACCAGCCGGGGGATGCGCCGAGCCCAAGTCGGACGGAGGTTGAACATCGCCGATGCTGCACCGTCCGGGGCGAGGAGGAGGAGGAGCAAGCCAGGGCCGGCTTCAAAGCAATCCATCCAAGCCCCAGCAGGCAAAAAAGCAGCCCCGGCCGGCCCTTGGCATCACTTCCCGCTTCCCGCCCGGTCGGTCCCGTCCGCCCCCCCTCCCCAAAAATAAAATCGCTCCCTTTCCCGAACCGAGGAGCGATTGGTGCAAGCAGGTGGTGTGTCCTGGAAGGGGGGGGGAGAGAATAAATATTTCCCCTCCCCTTTCCTCCCTCCCTCCCTCTCTCTTTCTTTTTTCTCTCCCCCCCTCCTTCGGTGGGGGCACCAAAATGAGAGCATCAGCCTTAGAAAATGCAGAAGGGACGGGCTGACATCATAAGCCCCCCTTTCTCTCTCAAAAGAAGCTGCAAAAGCCGGCGCTTGGGCAAAGAGGGGAGGGGGAGCGATGAAGACCCTACCCCCCCCAAAAAAATACACGACGGGTTAATTCACCAGCCTTTGCTGTTTTCCTAGCTTCTTAATGCTACTGGGGTGGGGGTGTGTCTTCCAGAAGGAAGTGTGGTGGGTGAGGGGAGCACCGACCCCCAAAACCTAACCTGGAGCAGATGGATTTTGGAATGTTCAACCCCTCCCTTTTTTGGTGGGTGCGGGGGGGGGAGTTATGAAATCTTGGGCATCCACCTTGGTCATTATGCAGGCAAAGTGGGGTGCGGGCATTTGTGTGTATGTGTGTGTGTGAGAGAGAGGATGTTAATAATAACAACCATAAGGAGGAGGAGAATATAAAAAGAAATGGGTAGCTTTCCGCCCCCCACTACCCCCAAATCAAGCATACACCCAAGAGGCGAGCATCTCGAAGGGTCAGTATCAAAGCTTTTCGTAACACCCCACTTTTCCCCCTCCCCACCTTCATCTCCTCTCTACGTATATTCTCTTCCCCCCTTCAGCCCCACCCAGTCCCATTTTAACCCACCCACCCCCATCAAAAATAAAATAAAATAAAAGAGCTTTGGTATTTTTCCCCTCCCAGGGCCAGCCGTACCTTCACCGCCTCCCCCACCCACCCCCAAGAAATCAAGGATTTTTTCTATTTTTCTTTTACCTATTTGTAGCGGCGTTGATGCTCCATCTTAAAAAGATCCTTGCAGGGAAGGGGGGCGCGACGCCGCTGCGTATCCTTTCTGTGTTACAATCTGGAC